>NW_027507784.1:105993292-106593292 GCF_037356315.1 Lithobates pipiens
AGGCCTAAATAAAGGCGGAGGGTATATGAGACACTGGCTGGCAGGATTGTTACTTTTTGTTTTGGTTCAGAGTCCCAATAAGCTCTAACCCAGGTCTTTGAGCCAGGAGGCTTTGTGGAATTAAGATTGGAATAACGCCTCCATTCCTAGGTCCACATCTTACCTGGTATTATAACCTTGTTATTAGTATCAGCTTTCCACAGACATTTCTACATGCAAGCTGATTTATGCTCTCTATCTCTGTCTCTGCTTTGGAAGTCTGCTGCTGGGTGAAAAGCCCTGAGTGCTGACAGAACACTAAAAAAAGGTACAAGAGCTGCCTATTTATTATGGGGTACTCATAAAGGGCACACCCTGTTGTTGCTTTACTGAATAAGATAAAAGTGCAGGACAAACCTGCTTTGTCTGTTCCTGGAATTCCCTGTTTTGTGCATGGTTTAGCACAGTCTATATAACACTATATTAACAAAACTATTGGGACGCCTGCCTTTACACACACACATGAACTTTAATGGCATCCAAGTCTTAGTCCATAGGGTTCAATATTGAGTTGGCCCACTCTTTGCAGTTATAACAGCTTTAACTCTTCCGAGAAGGCTGTCCACAAGGTTTAGGAGTGTGTCTATGGGAATGTTTGACCATTCTTCCAGAAACGCATTTGTGAGGTCAGGCACTGATGTTGTACAAGAAGACCTGGCTTGCAGTCTCCATGCTAACTCATCCTAAAGGTGTTCTATTGGGTTGAGGTCAGCACTCTGTGCAGGCCAGTCAAGTTCCTCCACCCCAAAATCACTCACCCATGTCTTTATGAATCTTGTTTGTGCACTGGCTTTCAGAAATTTAACATAAAACAGTTGAGGGTTCTGATGGAAGTAACACAAAAAGTCGAGATAGTATAATTTGTTTTGCATGTTTTGCCTTGCAGGGAAACACACACTTTTTCAGATGTAGTTTTCTTTTAAAAATGTCCTTGTATGATTTAGCTTTTTAATATGTTGGCAATACAGAAAGTAAAAAATTGTATGATAAACCCAGCGCTGCTCCTATAGCTTAAACCAATGAAATATCTAGCATACTTATATTAGCATATGTAATATCTTGGTATTACTTAACAATATAATATTAAAGTCAATACAGAAAGTACCTTTTATATAGTACCTAAACACGTATCCATGGACAACCTTAAACAGATACATTTAACCAGCGAGAGGCGCTTTCTCTATTACATCCTTCTCAGAGGGACACTATGAAAAGACACCTTTGTTCACTAGCAGCATATTTCTCATAGGGATCAATGATATCAGGGCAAGGCATCTGGGTTTAATTTAATGAAAGGAAAAAGCACACTTTATAAATATATATAAAATAATTTGAACAGATAAACTTTTCAATACTGATTTTGATGCCAAATTAGTGCATTTTAGGAAAGATATAATCTAGTAGGAATTTAACATTAATGTATTTTAAATCAAAGAACAAGAAATGTTACTGTACATGTTGCAGCTTACCAGTTTTTAGATCTTGTGGCTGCCCTAGTTTTCTTTTTTCCAGGCTTTTTCCCCCTTTTTCCTGACAGACTTCCATGGCAGCATATGTTTGGGTAACCCCGCCCTCGCTCCTACCCTATAGGACCCCACTCCTATAAATGCTCAGGCTAAGCGAGAGGCCGTCTTGCTTTTTTGTCCTCCTCACTCATAGGACCATTTTGTATGAAATTTCCTACCTTTTGGAAGATGTGGGTTCTTTTCTCTAAGTCAGGAGGTTTGCGAGGTTTTTATCAAGAGAGACCCTTGTGGCTTTCTGCCCAGTAAGGGTAGTGTATATATCCAAACTGGGTGGCAAGCTGAGGTGGCTTTGGCATTCTATGATTACAAAAGATTTGTTCCTCCCATATGCAGGACCACCTAAGATAACTGGTTCTATGCCATGGATACTGGGATACTTTGAGCATGCTCTCAAGCTACAGCTTTGCTCAGAGTTTTAGGACATATTTGTCACTCTCTCTAGCAGAACCAGTGAGATGGAGATGTCATCCAGAATTTTCACTGGATGGGTCATTCCATCCAGGCATCAGGCTTATAAAGCTTAGGGCTTGGTTCCTATGGAAGCAGCCCCCACACACTCATCCAGGATTGTGTAGGCTTTGTGGGCTCCCTTTGAAAGGGTGTCAGGAATAGTTGCAGGATGACAAGTCTTCAATTAAAACTTGTAATGTTCGGGGGACCAGGTAAATCGCAGGACACAGGCTTTTCATACAACAAAGGGTTTATTAACTAAAATAGCTTTACAGCAGCCAAAAACAAAAGGAAAAAGGTTTGTAGTCTCACGACTTGCAAAGTCCAGAACAGCTGTCCTTATCAAAACAGAGCTTGATCTTGATGGCAGGTAGCTTCCCCTGCCAGGAGCCTTCCAAACAGGACACTGCTGTCCACTTCAGTTGCTGCAGTCCAATGTAAACACCATCCACCATCCACCATGTCTTCTCCACTCCTCCACACTCATCTACCACTTCCTGTCTTGTTTTTTAAAGACACTTCCTTAACAGGTGGGTTAATCAATTTTTTTTCCCTTAAAGAGACCACAACCCAAACAGAGGGGAAATATAGCGTCCTTCCAGGACCCAGCCACGGCGTCCTGTACATATCCCCCCCCCTGTGCCCCAACGCCAAGGAGGTGGAGGCAACAGTGGAGCTCAAACAATGGACTCGGGAGAGGGCATCTGCATTTTGATGCAGTCTCCCAGGCCTATGCTCCACTACAAATTGAAATTCCTGGAGTGCCAGGAACCACCGGGTAACCCTGGCATTAGTCCCTTTTCCCTGCCTCAGCCATGTTAAAGGGGCATGGTCAGAAATCAACCTAAACTTCCTCCCCAAAAGGTAATATCTGAGGGATTCCAGAGCCCACTTAATGGCCAGACACTCTCGTTCAATTATGGCATAGTTTTTCTCCGCTGGTGTTAACTTCCTGCTGAGGAAGACTATCGGGTGTTCCTCGCCATGAATAACCTGTGACAACACCGCTCCCAATCCTACATCGGAAGCATCAGTCTGGACAACAAACTCTTTTGAAAAATTGGGTGCTACCAGGACAGGGTGTTGGCACAGCGCCGACTTGAGCTCCAAAAAAGCCTTCTCAGCGTCTGCATTCCACCCCACCATGACCGATTTCCGACCCTTAGTCAGATCGGTCAACGGAGCCGCCAACGTGGCAAAGTTGGGTACAAACCTCCTGTAGTATCCCACCATGCCCAGGAATGCACGTACCTGCTTTTTTGTGAGGGGGCGGGGCCAATTCTGTATAGCCTCTATCTTGTTGACCTGAGGTTTCACTACCCCTCTACCTACGATATAACCCAGGTATTTCACCTCCTCCATTCCCAAAGCACATTTTTCAGGGTTTATTGTAAACCCCTCCTTCCAAAGAGGGTCTAGCACTGCCTGCACTTTGGGCAAATGTGATTCCCAGTCTTTGCTAAAAATGACTATATCGTCCAAGTATACTGAGGCATGCTTCCGGTGAGGTCGTAAAATCCTATCCATTGCTCTCTGGAACGTGGCTGGAGCAGTTTGCAACCCAAAAGGCATCCTTTTGTACTGAAAACTCCCCTCTGGGGTAGAAAAAGCAGTTTTCTCTCTAGCGGCCTTAGTCAACGGTATTTGCCAATACCCCTTGGTAAGGTCTAACGTAGTGATATACCTGGCTGGACCTAGTCTCTCGATAAGCTCATCTACCCGGAGCATGGGGTAGGCATCAAACCGGGAAACTTCATTAAGTTTCCGGAAATCATTGCAAAATCGCAGAGTCCCGTTGGGCTTCGGTACCAACACAATCGGGCTCGACCATTCACTCTGCGATTCCTCAATAATCCCCAGGTCTAACATCTTTTTTACTTCCTCTGAAACGGCCTTCCTTTGAGCCTCTGGGATGCGGTAGGGCCGGACAAAAAATTTGACTCCTGGTTCTGTGACAATATCATGCTTTATGACACTAGTGAGCCCTGGCAAGTCTGAAAACCCGAGGCTCAAGTTTTGTACTAGCCAGGGAGGTCACTGGTTCCCTGTCTGTCCAGGGCTTTAACAAGTTTACATGATATATCTGGAAGGGTTTCCTCTTGCCTGGCTGGTGGACTCTATAATTTACCTCTCCCACTTTTTCTACAACCTCAAAAGGGCCTTGCCCTCTGGCCAAGAACTTACTTTCCACAGTGGGAATCAACACTGCTACTCGATCCCCCACTTGGAAGTTCCTAATTTTGGCTGCCCTATTATAGACCAGTCGTTGAGCCTCCTGGGCTTTTTGTAAATGTTCCTTAACTAGCGGCATCACAGTTCGGATCCTCTCCTACATTTGAGAGACATATTCAAGAACCCTCTAATGCTGAATTGGTTCACTTTCCCATTCTTCTTTAACAAAGTCCAGTAATCCACGAGGTCTCCGCCCATATACCAATTCAAAGGGCGAAAACCCAGTGGAGGCCTGGGGCACTTCTCGGATAGCAAACAGGAGAGCTGGTAACAGGCAGTCCCAGTCTTTCCCATCCCTTTGTACCACTCTCTTGAGCATAGACTTAAGGGTCTTATTAAAACGTTCTACCAATCCATCTGTTTGGGGATGGTAGACCGATGTGCGCAGCTGTTTTATCCGGAACAGTTTGCATTCATCAGCCATAACCTTCGACATAAATGGGGTGCCCTGGTCTGTGAGAATTTCCTTGGGAAAACCTGTCCGTGTAAACAACTGGAATAACTCCCGTGCAATAGCCTTAGAGGAGGTATTCCGCAGGGGTAGCGCCTCAGGATATCGAGTGGCATAGTCGAGGATCACCAGTATGTAAGAATGACCTCGAGCCGACTTTACCAAGGGACCCACTATATCCATGGCTATCCTCTCGAATGGGACCTCAATTATGGGCAGAGGGACCAACGGGCTCCGGAAATGGGTCGCCGGAGCGGTCAACTGACAGGTGGGACAAGAGGTACAGTATCTCCTTACCTCTGCTTTCAAGCCTGGCCAGTAAAACCGGTCGGCGATCCGTGCCTCTGTCTTTTCAACTCCCAGGTGTCCCCCTAAAACATCATCATGGGCCAGGTCCAGGACCTTGCGTCTATACTGTTGGGGTACCAATAATTGTTCTACCACATTTTCTCTCACTTTAGTAACCCGATAAAGCAATTCATTACATATTGAAAAATGTGGCCACCGGTCATTAGCACCTGGCTCTTGGGGCTCCCCATTTATTACTACAACCTGTTCCCGTGCCCTGGCCAAAGTGGGGTCCTGCATCTGGGCAGTACCAAATGCCCCCTGGGGAACACCCAAATCTGGCAAGTCAGGGGTAGAGGCCATTTCCTCATCCTCTTCCCCCAGCATTACCTGAAGCGGGGAAGGTTCCCCCCCCCTCAGTGTTCAGGTAGGTCTGAGAACCCCACATATTGACATCCTTAACAGTATCAGCACTATTTTCATCATTATTAACCAAAGTCTTGGCGTTTTTATCAACTGGGTCCATATTACGGATATGTGGCATCTCAGGGTTATTACCCTCAACAACAGGAACAGAGGTACTAGTTTCTTCCCAGTCTCTGGACCTTTCAGATAGTTCTCCTTGTCTCCAAAGTTTTGCAAATAACGGACAGTCACGTCCTATGATAACGTCATGTACCAAGTTCTTTACCACCCCCACCTCTTGAGTACCAGTGCCACATGCTGTGGAGATGGACACCGAGATGAGAGGGTACTCTCTAGTGTCACCATAAATGCACACGACCCGCAAAATTTTGCTTACCGGACCGATCTTCCCAATTACTCTAGGGTGAACCAGGGTTACCATGCTTCCAGAGTCCAGCAAAGCCTGTGCAGGGTGGTGGTTCACTTGAACTTCACACTCAAACTTCCCCTCTCCAAGGTCAAGATGTGTTGTACATGCTTTATGGGCATAAAAAGACCCCCTCCGAAGAACCCCGCATTCCATGGGTTCTTCCTGCAATGGGCAGTGGGCCCGGGTATGGCCCCAGGCATGACATCGCCAACATTGTACATCCCCTCCTCTCCAATCAGGAACAGGTCGCTGAGGGGGTAACGGGTGTGACTCTTGGCCTTCCGGGGTGTTGGTTCCAGGGCTCCTGGGGACATCCTTTCGAAGGGCAGCAGTTGGTCGGAAAGGCCTTCGCAGACTGGGCCCTTGACGCTTGGCGGGGCCAAGCAGATCCTCCACCACTGTATATCGTTCCACCATCTCGACAAGGTGGTTCACGGTTTTGGGGTCTCCATGGCTGACCCACCGTTGAAGGTCGTCTGGCAGTGACCTTAAGTATCGGTCCAGCATGACCCGCTCCACAATTTGGGTGCCAGACAATACTTCGGGCTGCAGCCATTTTTTTACAAGTTGCACCAGGTCATGCATTTGAGATCGCGGTGGCCGATTTGAACGATACTTCCATTGGTGCACTCGTTGGGCCCGAACAGCCGTAGTCACTCCCAACCGAGCCAGTATTTCTGCCTTTAGTTTTTGATAATCTTTAGCATGTTCTGGTGGTAGGTCAAAATAGGCTTTTTGAGGATCTCCGGTGAGGAAAGGAGCAATTAAGCTGGCCCACTGGTCCTGGGGCCACCCTTCTCTCTCTGCCGTCCTCTCAAATGTTGCCAGAAATGCCTCTACGTCATCACTCAGGGACAACTTCTGCAAGAAATGGCTTGCCCTTATGGTCACCTGGTTGCCAGGGGCAACGGCCACTTGTTCACGGCCCTGAGAAAGCTGCTGTACTGCTTCTTTTAAGGCAGTTATCTGAGACTGCATCACCCATTGTTGGGTCGATTGCTGGGCTGCTAACTGGGCCACCAACAGGCGAGTATTTTCTTGCTGCAGAGCCAGCGCCTCATTGTGGTGCGTTTTTTGTACCTCCAGCTGGGTTGCTAAGCGCTGATTAGCTTCCTCATGGCGAGTCTGCGCTTGCATATTAGCCAAGGACAGCTGTTTAATTAGCTCCTCCATTGTTTCAGCTTTCAACAGTTGTGCAGCTTTAACCCAGGACATCAATTCACTGTACTGTCCCTTTAAATGTCAGTTCAAATCCAATGCAAAAAAAAAAAAAATAGCAAGAAAAACGCCTGTTACTTTGTCCTGCCCGCATTCGAGCACCACTTGTAATGTTCGGGGGACCAGGTAGATCGCAGGACACAGGCTTTTCATACAACAAAGGGTTTATTAACTAAAATAGCTTTACAGCAGCCAAAAACAAAAGGAAAAAGGTTTGTAGTCTCACCGACTTGCAAAGTCCAGAACAGCTGTCCTTATCAAAACAGAGCTTGATCTTGATGGCAGGTAGCTTCCCCTGCCAGGAGCCTTCCAAACAGGACATTGCTGTCCACTTCAGTTGCTGCAGTCCAAAGTAAACACCATCCACCATCCACCATGTCTTCATCACTCCTCCACACCCATCTACTACTTCCTGACTTGTTTTTTAAAGACACTTCCTTAACAGGTGGGTTAATCCATTTTTTTTCCCTTAAAGAGACCACAACCCAAACAGAGGGGAAATATAGCGTCCTTCCAGGACCCAGCCAGGCCGTCCTGTACAAACTGTTCTGGCTCATTGTGGGATGTAGCTAACTTCCTTATGCTGTTAATATCTATCCATAGGGTGTCTGTTGGCTATGATTGAAGCCCTACTTTTCCGACATCCCATCCTTGTTTTTTGGGCTAGTTAGTTCCCAAACATATGATGATGTCATGGAAGTCTGTCAGGTAAACGAAAAATCAAATACTTACCCTAATTTTCCTTTTCTGATTGTCTTCATGGCAGCAGGAGTTCCCTCCCAGAGTCATGAGTAGTCTAGTTATGGAACGCAGCCTCTGGCTCAGCCTGAAAATGTATGGGAGTGGGGTCCTATGGGGTAGGAGCGAGAGCAGGGTTACCCAAACGTATGCTGCCATGGAGTTCATCAGGAAAGGAAAATTACGGTAAGTATTTGATGGTACATTTTCTGTTATTTTCACATGGTGTTTTTTACAGTAACAAACTTCCTGTCCCAGGCTGCTTTACTGATTCAGACTACAAACGCCTCCCACTCTCCTCATCACCATTACATTTGGAATGGTGTTTTGCAGTTCACAGAAGATAGTTATCAGTTCAGCGTACAGGAAGTTAAGGATTATTCTTGCATGATCAACGGGTTTTCTTTTGAACTTGCAGAAAAATAAATCCAGTACAGCCACCACATCTAGGGACTTGAGTTCCACAACGTATTACATTTTTGTTATTTTATTTAGATACTGTATACTATAAGCTTTGAGATGCATACAAAGAGCACAGCCTACCTTCCCAGGGTGCTTAATGTGTATCCAGGATTAGCAGTACTACTTCAGTCCATCCCCATTCTTTTTGTTGGTAATCTTGTGATCTAGAAACCACTTTTGTGTATCTATAAGCACCTTATTTCTCATACAGAAAAACATCCAAACCTAAGAACAAAAAAGGTAATATATTGCATCCTACTAGTAATTTTTCCTTCATTTTCACCTGGTGATTGTGCCAGTAATACACTTCCTGTCTTTGGGTAACAATGCCCATTAACCCTACTGTACAGTACCTATAGAGAAGCACAGCTGACACCATAGGTCAGGAAGTGTTTTAGAGTTACAAACACCTGCCCTCTTCTTCCAGAGAACTGGGAACAATGCTAACTGATAACCATCAACAAAGGACATGAAAAGTTATCAGCTCAGATTTCTATTGGGATAATTTTTTTTTTTTTTTTCACTTATCGAAAAGCCATAATAAAAAAAAAATTTAGTGGTATATTTAAAGCCTACCAATGTGTAGAATACCTCCCACACTTATCAAATCATTTCTTTTACACCTCAATAATGTTCAATTATCACAAAAAAGAAAGAAAAAATATGTATAATAATAAATATGTGGTATTCATTTCATCCACATAAGTATACAGTATATAAATGTATAAACCATAAACAGCAGAAAGCAGCTGGCACTTGAATGCATACACCCACCTGTGCAAAATGAAATAAATAATTATAAGCTCTAAATAGTGCAGCGCTATCCCTCAGATAAATTATCAAGCAATAAAGACCTACTAATCAGCAACATATGCATATACAATATATAATAAATATATGTAAAAATTGTGAAAAACAATAGAGAATGTGTGGAGAACCTGTGGTCGAACTTTAAAGGCACAACAAACAGTAGAAATATACAAAAATATTAGCATTTATTGAAATATATATATATGTATATAATATATATATATATATATATATATATATATATATATATATATATATATATATAATACATACAACAGAGACATGAAAGAAACATCAATATAAATCATATATATATATATAAAATAATCTATATATGATATTAACCCTAATGCGTCTACGCATTTCGTTGTACACTTCTTCAGGACACATTTCGGGTACAGTAGTTGCAGTGATCGAAAAAGGTAATTTCCAACAAAGGGAAAAAGCAAGGTGGCGCAATGAAGTCAGAGCGAATCACCAGGCAAACAACACCCAGGAACAGAAACAGAAAAAACACCCAGGAACAGGAAAAAAAAAGAACAACAGGGATGCCCCTGTTTGAAAGTATCATACCTAGACACTCGTGATCATTGATTCACAGTTGATTTTTTTTTCTGTTGCATAGTATGTATTTGATTTGAGTTATGATTTTTTATTCGGTTTTTAGGTGGTTCCTGGGTGTTATTTGCCTGGTGGTTTGCTCTGACTTCATTGCGCCACCTTGCTTTTTCCCTTTGTTGGAAATTATTTTTTTCGATCAGATTGATTAATATATGATTTATTTGGCAAGGTAACAATCAGGTTATCCCTGTCATGGTTCTGCCTTGTATACATGTGCCGTGATCATCTGTCTCAACATAAACAGTGTTTTTCTTTTTATTATATGTTTATTGTAATCTGTGTGTTTTTATCCTTAGATAGTGAGACCCCTTTCTGAAGAAGTCCTGAAGAAGTGTACAACGAAACGCATAGACACATTAGGGCTCATATAATATATAGATTGTTTTTTGTAGATATGATTTTTATCGATGTTTCTTTCATGTCCCTGTTGTTTGTATTATATATATATATATTTCAATAAATGCTAATATTTGTGTATATTTCTACTGTTTGTTGTGCCTGTAAAATCCGACCACGGGTTTTCCATTTTGGAATTCTTTTTCTTTGTTTCTTCACAAATTTATGGATGAGGCATTTTGAGTGCTGTTTATTTTTTGTATTCAAAATGTGTGGAGCTCAATAACAATATAACTCAATCAAATATAGTCCATATCTAGTAAATTCATAAAATAGAAAAAGTAAACCAGAATATTCCAGCTTCCAGTGAACGTGCAATCCCAGAAACCATAACTCTTCATTTAAACACCTGAGTGCCCTTCACACCACCTTTGGGTGTCCTTTCACCTGCTTCAATGGACACTAGATAAGAGAGGTAAGAATGCGCTTTAGAATAGTACATGGACACTGTTCCACCTGCTCAGCTACTAGTGTGACATCATTCATATGAAAAGCAAGAAGATCCAATAGTGCAAATTGCTTCGGCCAATTTTTCTTAAAATCTGAAAAAGAAACTCACATTTTAAAAGTAAACAAACAGCATGTCTCATTAATATTGTATGGTGTCTACAGCTCTGCCTGACTCTGCACAGTGTTATTACATTACCGCCCATCTCATGTGTTGCGCCCAATAGGCTTTTTTTATTTATAGTTATTTTGGTGATAGAGTCACCTAGAAGCTCAAATGTATTAAGTTAGTTGGATACATAAACAGGGTAAGCATCTCCATTTCATTCAGTCAGACATTCCTACTTGACGTAATGACAGTGCCAACCAACATATTACTGAACACTTGTTTGCATGCTTCCTCTTTCATCCTCTTCACCTTATCCCCTGTATGCATAATTTGTACCCGAGAAATATAGTACACAAGTTTTTATATTTTTTGGAGCAGGTATGTTCCACAAGCATACTGTACTGTAGATTAAGATAACATTATATTGTCCCAGATTTGTGACCTTGACCCTTTTTGTATCTGACTTCCACTTGTTATTTACCCAGACAGCACTGACAAAACTGTCTGACTACTGACTGCCAGCCCTAAAGGTCGCTGTTCCATTCAGATTCTCCTTGACCTTTCTGTGGTTTTTGACACTGTCAATCAATGCCTTGCCCAATTCATTCACTTTAATCGATATGAATAACGGTGCCATCCCTAGGCTGATGAGGTAATTTTTCTATACTCTCACTTTAAATCCCAGATTTTGTTGATTTAGTAATTAAATACAATCTCATTATCTAGAATGATATATATATATATATATATATATATATATATATATATATATATATATATATATATATATATATATATGTGTATCTATACTATATCCAAATGCCGACACTGTCTAGGACAGTCTTGACAGGTGCGCATTGAAATGAACCTATGAGCTCGCTTAACCTTCTTTGGTAGCTGCAATTTTGGCTCATACATGACAGGTACACTCTAAACTGCTGTTAAAGCAATGATAAAGTAAGCTGCCAGTACATACTTTTTACTGCGGACTCAGTCCACATTAGCCCCAGCAATACCTGTTAGGGTGCATTCACAACTATGTGTTTGACATTACAGAGTTGATTTAATAAAGGCAAATATACAATTCAATTTGCAAGGGAAGTCACACTATACAAGGGAATTTTCCCCAGAACCAAGTGCAGCTTCCCTTGCATAGTAAACAGCTTATTTGCACTAAATAAATCAACCCCTATGTGTACCTATTGCATGTTTACATGTGTGTTTTACATGTGTTTTATATGCACTGTGCTTAGGTCCTCTGCACTGCCTCTTAGGTTGCCCTTACCCAGGTAAATATGGCAAAAAACTATTTTGACAGTGGCCAAACAACTAACTCGACTCCACTGGACATTTAGTCTAACCCCATCTCAAAGCCAACTCTTAAATAATGTAGCAAAACTCCATAGTTTAGAGCACCTTATGGCAAAATTGAAAGATAAATTACTTTTTGAATATGGTACTGTTCGGATAGCTCACCTGATGCTCAGTTGGACTTCTCTTCCATCTCTTCTGACAATTCCCCTCATTCACAATAATTGCAACCTAAGCAACTAATTTCCATGATGGTGTTTAGTATTCGATTGTTTTCTGTTTTCTATGTTGTATTCTTATTTTCCGTCTTGTGCTAATACTGTACATTATGCACCGCTAACTACTTCTATATCATGTAACACTGTTGTGATTTTTGAGCATTATATGAATATCATGAATGAATGTTACCTTTCACTGTCAGATGACAACAGGTGCAGGTAATATAAAATGTATTAGTGATCTTGACTGATGATCTATGATTTTTGATTTTTGAGTCTTGTATGCTTTAAATGTCATGTACAATATTGAGGACTGGAATGTAATTGCCACCATTTAGTCTAACATCTCTGAGGGTACTCCTGAATATGGAGTGCTTAGTCAAGAGATATCTAGCTGGTTATATTTTTATACATGGAACCAGTTTGGTTTTATATTGATGGCGGTAAACACTGCTTGTTACATCCACAATGTGTTTTGTACTCTATTTTACTTGCAAAAATGTAATAAAAATGGATTGAAATTAAATATCATGTACAAACTCGTATGTACTTTCAGACTCACTCCTCATTGTAATACTGAATTGACAATTACAAAACACAAGCAAATAACAATAATCAGAATAAATGTTAACCCAAAAAAAGAAATGGCGCTTATAAAACCTTATTATCGTGCATAAATTGAAATTGATAATCAACTAAAAAGTCCAACAAATGTGATAAGTCCCACGCACATATACCTGTGATCTTCTATGTTCTTCCCGAATCTTCCAGTGAGACACCAAATGCCACAACCACAATGAGAAGTGCACACTCACTGTCATTCCAGTGACCTCTAAATTAATAAAGGTCAACAACCACTATAGGATATTTGATGGCTCATCCAAATTGATCATAATCTCTTCATTAGATCCTCCAATTGTATCCTATAACTCCCATCCTCTCGCCATAGGATAACACTGCAATAAACCAGGAAAAAGGTATTTCACTCACTTTTAGATGTGCCCTGACCTGGCATTAATATAAAGTAGCTACACCCTGAGGCCCCACGGGTGTCATTACTTCCAGCTCTGATCTGACGTCACATCCAGTCCAAACTACCTGTTGGTGGAACTCACGCAGATCCCTCAAAATGAAATGTGGTGTTACTGAGACTCTCAAGGCTGTTTACCATTGTCCTGAATCAGGACACATTTAAAAGTGAGTGCAATACCTTTTGTTATCTATACCATTTTGGTATCACTCTAATTATCCACTGAATAAAGAGCGGTTTTAGTCCCTTTGTTTTGGGCATAATCTGTTTTGTATGTTTTAACAATCTTTGTAATATAATTTTTTTTTTTTTTAGATAATTTATGTGTTGTTGTCCATACAAGTACCATAAAACTCCACACGGCCTCCAAATTAAAATTTTTCAATTTATACCATTTGGTGTATCCAAAAAATACTACACTATAGTATTCTTTCTGGTTTATTGTGGTATCCTCCTATGGAGAGAGGATGGGAGATATAGGATACAATTGGAGGCTCTAATGAAGAGGTTGTTGTGATCAATTTGGACGAGCTATCAAATATCCTAAAGCGCTTGTTGACATCTATTCATTTAGAGGCCACTGGAGTGATAGTGAGTGTGTACTTCTCATTGCGTTGGTGGCATTTGGTGTCTCACTGAAAGATTCACAAGAACATAGAGGATCATTTTATATGTGCATGGGACTTATCACATTTGTTTATGGACTTTTTAGTTGATTAGTCATTTCAATTTATGCACAAAACAAATGTTGTATTGGTGTCATTCTCTCTTTTTTTATTTTTTTATTTAATGTTGACAGTTTTTCACTATAAGGAAAAACAGCTCATTTTTGTTTAGAATATCACAGAGGAGCAGGTATCTTTTTCACGTTAAATATTAATAAATGCACTGTTTTTCTTATAATTTTTTTTTTTAAATGCAGTACATTTGTGTTTTAAGTTCATGTTACATGCTCATTCATTCTATGCAATAATCTTTTTACATTTTTTTTTTTTTACCATTACTACATTTCCTTAAACTGCACTGCAAAGACATTATCACAAGAATGTCAAGACAATTAACACACAATTAACACACATTAAAATTGACAGGTGTAAAAACACCCTTCTTCAAATACTGACTTTTTCCAAGCCACTATATACAGAAGTTTAGACCTTCCCATTCTTTTCCATGTGACAATGCCTGATCTGGTGATAGGTCACTGTGGCATTCAGCATTATGCAGTGGGGGGCAGATGTGGACTTTTTCTCCACTACACAGAAGTGGGGGATCTTTAATGCAGCTACCAGCAGAGTTGGGGGCATAACCTGCAATTTGTAGAAAGCACATACCATCAGTTAGCTGCTGATGCTAGTTTGGGAACATGCAAGGTTGGTTTGAAGACCATTAAACGTCTAATAGTACTAAGCATCTGTGACAGCCTCCATATTTCATATTTTTATGCAAAGCAAGTCTCATAACTCAAAATGTAATACCACTTGGCCTCTAGGAGGTGCTGTGTGATAGGATTTTTTTTTACTTCCACCCTCTTATCTTGGTTTGGACAACAAAAATTTAATATATTGCATATTACTAATTGTTGTGTGTGGTGGTTGTATTTGTTTACTTTTTTTTGGCAAGCACAACATAATTTACCTGTTGAGCTTGCCAGAAATGCAATATCCTTGTAACTTCATGTAAGTTGAACTGAAAGCAAACATTGCTATTTTCCTTTTAAGTTACCTTCTGTAAACCACCAATTTCCCTGCCACCCGTGCAATAAAGATGGAGATAGAAAGACATCATTGAAGTCCAAATCAGGTGAGCAGCCTAGGTGACAACCATAACTACTCCATAGATACTGTAGTTATCTGGAGATAAGAAGTGTAATAGCCACACACTTACCAGCTGAAAGGATTAACAGCCTATATACATATATATACACACGCACACTATACGGTGTATATATATATATATATATATATATATATATATATATATATATATATATATATATAAAACTATATAGATATAGATATAGATAGATATATATATTATATACATATATGGCCTGTAAGTAGTGTAGTTGGGATCCGAGCAGCTCTGCAGCTGTCTGATCACTTTTACAAGGTCCTGAAGTCCCCCTCCCGTTGCTGCATGCTACCATTCCTGGGCTCAAGTGGTCGGGACGGCTGTAGACATAGGACAGAGAGGAACATCAATTCCTCCCCTTCTGCTGTGATGGATAAAGCTGGAAGAGACATGTATTATCTAATTTGCAGTTCCTGTTTGTCAGGGAAATAGCCGCAGTCTCATAAGATACGTCCGTGTTAACGCGCGTCGGCGCCTACGCAAGCGCAAAGTAGTTGCTAGACGTACGACCGACGCGACGCCTAACCGGGCGGGCTTACGCGGCGATGCCACGAATACGCAACGTACTAGACGTAGACGTACGATCGCTCCGACGCGCCCGCGACGTGACCCGGTCAGGCTGCCTATTTAAACGTTCGCCTGACACTCCTGCATTGCTGGATTATCGTCAGCTCTCCTGTGAACCTGTACCTGTGCTTCCTGTTATCCGATCTTCTGTGTACCGACCCGGCCTGTTTGACCCGTTCCTGTTGTTCTCCTGGCTCCGACTCCCGGCTTGTACCTGACGCTCCAGATCTGCTTCCTGCACCCGACCTCGGCTTGTTTGACCATTCTCTGGATTTCCGCTGCCTACTCTCGGATCTCCTAAGCACAGTTGTCCATCCAGGCTTGTCCATCTGTTACCTGGTCTCTACTATTGCTACCTGGCAACCTGTGCTACTGTGGGCACTACATCCCTGTGTCAACTTCAGGGTTGTACTGCGCTCGGCCGCAAGGGGAGCCCTCTCAGCATTTCGGCCTCATCCTAGATCGTGACAGTATAATCCAGCCATGACAGAGGTCGACAGAGGTGACTCCCCATTAGAGGCCGTCCTACGAGAACTCACGGCCCTTGCTCCAGCTATTCAAGAGCTCCGAGAGAAACATCACCGGCTGGAGGAGCGCCTGCAACACCCGCCTGAACCACCCACCTGCTCTGGTCAAGTTCCGGCGTCTACAATTTCAGCGGTCCTAGAACCACGAGTCCCGGCTCCAGAACACTTCTTCGGGGACCGAAGAAAATTCAGATCCTTCAGAAACTCATGTTTCCTCTACTTCTCCCTGCAACCTCAGACCTTTGCTTCAGAGGCAACCAAGGTGGGATTCACCATTTCATTACTGAGGGACGATCCCCAGACATGGGCCCACGGCCTGCTGGAACAATGCAGCCCTTACGTGAATACTCTGGACCTATTCTTTGAAGCCATGGCCCGCCTTTATGATGACCCTTTCCGGACGGCTACAGCCGAGTCAGCGTTGCATGCTCTTCGCCAGGGTGGGCGACCTGTAGAGGACTATTCAGTGGAGTTCCGTACCTGGAGCTCTGACTCCGGCTGGAATGAGGCGGCCCTCAAATTTCAATATCGTATGGGGTTGTCCGAAGCTCTTAAGGATGAGTTGGCCAGACTAAAGATTCCCACTACGCTCGAAGAACTCATCCTACTCGCCATCCAGCTTGACAGGCGTCTACGGGAACGTCAGCTAGAACGCTCCCGAACCACTTGCTCCATCCAGGCCCCACCTCCAGTTCGCCCAGCAGTATCCCCCGTTCTGAGGGGCATTCCCCGTCCCGCTTTAACCTCTGAAGAGAGACTTCTCCGCCGTCAGGCACACCTCTGCTTCTACTGTGGGAAATCAGGACATTTTATTAGCAAATGCCCTACAAGGCCGAGTAAACCAGCCTCAAACACTCCTTCTCACCTTCAGGTAGCAATGACAGCTTCTGCCCACATCACTCTTCCAGTCACGTTGATGGTGGCGGGCAGCAGGATCCCTCTACAAGCAATCATTGATTCCGGAGCCTGTAGTTGCTTCCTGGACTTAACCTTGGCCAGGAGTCTGGCTCTCCCACTGAACCGCAAGGAACAGAGCCTGACCGTCCGTTTGGCCGATGGCTCCTTACCTAGTTCAGGTCATGTCACCCAGGAAACTAGTCCCATCCTGACAATCACCGATTCGGGTCACCAAGAATTCCTTAAATTCGACATTCTGAGCTCCCCGATGTTCCCTGTTATCCTAGGGATCCCTTGGCTACAGGCTCACAACCCCCAGATCGATTGGCTCACAAGGGCGGTTTCCTTCACATCTGCCTACTGTCAGCAGCACTGTCTGGACTTCATCCCTCACGAATTGCCCGGCTGTCTGACCATACAACCCGCATCTAGTCCGGCTTCTCGCATACCAACAATCTACCAGGATTTCAGAGACGTTTTTGATAGGAGGAAAGCCGATACTCTACCTCCTCACCGCCCCTATGACTGCCCCATTGAATTACTACCTGGGGCCCCCATTCCTTTTGGTCGGATATTTCCCCTTTCGGAGACAGAATTGGAGGCTCTACGACAGTACATCGACGAAAACCTGGCCAAGGGATTCATTCGTCCCTCTTCATCCCCTGCCGGAGCAGGTATCTTCTTTGTGGAGAAGAAAGATAAGACCCTAAGACCATGTGTGGACTATCGGGAATTAAATAATATTACCCTCAAAAATCGGTATCCTCTTCCGCTTATCCCTGAACTTCTCCAGAGATTCCGTACCTCTCGTATTTTTACAAAACTTGACCTACGTGGGGCTTATAATCTTGTCCGTATCCGGGAAGGGGACGAGTGGAAGACCGCGTTCAGAACAAGATTTGGTCATTTCGAATATCTGGTCATGCCCTTTGGACTATGTAACGCCCCGGCAACCTTTCAACATTTTATCAATGATATTTTTCGGGAATACCTTGACCACTTTGTTGTCGCCTACCTTGACGACATCCTGATTTTTTCACCCTCACTAGAGCTTCACAGAGTACATGTTAGGAAAGTACTAAGTATTCTTAGAACTCACGGGTTATACGCCAAAGCCGAGAAGTGTGACTTTGAGAAGGAATCTATCCATTTCTTGGGACTCATTATTTCCACAGGGGGAATTGCCATGGACCCGCAGAAGGTGAAATCCATTCTGGATTGGCCCGCTCCTGCTGACAAAAAGGGTGTACAGAGGTTTATTGGCTTCGCAAACTTTTACCGAAGGTTTATATGGGGCTTCTCCACCATCGTAGCCCCCATCACCTTGACTACTCGCCAGCACACCAAGTTCCATTGGTCCCCAGCAGCCCAGTCCGCTTTTGAGCAGCTCAAGACCCTATTTACCTCTGCGCCCATCCTGCAACACCCAGATCCCGCCTTACCCTTCGTACTAGAGGTTGATGCCTCGGAGGTGGCCACCGGGGCGATCTTATCCCAACGCCAAGGTCCCAAAGCCTTACTGCACCCTGTAGCCTTCTTCTCTCGGAAGATGAGTCCCCCAGAGAAGAACTATGATGTAGGGGACCGGGAACTTCTAGCGATCAAGACCGCTCTTGAAGAATGGAGGTACCTCCTAGAGGGTGCCGCTCACCCCATTTTAATTTTCACAGATCACAAAAACTTGGAGTATCTCCGTACGGCCAGACGCCTAAGACCCCGACAGGCCCGGTGGGCTTTGTTCTTTTCAAGATTCCATTTCCATATCACCTACCGCCCGGGATCTAAAAACAGCAAAGCGGATGCCTTATCTAGGATGTTCCCCGATACCCCCGAGGGGGCCCCACCTAGTACAATTTTGTCCTCCCAGAATTTCTTGTTAATACAACCAGACCTGAAATCTTCTATTGAACTGGCTACTAGACAGTGCACGGAGACCGAAGCTTCTGCCCTGAGGAGTCAAGGAGGGCTTCTATGGCACCAGGACAAGGTTTTTGTTCCCCAGCAGGCCAGGTTACTAGTATTGAAGACCTTCCACGATCACCCACTTGCAGGCCACTTTGGAGTGCGGAAGACGACGGACCTTGTACGGAGGTCCCTATGGTGGCCTACCTTAAAAACGGACTGTAAGGCATACGTAGATTCCTGCACCACCTGCCAGCGCAACAAAGGACCTAACATCAGACCCTGGGGTCTACTAAGACCACTGCCAGTCCCGGAGAAACCATGGAGAGAAATTTCCATGGATTTTATTGTGGAACTACCTCCCTCTGAAGGGTTTACGGCCATCTTGGTGGTCGTGGACCGCCTGTCCAAGATGGCACATTTCTTGCCGCTTAAGGGGACTCCCTCTGCCCTAGATACAGCAAAAACTTTTATTAAAGAGATTGTCCGGCTACACGGGGTACCTGATAGTATTGTATCAGACAGAGGGGTACAATTCACCTCTAAATTTTGGAAGGAACTGTGTAAATTGCTCTCAATTAAGATTTGTTTATCATCTGCCTATCACCCACAGAGTAATGGACAAACCGAAAGAACCAATCAAACACTAGAGCAATACCTGCGATGCTTCTGCTCCTTCTCCCAGGACGATTGGGTTTCCTTGCTACCTTGTGCGGAATTCGCCTATAATAACTCTGTGCACGCCTCCACCAACCAGTCACCCTTCTGGGCAAACTACGGATTCCACCCTTCATTTCTGCCTAACACCATCCCTGAGTCATCCGTCCCGGCAGTTCAAGACCGAGTAAATTTCATTCACTCGAACTATCTAATACTTCAAGACACCATGAGAAGGGCCCAGGAGGAATACAAGAAGCAGTATGATAAAAGGAAGAGAATCAACCCCATCTTTAAGACAGGGGATAAGGTGTGGCTTTCAGCAACAAATCTTAGACTGCCTCTTCCTTCCCGGAAACTGGGACCTAAATTTCTGGGTCCTTTTGAAATCAAACGGGAGATTAACCCCATAGCCTTTGAACTTGTTTTGCCTGATTCGTTTAAGATCCATCCTATATTTCATGTTTCCCTCCTTAAACCTGTTACCTTTAGTCCATTTTCAGGAAGAGAAGAAATGCCTCCGCCTCCAGTTCAGGTTGGTGAAGAAACCGAATACGAGGTTGAGTCCATCCTCGACTGTCGTCGGAGAGGTAGGACCATCCAGTTTTTAATTAAATGGAAGGGGTATCCTGTTGAAGAGAACTCATGGGAGCCTGCCGATCATGTACATGCTCCTGAACTTTTACGTAGGTTCCGCACCCGGTATCCTGAAAAGTGGGCTCGGTTGGGCATCCGGAGGCTGCCCCTTGGGGGGGGGCACTGTCAGGGAAATAGCCGCAGTCTCATAAGATACGTCCGTGTTAACGCGCGTCGGCGCCTACGCAAGCGCAAAGTAGTTGCTAGACGTACGACCGACGCGACGCCTAACCGGGCGGGCTTACGCGGCGATGCCACGAATACGCAACGTACTAGACGTAGACGTACGATCGCTCCGACGCGCCCGCGACGTGACCCGGTCAGGCTGCCTATTTAAACGTTCGCCTGACACTCCTGCATTGCTGGATTATCGTCAGCTCTCCTGTGAACCTGTACCTGTGCTTCCTGTTATCCGATCTTCTGTGTACCGACCCGGCCTGTTTGACCCGTTCCTGTTGTTCTCCTGGCTCCGACTCCCGGCTTGTACCTGACGCTCCAGATCTGCTTCCTGCACCCGACCTCGGCTTGTTTGACCATTCTCTGGATTTCCGCTGCCTACTCTCGGATCTCCTAAGCACAGTTGTCCATCCAGGCTTGTCCATCTGTTACCTGGTCTCTACTATTGCTACCTGGCAACCTGTGCTACTGTGGGCACTACATCCCTGTGTCAACTTCAGGGTTGTACTGCGCTCGGCCGCAAGGGGAGCCCTCTCAGCATTTCGGCCTCATCCTAGATCGTGACACTGTTCTTCATTTACTGGCAGGTATCAACCAGTAAAGGCTGTTTGGCAGGGCTGAGGAGAGATCAGGGGTCTAATAGATCCCAAATCTCTCTGTGAAGAGGACTTCAGAGGTCTAATAAATCCCAGATCTCTCTGTGAAGAGGACTTGTCACTGCCCAAGCTATCACACAGGATGTCCTTCATCCCTTGTGATAGCAATCAAGGGTAAAAAAAAAAAAAGAGATAGTGTAAAAAAAATATTTTAATTTAATTCATTATTAATTTAATTAACATTTAAAGCACCCTGTCCCCCTGTGCTCATGTGCAAATGCAAATGCTCACATAGGTGACTGCACCACAAATATGAGGTATCACCACCAATGTACGAGTGAGAGCAATGACTCTAGTGCCAGAGCTCATGTTTAGCTCTAAACTAGTAACCTATAAAGGCTTTTTAAATTTCCTATGGAGATTTTTACGTACCGTAGTTTGTTGCTGTGTCACAGGCATGGAAAATTTAAAATCTTGATATGTTTGATATGTATTTACTTGATGCAACATCCTATTTTATATTTTGCCCAAAACTGGGTGTTATATTGTGTTTGTGTGTACTAAAGTGCATTTAACTGTAATTTTTCTTGAAAATTTGTGTTTCCTAAATGGCTGCGCAAATATTGTCTGGCATAAAAAAATTGTAATAACCACCATTTTACTCTCTAGGGCTTCTGCTTTCAGAAAAGATGTCATGTTTTTTTATAACTAATGTTCTTTTAAAAAAATGCTGATTTTTACATATACAGTATATGAGAAATTAAAAATTGGCCTGGGCAGCACGTGATTAACGGTACACTTTTTGCATTTAGAATGAGTGAGGATGCACAACTTGACTGTCCTGATTTTCACTCTGGATTTCATCTAGTGTACCTGGCTATCCTGCAAAGCTAAATCCTTATAGCTGCCAGTATTCATGTTCACAGTGGCCTTCAATCATGTTTTAAATGGCTGCCCTCCCACTCTGGAGCAATCTAAAAAGCCTACTGAATAGTATTTTATCAAATTAATTTTACAGGTAACCTGAGTGGGCTTTCTAATGCAATTTCAGTGTTTCCTGGACAGCATTAGCAACGCACTGATTGATTTTACTCGTAGCCTGGGGTCGCTCTTTTAAAATAAATCCAAAGTGAACAATTTCTTGAAACTGCAAAATCGTCCTTTTTGGTAAGCAGTGAAAATGCATATTCTTCTAATTAGGTCTACCCACCTAATACTTTCACATCACACCTTCATTAAAACTGTTTTATTAAACTTTTATGAAACGTTCAGCACGTTTCTTTCCAGGTAGACCCAAGCTAAATAATTAGCAGATTTATTGTTGTAAGCGCCTGCACAAAGTATGGCCAACAAAGAACAGCATAGATCCTTGAGCACTTGCTCCTACTGCCTGGTAAAGTTCACTCGAGGCTATACAGCTATGGCTGCTATGACTCATTCTGTATTGCTCCAAGGTAATGTCGCTAAACTGGTGGATTTATACAAACACTAAATTAAAATGGATTAAATAAGGAAGTCAAATAAAACTAAACATAAATATATAAATAATAAATGAAGGAAATAATGGTATGCTGTGCTTAACAACATAAGTGTTTTAATATATTGCCTAGAACAAAATTTTAAATATATGCCAAAAAAAGAAACTGCATATGTGCATATATTGTAAACAAAAATATATTTTATTAGATGAGTGCATCTACACTTAAAAAAAATGCAGAAAATAGGTTACTAGTGATTTCATTATGGTTCTATCATGAATATACTGTAATTATTTAAATTGATTGGCTGCTAAAGAAGGAGGGATTATTAACCAAAGTGCTTATCTAATGTAAATATAGCTGCATTTTATTTTATATAGCCCCTGCTCCTGGAGCTCCAGAGAATTGTAACATTTTTGCATACATGTGCACTAAAAATATTTGTATTACCCTTGCAACTTAAAAAAAATAAATAAAACAGATGCACATATCTGGGACATATCATTTAATTAGTACAGCTCCTCTTCTGATTAGTGATGGAAAGAGCTTATATTTCAAAGTATGACTTTATAATAAATTTCTATCCAATAATATAGCATTCATTTTCTGTTTTTAGTCAGCACTGTAATAAAAACCTTTATAATTTGTCTTCATTGGGTTAAAGGGCAGTTTTTGGGCATTTGCAGTATATGCAACCTCAGCTGCTCATTTTCCAGTTACCTAATAAATATCAGAGGTTGTATACATGTCCACACTTATAATAAAAGAATAGCAGTCTGCACACTCACTAAGGGGCGAAATACAAAATGTTCATCTCTAAAATGGCATTTGATCTTTTGAAAAAAATCAATTCAATAATAATCTTTAATTGCTGATAAAATCATACCTGAGTTTTGAAACCCTTAAAGTGCTCCATAACCCATCACATTTAACTTTTTGAGATTGCCTTATCCTTTATTGAATCACTTTTCTGGTGAGTTGATGTATGCAGAAGAACAGGAAGTAAGGTTTATCTTCATGGATAATTCACATACAATCGTTTTTTTTTTCTCTCTACACAAATGTTCTACTTTTTTAATTTGATACTTAGTTTCTTGTTTAATTTACTAATAATATCAACAGTGTCACAATTTATTTGCTAATGATTGTATTTTGATGTGTTTCTTGATTACGTTTTTTTTTGTCTTATTTTGTTAATCCATCTATTTTGATGTCTGGAAATTAAGAAGCATGTAAAGGTCATGTCTGCAGTAGCTTGTTGCAGAGGTGGATATATTGAATGAGATCCCACCAATCTGTTGTTTGGCAGTTTGGCAAAATCATTTGTATTCCAATAAAGGTCTGTTTGTGCAGTCGCAAGATGACTGTAAAATGCAATAATTATGCAAATTGGCATTCATCTTCATGCCCAATTTTCTAAAAAAACGAATATTTTGCTAAACATTTTTTTAATCAGATCATACAGACTGTTCTTTTTACTGCCATGTTGCATTAATAGCCATTAAAATTATATTCTGGTGCGTATCCAGAGCTATCTATCTATTTATCTAGCTCTCTATTTATTGTCTTGATTTACTAATGGGATATTGAGGGTTCCCTTAGCAATGGTAAGTTCATTAAGCTTAGTAAATAGGTGAAAGCTGAATTGATTTCCTTTCCAACAAAATTAGGTTTGCAAAGTGAACACAGGTTTACCTTATGTACGATAATCCATTACAATTTGAACATACAGTTTTCAAAGTGGATATTTACTTACTCATAGTGTAGCTTATTTTTTATCAAATAGTTTTGTATCTATCTATCTATCTATCTATCTATCTATCTATCTATCCTTTTTTTAATGTATATTTTAATCTATCTATCCTTTTTTGTAATATATATTTTAATCTATCAATCTATCTATCTATAATTTATATTTGAATCGATCTATTTATCTATCTATTTATCTATCTATCTATATATCTATCGATCTATCCAGCAATATATCTGTCAATGTATCTATGAGTCTATTACTCAATCAATTAATTAATCAATCAATCGCTACATCAATTAATCAACCAAATAGTGTTTATTTTTATTCATATGTCTACCTAAGTGTTTATCTGCCACTTTTATTTCAGTCTTATTTCTTTAGCATATCTATTATACATTTCTTAACTTATGTTTCATTGCCACCTTACATAAAGATCTCATATTATTGCACAAAAAATGTTTTGTTCCTTGACGTAACATTTGGGAAGCCACACTTTTTTTTTACTTGTAGACTGGTTTAAATTGAAGTACCTTTGACTGGCATTCAACTTGTGAAGTGCTTTCGGTATGGGAACATAACAGAGGTGAAAGGTTCCTGCAACTGAGGTGTTCCTGTTTTCCCCCTGAAAGGTCAGCAGGTTAATAAGGTGTTTATGTGCTAATAGTATTTGTAACATTTCATAAAACCATGGCCAGGACGTCAACTGATAAGTAAATTAGGCTGATTTCTTGAAGACAAAATAAAGAGTATTCAGCTTGAGTAGTTTTGAAGCCAAGAAATGGACACAATGTGATGTAGAATTTACATATAATATTTTTTTAAACTTGAGTAGTTTTGCTTTTATTTTTTTCTTTATTTGCTTAGAGAGAGAATTTATGTCACATGAGTTTGTTTAAAATATAATAATCAGCAAACATGAAATGAAAGCTGTGGTATGTAAAATATTCTAAAATTATATATTGGAGTTAAATGATAATTTACAGTAATGTAATATATATAATATATTATTATTATGAATACTACTAATAATGTAATAATAAGGTAAATCAGGGGACTGCTGGCGAGGATGTAGCAAGGTATGAACAATGGCACACCTATGGTGGAGCTGCCCAAAAATCTAAAAATATTGGAAAAAGATTATTTATTATGTGAAAGAAATTACTAAAATAGAAGTTGCTGAGGATCCGTGGATAGTACTGTTTCATGGCATAGAAGGAGGAGTAAAAAAATATCAAGCGTCATTAATACCACATCTTTTAAATGCAGCAAAAAGACTGATCCCTAAAAGATGTCAGGAAGTGGAGGCCCCAACAATTTGGGAGTGGAGTGGATAGATGCAGTGGAAGAAACATAACATGGAAAATCTAAGGGACAGTAACGGAGATATGAGAGCTGTAACGATAGACAAATGGAAAGATTGGAGAGAGTTTAAAAAAACATGGAGCTATGCAGAACAAGTAAGAGCTTAGAAATACATTGGTATAAAGGAATAGAAAGGTAATGGTAATAATATCAAAATGGTAAAGGGTAAGCAAGGGATTGGAGGGGGGGGGGGGTGGGGTGGAATGGGATGGGGGAGGTTTTGTGGAAGTTTGTTATAGGATGGTTTTGTAAATACTTTTCTAAAATAAGATGGAATTGCACATAGAAAGAGGTAATAGATTAAACGGTGTATGCTACAAATATGTGAAGCCGAGAAGGGACAGAAATGAACGAAAAGTTGATTTAAGTCCTTCTAAAAAAAAAAATTGTAATAATAATATATTAAACAATATATCATTTTAAATGTAGAGAAAATATTTTGTATTTTTAAAAATTGTATATATATATTTTTATAATTATGAAATTGGCACTACCTGAAAGTTTTATAAATTTGCATTCTGTTCAAAGCATTGTTTGGGGGAAAAGTGTAAAAAAAAAAAATCACCCTTCAGGTTTTACAGAATGTCTTCAGCTTGTAATGATTAACTAATTTAAACTTAATTTAGGCTCATCATTATAGTTGATTTGAACTTGTATTGGCCAGTATTTGCAGAGCTCGAGAAAAAAATATATATTTCATCCAGCATATTAAGGCAGATTGTAAGCCATGCTGCTGCAACATTACTTGAATGAGATGCTATTAGTGTTCACAGCCATGTCTATAAATGTATCTACACTAGAGATAAGCAAATCTGCCTTGGTTTGGTTCCCAACCAGTTTTGCAAATCTTCTTTGAATTTTGAAGTTGGTACACTTTACCACAAACCCCACTGAAATCTATGAGGGGGGGGGGGGAATCCTGTTTTTCAATTCTTGCCATTTGAAGGGTTTATAATAAATAGGTCAAGAGAAGCTAGGCACTGCCATTGGGAACATGTAACAGTGGCAAAATATGGCTGCTGTAAGCCTACCTCAGGGGTCATCAAACTACGGCCCTCTAGTTGTTCAGCAACTACAATTCCCATCATGCCTAGTCATGTCTGTGAATCTCTGAGTTTTACAATGCCTCATGGGATGTGTAGTTCTGTAACAGCTGGAGGGCCGAGGGCCGTAGTTTGAAGATCGCTGGCCTACTTAATTCTAGAAAGGGAGTTGGGTTATCCATTCCTATAAATTATTGTCTCTTGTGACTAAAGCTGGCTACACATTATACAATTGTCTTGCCCAATTCCTTTAGATTTACCAAAACCATATAAAATGAGGTCAAACCTAAACACTTTCAATTTGTATGCAATCAGGTAGCCCCTTACACTACATAGTAATAGGTAAATCTAAAAGAAATGAAAGAAAAAAAAATATTAATGTGTAGCCAGCTTTAGCTGACAAGGGTAAAGGCAATCAAATGCGCTACATTTTGTTCCTAATTTGACCAGCAAACCTGTGAAGTTTTTGAACAAAAGTTTGAAAACTTAGTGAAAAGTAATATGTTAATGTTAAAGAACGATCATTGCTCTGCAGCTTATTGATTTATGTTCGCTTAAGGAGGTTTTAGGGTGCATTCACACTTGTAAATGCACCCTGGACACGATTATTTGTGAGAACCCCAGTGGAGTTTCCCATGGTTAGCTGCGAGTAGGCTCCCCCATTGAAAGCAAATTGAATCAAAGACCTGTAACTGTTCTCCCATAGTTACATTGATCCAGCTTGGACCAATTTAAGCATGCATTTCCCATACCTGGCTGATTCCCATAAAGCTGGAAATCACTGTATTAGTCACCACTATTGCAATTCAGAGAACACTTTGCATTTTTTCAATGAACGCAAAGTGTTCTTGTCACACCTTCCCCTAGCGTCAGTGGTCAGTCATTATAGCTGCCTTCTGTGCTCTTCAACTATATCAGCCCCCTTTCCCAAAAGGCAGGCAGGCCTACTGGTATTGGTATAGTAGTGCCTGGAAACCAAGCCGGGCAGACATGAACTGAGCACAGGGAACAGATACTTGAACTGAGCACAGTGAACAGTTACTCGCAAGTGGCAGAAAGGCAAAGTGGTCAGTGATCGTCAGGGTTCAGGGTAAGCTGATTTCTGGGTGTAGTCAAAATCCAACCTGAGATCGTCAATAAGGAAATACAAACCAGCAGACAGGGTGATGAGTAAGTGAAGGCAGAGGTTCAGGTACAGGAACAGGACAGACAAACAGGGAGCTTGAAGCAGGTGCATCAATCACCTTGCAGGTGGACAGGCAGACAGGGAGAATGCAGCTAAAAACAAAACAAAACAAAACAGGATTCTGCAATGAGACCAGCAGCTGTTATGGAACAGGAGTGTGACACACTTCTAAAAGTTCTCTGATTGGACAAGGTGGAGATTGAGATATCACCACCCTGCCTCTTCACCTTGTTTCATCTGGGAATTCTTTGCATTAATTGAGAAAACCAGGCGAGCAACCTCCTGTGCTCACAAAGCAGCAGGGCAAATGCTTGGCACAGGACCCAGAAGCTAGCCATAATATCTGTAGTAGTGATATTATGTAAAAGATAAGTTCAATACTAGCCGTTCCTGTTAAATCTTCGCTCTCTTGAAGAGCTGATTGAAATTAACCTATACAGGAGGCTTCCGCAAGCGGTCCTTAAAAGAGATTCTTTCTCTGAGTCAGGAGTCATTAAGCATGGCAAACGTGATCACCTTCTCCAGCTCAGTTGGTATATCTCAGGCTGCTATCTCATCCTTGATGGTATCCGAGAGGTCATGAGAAAAAGCAGCCACGAGGGCCTCATTGTTCCAAGTACTCTGCTGCCAGAGTACGGAATTCAATGGCGTAATCGACAAATTGCCCTTTTAAAGGAAGCCACAAACTCAAGCTAACTCAAGACAACAGGTTTTTGCGTCTCCCATAAAGGGTTTGCCCAGGCCAAGGCTCTCTCAGAAGGCAAAGATATCACAAAACCTACTTTGCTTCTGTCCATGGGAATTGCCTGGGCAGCATCTCAAAGTATATCTCAACCTGGTTGAGAAATCCTCTGCATTGGACTGGATCACCCCCGAATCGCAGGGGAGGCGGAGCGGAACCAGTCATAACTCTTATAGAGATAATACTCAAGGCGGGTGCCTGCACAGAGACTGGAGCAGCAGCAGGGATGGCCTGCAACACAGGTTGTACCGGAGCAGCCACAGTGGGAGATTCTAAGTGAGCAAAACTGATCCATGCGGTGATCCTGCTCATTCAATCTGGAAAAAATATTACCAACAAGTGGATTGATGGCATCTTCTGAATTCATGGCCTTTGTCTACTGTCAGAAACCATGAATCAGACTGAGACAGAAGTACAGTTAAATCTCACTTGTTTAATAATAATAAAAAAAGGTAAACATAGTCAAAACATAGCCAGAGTTCAGGAACCGGAACGGATAGTCAGACAAGCAAAAACTTCAGGGAGCCAGAGATGAGCATATTAGAACAGCAAGCAGGATCTGGAGCCAGAAGGAATGTCAGCCAATCAAGTCTTTAACAGGAACACAGGAGAGCGTCTCTAGAGATGTGACGTAGGTGGAATCTGGGCTGGACGGCTTAAGTAGGCAGGACTGATGAGCAGGATATCATCAACAGGTGAGTCACTGTGGAGAGATAGGAGCTGTCAATTAGCCAACAGCTGAGCGGCCAGGTCAGAGAAGGAAGGGCTGAGCCCAGCCCTGACAAAACTACTGCTTGGTATTTTTCAAAACATTTTTTAGCATTCACAAAAAAAACGCTTCTAAAATGCAGATTGCGGTATTTTTCCACAATTTTTACCTCATGAAACCATGTGGTATTTTATCTCATGTAATATCCAATGGGATGGATACAATGGAGAGAATTAGAACCTTTGTCAGCTTTTATTGCTAATAAAGAGGAAAATGGTTTAAACCGTAGAAATATGCCAGCTCACTAAGTTGGTGCGGTCCCTGCAGCATATGCATTAATAAAAGAAAAAAGGTGACTAGAATACCAGCCAAAGAGAAGCTGCTTTCACAGGACATATGTGGTGTATCAAAGACAAAATATAATTAAGTGAATACAAAATATCTTTATAAATGGCAAATATTGAATGAAAATAGCATAAGAAAAAAAAATCTCTCACACACACATTTCCTTTAGTTATACACATGTGGTGTATTAAAAACAACTAAGTTAAATTAAGTAAATACAAAATATCTTTATGAATGTGAATGAAAATAGTATAAAAAAAATCACACACATATATAAATACCCTTTTTTTAGTTTTGGATAGGGCAGAGAGGTATTAGAATACCTATTAGGTTTTTTATTGCTGTCTGTCCTTATTAGGGAGATTCACCCTCTCTATATGTCATTTTTACCATTATCATTGAAAGTTAAATTAAAAGAAAATCCCACATTTTTGGTTGTCCCCAGAAAAGTGATAGAGGGGAAATCTTACAATGGGGACACGGGATTCCCTTCATTTGCAGAGATTTCCTCTAACTTTCTGCTTTGGCTATAGGACAGGAAGTGAAGATAAATCTCCCCCGTGGGACACAGATGGCAAAAAAAACAGAGATTCTGACAGGGATTCTAACCCTCTATTACTCTATCCAAAATGAAAAAGAAAGTTTTGCCTTTAGTTACATTTTCAAGCAGCTTTTCTCAACCTTTTCAACCCTTGAAATAACTTTCCAGACTCAGGAACAATGGGAAGAATGCTCTTTACACTTGTGGTCACTGTGAAAAATTTACCCCCTGATGGATAGCTAAAAAGATCAATGATGTCAGTGGGAACTTGTCTGTAGGAAGATATCTCTAAAAATAATTATGAAAAAGTAAAGTATCTCAACTACATATATGACATATGTTCTAACAAGGGATTCAACCATTGTGATATGCATGTACATTATATTATGTTTGGAGTGACTCAGAGGTTTTTTGCAGCAAATGATGCACATGCTTGAAAGAAAAAAATGTCTCTGAAAATCTGATGAAATGACCAGACAAAATAGATAGATTTTACTACATATTGCAAAAAAGGAGAGGAATAAAAATTTGGGACTTTAACCACTTAAGCCCCGGACCAATTTGTAGCCAAAGGACCAGGCCCCTTTTTGTGATTTGGCACTACATCGCTTTAATTGACAATTGCGCGGTTGTACAACGTGGCTCCCAAACAAAATTGGCCTCCTTTTTTTCCCCACAAATAGAGCTTTCTTTTGGTGGTATTTAATCACCTCTGCGGTTTTTATTTTTTGCGCTATAACCAAAAATAGAGCGACAATTTTGAAAAAATTCTATATTTTTAACTTTTTGCTATAATAAATATCCCCAAAAAATATATAAAAAAAAAGTTTTTCCTCAGTTTAGGCCAATACATATTCTTCTACATATTTTTGGTAAAAAAATAGCAATTAGCGATTATTGATTGGTTTGCGCAAAAGTTATAGCGTTTACAAAATAGGAGATAGTTTTATAGCATTTTTATAAATATTTCTTTACTAGTAATGGTGGAGAGCAGCAATTTTTATTGTGACTGTGACATTATGGCAGACACATCGGACATTTTTGACACATTTTTGGGACCATTGTCATTTATACAGCAATCAGTGCTATTTAAATGCACTGATTCCTGTGTAAATTACAATGGCAGTGAAGGAGTTAACCACTAGGGGGCAGTGTAGGGGTTATGTGTGATGTTATGTGTTTTTTTATTGTAGGGGGCGTGGCCTGGTATGTGACATCACTGATTGTCTTTCCCTATAAAAGGGAACAGACGATCGGTGACAGCCACACTAGGAAGCACGGGGAGAGGTTTGTTTACACAGACCTCTCCTTGTTCTTCAGCTCTGTGACCCCGATCACGGGATACCAGCGGCGATCGGATCCGCTGGTCCCGCGGCCACGGTCAGGGGGCTCAGGACCAGGTCGGGAGCGTGCCACCACGGCTGGGCACTTAAAGAGCCACGTACAGGTACGTGATTGTGCCCAGCCGTGCCATTCTACTGACGTATATCAGCGTGAGGCGGTCCTTAAGTGGTTAAATGAGGAAATGGCCTGCATCCCTGTCACTGTGAAAAAAATGTATAAGGAAAAAAGGGGGGAGAGGGGGAGGGAAAGGAACTCGGGACTTTAATTGAAACATGTGGGTGCAGCATAAATAATTATAATTAATTGAGTAAAGTTGATATTTAATAATTCATAACGAGGGTATATTATGGTAATAATACATCAGAACCCAATTCAAATTCATACATGGTAATGATACAATATCGAACAATGTGCATGATTGAACATATATAAAATACAATTTAGAATCTAGGGCCTTTCTTAATCCCCAACATTGTTGATAAATAAAGTTATACAGTAAATTAATGCATAGTCCAAATGGATCATATACATACACACACACAGTGATGCCCCATTGTGGGGCCTCATAGATCTCTATCATAGATACTAATTAGATCACCCCATGAGGAATTAACAAGGACACCCATGGAACCTATTATCTGAAGTAAAAAGCATAAAGTAGTTGGAATGGGCATAACGAAGTACATGGCATCTGTAGCTCAACGCGTTTAATGGCTGAAGCCAATGTTCAGGAATGAAGCACCTGAAATAGATTTATGGTAAAAAAAAATATAATTATATTAGTTCCTAAAAAAATAGGCAATACTGATAAATGACAACAATGAGATGGATATGAAAAATCCCCCTAGGGCATGTTACTTACAATGTGTCTTTATAATGATTCTAGGGCACTGAAGGTTGCAAATCACCCAAAGAAAGTCATTTCTGGGAGCTGTGGTGGCACGCCAACGCAGGACAGCAATCAAGGTGGGTATAAAGATTGGGCAGTGATGATTATTCAACAATGGGTTATTAAACTCCAAGGACAAGGATGGAAGTCAAAAAAACCTGTGGAATGACTTGTTAAAAGCTGAAATTGCCTCGTACCAATATGCAGTGTAAAGAATTTAAGTGCAAAAACCATCTTGGACTAATCCCACATGGCTGACACTGCAGCACACCACCAAATTCATGCAACCATGCAGGGAGAGAGGTGAGGCGCCTTGATGCACCAATGATATCATTGAACACTTGGCACCAATCATCTTTCACAGTGCTCCCAGGTGTAACAACATCACCAGCAGGGCAATGTCACATGGGCGTGTCTGATGTGCAATACATGACGTCAATGTGCTGTGGTAGTGCACCCTCCCATCCCACGTCAGAACAGAAGGGGAGGAGGGGGAACCCTCAGTGTGCGTCACAGCTCCCAGATTAAATGACAGCTCTGGTGGCCACAACAATTCCAACCACAGCCACCACACAGAGCAGCCTGTTAGATAGTTAAAATAAATGAAGGGGACAACTATGGCCAATCGGGAATCATGAGAAAATGTACACAATATCCTCTAATGGGCTGAAAAAGGCACACAACCTGGCAAAATTACCAGAGAAAATAGATACATTTTACTACATGTAATGAGGTGGATTTACTAAAGGCACATAGACTTTGCAAGTGAAGTTGCGCCAGAGCTTAGTAAATTAGGGGAGCTCTGCTGACTGCCATTATCCAACAGTGCAATCCAATGTGCAAACAAAAATGCTGTTTTCTTTCCTTGCGTGTGATTGGGTTTTCCTTGTTAAGTGAAGCTTTACCTCATTTACTAAGCTCTGAAGCAACTTGCAAATTGCACAGTCTATTTTCTCTAAATTTGAACTATAGGCACAACCCTTTTTCCCATTTTGGATAGAGTAAGGGAGGGTTATTACCCCTATAAGGGCGTTTTTTTTTTCCCATTTGTGTCACATTGGGCAGATTTACTTTCACTTCCTGTCCCATAGCCAAAACACTAAGTGAGAAGAAATCCCTACAAATTAAAGGAATCCTTTGGGACCCCAAGGTCACCAGAACCAGTATCCCCATTCTCCTTTATTACTGTTCTGGGGAAAACCCAGAATGTGTGATTTTATTATACGTTCACTTTCAAGGATAATGGTAAATGGGACAAATAGAGAGGGTGAATCTACCTAAGGGGGGTACAGACAACAATAAAACATGAAACGTCTTCTAATCTATCTCATATCTATCCAAAACAAAAAAGTTTTCCCTTTAGTTATACTTTAAGTAAATCAACCCCAATAATTTCCATATTTCCATACTTAGGTTTCTTTGCATTACCATTGAGAGAACTGATGCAAAAAAAAAAAAAAGCATAGACTACTCAAAACTGGTTTTTATATTTTTAAATTCCTTAAATAACTCATACCTGGACCACTACTTAATTACTGCATGCATTTAATTATTTATTTCCTTTTGTGAATTGATAATAACCCCTTTTTATGAAGTATGTACCAAGCATTTTGTGGTAAATACCGCAAAACAGCATAGTGAATTGACAATTTCAGGATTGCATGCAATATTTAGGGAAAATGTGTCTGGACACCTAAATACTGCATGCAATATGCTTTAGTGAATGGATCCCATTGCCTGCTGCAAAAGGTTAGTACTGTATTATACTTTTCAGGGGTTGTCACTCACTTCATTGTTTTAGACTGAAGAGCAACTATAAAGTGATATCAAACCCAAAGGCAAACATTTATTATATTGCAGCTTACCATTTTATAGATGTGGTGGCTGTATTAGTGTTCTTTCTTTGGCTTTCTTTCATTTAACATAGAGCATAAATAGAGTGAAGCGCTCAAACTAAAATCAATATCCCTTAATCTTAAAATATATATATTAAAAAAATGTGTCACATATATATCTATATAAATAGCCAATTTGTGTAAAAAAAATTAAGCAAAAAATAATAACAATCATAGTACCACATGCAAATAAGTGAAATAAAATCACACTATGATAATCATATAGAAACACATCACTCCCAAAAATGTGTTGTCCAAACAAAAGTGAAATGTATTGTTTTTGGACAATTTCCATATTATTCTTTGCTTTATATATATTTAATTTCCTTGCACAGATTGTTTATTTGTATATGTGACCCATTCTTTTATATATATTAGTTTGAGTGCTTCACTCTATTTATGCTCTATGATTATATTAGTGTGGTGATAGCACTTGTTTAGTGGTAGCTGGAAATATATTAGTGTTTCTTTTTTGTTTTTTCACTAATAGCGCCAGGCTTTTTCATTCTTTATTTCTTTATTTTAACTTCATCTGGTGATCTTGCCAGTAGGTCTGTTGGCAGATGTAGCAGTTAGATGGTTGAGACAAGCTATTTACTACTGACAGGGCTGCTTACAATGATCAGCTTATATTTATTTATGTAAAGCTGTTGTTGTAACTGCTTGTGTAACTGTGGTGTTGGCCTTTAATTTGTTAGTGTGTCTAAATCTGTTGCATCAACATGCATCAGTTTATAGATGTGAAATTTTAGAATATAAACAATTATACAAATTTTTATTTTTTTTGACCCATTTCACCCTCTTTTAGGCCTCATGCACACTGGACCTTAAAATAACAGTATAAAAACGTTAGTGGCTTTGAAGTGGGTTTGTCAACTTTTTTCAACGTTTTTGCAATAGCATTTTTTTTTGCGTTTTTTTGCGCTTTTCCATGTTAGCATTTTAGAGTTTTTTTTTGTTTTTTTCCATGGATCAAAAACAATAAAAACTGCGTTTATCAGCGTTAGAGCATTTTTATGGCTGAAAAACATCTCTCAGAACCCACTGGTTTTTTTTTGTTTTTTTTACTGCTCAAAAATGCCACTGCCCATAAATGCTGATAAAAGCCTATGTGTGCATGGACACATAGTATAACATGATGGAGAGTTTACTGACTGTAGAAAAAAAAATCTACAGCCAAAAACAGCTGCTGTAAAAACGTCCAAAAATGTCCAGTGTGCATGAGGTCTTAAGCTTGATTACTATTAAAAGCAAAACGATAACTTTTTTGATGAATTGTATCAATTTTTTTTGAAGGCTTACATGTTTAGGCTTTTTACTTTACTTGTTTGTAATATATAAGATACCGGTGTTGAGTTACTAAAACTGGGGAGTTCAAAATCTGGTGCAGCTGTGCATGGTAGCCAATCAGCTTCTAACTTCAGCTTGTTCAGTTAAGCTTTGACAAATAAAATATAAATAAAAACCTTGAAGCCCATTGGTTTCTATGCACAGCTGCACCAGAGTTTGCCCTGTCTAGTTTTAGTACATCAACCCCACCATGTTCTAGCACAAAGTATAGATTTGTCATTTCCTTCACAGATGGTTGGGTAAACAAATTTACCTTATTTACTAACATTCACTTTCCAAAGTAATTATACAGTTTTCAATGTAAAAATTAGCTTTGATAGATGAACATCCTCTAATCCTCAAATATATTAAACCTACTGTGTTTGTAAAGTATGCTAGACTTTTTTGCAGGGAAAGAAAATTTTTTACTTCCCCACTATCAGAGCAGAGCTCTGCCTTGTTTACATAATTCCGTTCTGTGTCTCTCCCCAAAGATTGGTGGGTGCCGGCAAACATCCATTGCCTGGAACCCAAAGATCGCATTCGCCCCCTAGGCAGAAGTGCAGAATCACATGTATGTATGTATGTATATATATATCTATATATATAGATATATAGATATATCTATAGATAGATATATATCTATAGATATATATACACATGATTCTGCACAGAAGATTCCACCCGGTAGCAGTATATCTACCAAGGGGTGATCTGGAAGTGGATAGGGACACTAGTTCTGGTGACTACCAGGGCTTTCCCTGCCAGTGGAGGAATTTCCTCCCACTTCCTTTTGATGTTATGAGAGAGTGAGGCGAAGTCTCTCCAATGAGACACAGATGGCGAAAAAAATAAAAAAAAGTACCTGGCAGGGGTTATACCCCTCCCTTATGCCATGTACACGATCGGACATTCCGACAACAAAATCCATGGGATTTTTTCTAAAGGATGCTGGCTCAAACTCGTCTTGCATACACATGGTCACACAATGTTGTCGGAAATTCCAAACATCAAGAACACTGTGACGTACGACAAGCCGAGAAAATTTAAGTTCAATAGCCAGTGCGGCTCTTCTGCTTGATTTCGAGCATGCGTAGAACTTTGTCTCGGAATTGTGTACACACGATCAGAATTTCCGACAACAGATTTTGTTGTCGGAAAATTTGAGATCCAGAGCTCAAATTTTGTGTGTCGGAAATCCCGATGGAAAAAGTCCGTTGGAGCCTACACACGGTCAGAATTTCCGACAAAAAGCTCCCATTGAACATTTTCCTTCTGAAAATCTGACCGTGTGCATGCGGCATTACTCTATCCAAAATGGAAAAAAGTTTTGCCTTTAGTTAACTTCTGACAAGCTGTATGCAGCATTTCAAAGATACAAATCGCTATAACCCAGGATAACAAAAAACATATTTTAGGTTTGTTACATAATCCTATGTATCTCAAACACCATAGATTGCCTTAAAATATAGATTCTTTCATGAATCCGCACACATAAATCTCTTTGACATTACTGCACATGTCGGTGCCTCTAGTGATAAGTAGTGATAAGTATAGAGCACACTCAATATTCCTAGAGTCTAATTTAAAAGGATTTTACCCTATGAGGACTGGACAAGAAAATTAAATATAGAATGAATAATTATTGTTTTAAATCAGTAACATTTATGTTGTACTATCAATAAATTACATGCATGCTGATAAACCAATTAAAATGTAAATTGCCATGATACTGGATCCAGTAATTAAAACAGCAAATAATGTGTACTTTAGCCCAGGTTCACACTGAGCTGCAGGAATGAAGCAGATTTCAGTTCCGATTTCGGCCGCGATTTCAGAGGTTTGCACAGATGTCAATGTAAATCGCAGCCCGAAATCGCAAAACGTAGTGGAGACTTTTTCAAATCGAGGCGGTGCCACAAATGCAGTGTCGCACCAATTAGGACAGTTTCATTGCCGGCAGATGCTGCTGATTTGACATGTCAAATCGCACGTCAAATAGTACCAATGTGAACCGAGGCTCACTGTGTTAGATTAAAGTTCTCTTGTACATTTTCTAAAAATGTATTTCATAAATAGCATTTTGCTGGGCATGTTATTGCCAAGAGCAGGGCTGCAAACACTGGAAGTGTTATATAAAGGTTGACTAAAAATTTCCGTGGTACTTTTATTGAGTATTTTACATGGATGGTTTAATTTTTGCTCCGTTTAATGTCGTACGAGTTCACTGTACACAAACCCTTTAAACTCAATGATACTGCAAAGGTATTTGGAATAAAGTATAATGAAAACATCCATTAAACACATTAATTTTATATCTTTTCATGTCTTCCTCAGGAAATGATTGGATGTTAATTTCAGAAGAAATTACCATATATATGGAAAATAAATATTTAAACTTAACTGCCAGTAAACTTAAAATTGCATGTTTTCCTATTTTAAAGACCGGTAAAGCTAAAATGCAATTTGTTTTATGTAAAAAAGATACAATGCTTATAAAATCTGCAAGATGATGTTTGAAATGAGGCTGGTAAGCTTTTCCCAGATACATAGCAGACTTTCTACATTTAAAGTGTTGTACTTTTGTATATCTTTTTATGATTTTTGTTGGACCAGAAATAAATATTTATTTATGTTAGTCAGTAGATAAACTATTACAAATTCATATCAACCACTTGCAACCAGCAGGTGGTGAGTTTGAGGCTATTAAAAGTCAGTTTTTCTACATTTGCTTTGTCATGAATTGCCTATCTTGTACTTATGCAGGCCATACATGGTTGAATTTCAAACAAACTTTCTTTTCAAAATCAGAAGATTTTTTTTTTTTGTGATCCAATGATGCCACCATTGATTTTTGAAATTCGGCCGACCAAGCCTTCAATTTCACCTCATGTTTAGGGATGAGCCGAACACCCCCCGGTTCGGTTCGCACCAGAACTTTTGAACGGACCCCAAATTCGAACGAACGTTAGAACCCCATTGAAGTCTATGGGACTCGAACGTTCAAAATTAAAAGTGCTAATTTTAACGGGTAATATGCAAGATACTGTCCTAAAAAGGATTTGGGGACCTGGCTCCTGCCCCAGGGGACATGGGTCAATGCCTAAAATGTTTTTAAAAATGGCCGTTTTGGCGGGAGCACTGATTTTAATGATGATTAAAGTGAAAAAAAAGTGCCACGTGTTTCCTGTGTTTAGAACAGTCCCTGCACAAAATGACATTAAACAGAAATAACATCATTGAAAACTGCTTGCGGTTTTAATGTTATATCTGGTTCCTGCAATATGGTTGAAAACCATTGAGAAAAATGGCATGGGTAGCCCTCCCTGCCCATTACCAGCCCCTTTGGGTCTTGTACGCATATCAAGGGGAACCCTGTACCCATATTAAAAAAAGGAAAGGCGTGTGGCCCCCAGGCCCTATATACACAGAACAGCAGTATACAGGCGTTGCAAACAAGACAGGGACTGTGTAGGTTTGTTGTGTTAAGTTGAATCTGTTTGTAATTTTCAACTGGTACATTTTTAAAGTGTAGCTCCAGTCAAAAAAACTATTTTTAAGCTTTTTGGAAAACATAGGGAAGGGTTATCACCCCTGTATAATTTGTTTTGTCGTCCATCTTTTTTCATCTCACTTGCTGTTGTCTCCTTCCGTTTGCAAGTAGGAGATGTTTGTAAGTTGGATGTTTGAAAGTAGGGGCCTGCCCTATATGCTCTGCAGAAATGGCGGAACAAGGTGTTGGTTTTGCCATAACATTGTAAGCCCTCAAAGTGACTCTTGCTGGGCGCTGGAGCGCCCTGCTGTGAACGATTATGTCAAGAATTGTAATTACATGCCATTGTTGAACAGTGGTAGAAAAATTGACCTTTGGTGGTTGTGATGCTGGTGCCACAACACTATAAGTCCTCACAGTTACTCTGGGTGGGCACAGGAATGGGCCCTCCTGTGAAATATTATATCAAGAATTGTAATTACATGTCCCTGTTAAACAGGGGCAGAAAAATTGGGCCTTAGGCACTGGTGCTGGTGCCACCACACTGCAACCTCTCCCATATACTCTAGTTTTATTGCAGGAATTAGCCCTGCTGCAAAGCATTGCATCAAAAATTGTACTTAAACGCCCCTGTTAAACAGGGGCAGAAAATTGGGCCTTAGGCACTGGTGCTGGTGCCACCACACTGCAACCTCTCCCATATACTCTAGTTTTATTGCAGGAATTAGCCCTGCTGCAAAGCATTGCATCAAGAATTTTACTTAAACGCCCCTGTTAAACAGGGGCAGAAAAATTGGGCCTTAGGCACTGGTGCTGGTGCCACCACACTGCAACCTCTCCCATATACTCTAGTTTTATTGCAGGAATTAGCCCTGCTGCAAAGCATTGCATCAAAAATTGTACTTAAACGCCACTGTTAAACAGGGGCAGAAAAATTGGGCTGATGGCATCACCCAGAACCAGAAATGTTCTTCCAACATATCAGCGGAGGAGAAAGAGGATAGACATTCAACATAACAGGACAGTCACTCAGCATCAGCATAGGCAGTCTTGAAGGGATGTGATATTTCAAAAAAAATTATTCGGTTACATCAGCTTCAGGTGCTTGGTAGCTGTGGGTGATCCAAGACTGATTCATCTTGATAAAGGTCAGTCGATCAACTGATTCGGTGGACAGGCGCACCCTGTGATTGGTAACAAAGCCACCAGCAGGACTGAAGGTGCGTTCCGAAAGAACGCTGGATGCAGGACAGGCCAGTAGCTCAATTGCATACTGTGCAAGCTCTGGCCAGTGATCCATCCTCAAGACCCAGTAAGCCAGAGGATTTTCGGTGGGAAAGGTGTCCAAGTCTGACCTTGCCCCTAGGTATTCCTGCACCATGTAAATCAGACGCTGGCGATGGTTGCTGGAACCGATCATACCTTGGGGCTGCGGACTAAAAAATTGTCTGAAAGCATCAGTCAGACGGCCACCTTCTCCACTGCTCCTTCTGACCGATGCCTCAGCAACACGTTGTCCAGGACCAGGAGTTTGTAACCTCCCAGTCTCTGGGAACGCGTTGCACAGACCTTTCTGCAAGGCCTCCCGGAGATGTCTCATCCTCTGCTCCCTCTGCGATGGCAAGATAAGGTCGGCAACCTTACCCTTGTACCATGGATCAAGGAGAGTGGCCAGCCAGTAATGGTCCCTCTCCTTGATCCGAAGAATATGAGGATCCTTCCGCAGGCTTTGCAGGATCAGGGAGGCCATGCAGCGTAGGTTAGCTGAGGCATTCGGTCCGGAGTCCTCTGGGTCACTAAGGGCAACATGATCCGCAGCTACCTCCTCCCAGCCACGTACAAGTCCACGTGTTTCTTGGGACTGTAAATCATCCCTACAAGACTGCTGCTGCTGATGCTGAGTGCCAGCCTCCACCTCCATGCTGACACAATCATCCTCCTCCTCCTCTTCCTCCTCCTCATCCTCTTCCTGTGTGATGGGTGGCACAGCAGGAACACTGTCTGGATAAAAGGGGCCTTGAGAGGCAAGGAAGTCCTCCTCTTCCTGCCTCTGTTCTGCCTCAAGTGCCCTGTCCATTATTCCACGCAGCGTATGCTCCAAGAGGTGGACAAGAGGTGCAGTGTCACTGATGCATGCTCTGTCACTGCTCACCATCCTTGTGGCCTCCTCAAACGGTGACAGGACAGTGCATGCATCCCTGATCATGCCCCACTGGCGTGGTGAGAAAAAAACCGAGCTCCCCTGACCCTGTCCTGGTGCCGTAGTCGCACAGGTACTCATTGATGGCCCTCTGCTGTGTGTGCAGCCGCTGCAGCAAGGCCAACGTTGAGTTCCACCTGGTGGGCATGTCACATATAAGGCAGTTCTTGGGCAGGTTCAACTCCTTTTGGAGCTCAGCCAGCCGAGCACAGGCATTAAATGATCGGCGGAAATGCACACAGACTTTCCTGGCCTGCTTCAGGACATCCTGTAACCCGGGGTACCTGCCCAAGAACCGCTGCACCACCAGGTTAAGGACGTGAGCTACACAGGGCACATGGGTCAGTTGTCCCTGTCGGAGGGCGGAGAGAAGGTTGGTGCCATTGTCACAAACCACCATTCGTGGCTTCAGCTGGCGTGGCGTCAACCACCTCTCGGCCTGCCCCTGCAGAGCTGACAAAACATCCACCCCAGTGTGGCTCCTGTCCCCCAAACAAACCAGCGCAAGCACGGCATGGCATTGTTTCGCCTGCGTACTTGCGTAGCCCCTGGAACGCCTACAGAGGACAGAGCACTGGAAGAGGCCATGGAGGAAGAAGAAGAGGAGGGGGTGGAGGAGAGAGGTGTGTCACAACCAATAGTAGCATTTTGGAGGCGTGGTGGTGGAACAACCTCCAACACTACTGCACCTTGTCCTGCATCCTTCCCAGCTGCCAGAAGAGTGACCCAATGGGCCGTGAAAGACAGGTAACGTCCCTGTCCATGCCTGCTGGACCATGAGTCAGCGGTAATATGCACCTTACCGCTGACCGCCCTGTCCAGCGAGGCAAGGACATTGCCTTCCACATGCCGGTAGAGAGCCGGAATCACCTTCCGTGAGAAAAAGTGGCGTTTGGGGACCTGCCACTGAGGAACCGCACATTGTACAAACTCACGGAAGGGGGCCGAGTCTACCAACTGAAAAGGCAGCAGTTGAAGTGCTAGCAATATAGCCAAGCTAGCATTCAACCGCTGGGCATGTGGATGGCTGGGAGTGAACTTCTTTCGCCGTTCCAGCAGCTGGGACAGGGACATTTGCCTACTATAATCGGACGTGGGTGTACTGCTAGCAGAGTGCCCGGAAGCACTCGGCTGTGACACACCTAATTCTACACCTTCATTCCTCTCATAGCAGGTTTCAGAGAGGACTGAAGGTCTAGTGGGGTTGGAGATGCCAGCTGATGAGGAGCAAGGAGAGGTCCGCTTTGTTCTTTGGTGTGGGTCTTTAAGGTACGCTTGCCAACGAGCTGCATGGCAGGTCAACATATGTCTGGTCAAGCATGTGGTGCCCAAGCGGCTGATGTTTTGGCCACGCGAGATACACTTGAGACATATGTTGCAAATAGCAGCGGTGCGATCTGATGCACTCGTCTCAAAAAAGGCCCACACCAAAGAACTTTTAGAATAACACGCAGAGGCAGCGCCCTGCACAGGCGGAGCTCTGCGGTGTGATTCAGTCGGTGTGCTGCCCCTAAGCTGGCCCCCGGAGGGCATCCTGCCTCGTTGGACATGTGCCTCTTCCTCCTCCTCTCTCCTACCAGGCACCCACGTGGAGTCAGTGCCCTCATCATCCCCTCCCTCTTCATCGCTGTAGCAAACCTGGCAGTATGCTGCAGCTTGTGGAACATGACTGCCAGATTGCTGTCCTTCTTGAGCATCCCCTCTCTCTGCGCTCACGCTACTGCCTTCCTCTAGCTGAGTGTCATCATCAGAGCCTTCAAAACACTGGGCATCCTCCTGGAGCATGTACCCAACACTGTGCTCAAAGAGTTCAGGAGACTCCTCAGGAGGACGTGGTGGGTCTAGGGAAGGAGTCACTGATGATGACATTGAGAGGAGGGAAGACGATGCGTTGGCAGCTGCTTTGCTAGTACCCTGAGACTGGGTGAGAGAGGATGAGGAGGATGAAGAGGGCTTGGTCATCCACTCTACCAAGTCGTTGGCATGTTGCGGTTCAACATGTCCAGCTGCCGGAAAGAAGGACAAGCGTGTCCTATGGCCACGTGCTGATGACAATGCACCGCGTCCACGACCAGCACTGTTGTCTCTAGACACAGAGCCTGTGTGCCCTCTTTTATCGGCTCGCGCCTGTCTGCATCTCCTTGCTGGCCTTCCAGACATGGAAATGGCCTGAAGGGAGTTGGGTAAAACAGCAGTGTAATGGAGTCACACAACACCCACTAAGCCCTGCAGATGGCTCTATTAGAGAACAGCAATAAACGGTAGATACAGGTGTATATTGTGCTGGAGTCACACAACACCCACTAACTCCTGCAGATGCCTTTATTATAGAACACCAGAGATAAAGGGGTATACTGTAATTGAGTCACACAACACCCACTAAGCCCTGCAGATGCCTCTATTAGAGAACAGCAATAAAGGGTAGATACAGGTGTATATTGTGCTGGAGGCACAAATAACCCACTAACTCCTGCAGAAGCCTTTTTTATAGAACACCAGAGATAAAGGGATATATACAGATGTATACTGTGCTGTGCTGGAGGCACACACAACTTCCAATAACTCCTGCAGATGGCAAGTGGGCTCAAATAGAGAAGAGCTATGTAGGTGGATATAGCGGTGTGTACTGGGTACAGAGCACGCAGACAGCATGCACAAGCTCCTAACATTACTGACTGCAAGCTCTATTATAAAAGATAGATCACTAGCTATATAGGTGAGGTGAATATAGCGGTGTATACTGCGGTCAGGGCAAGCAGACAACAACCACTACAGAAGAGCAAGATCGAAAATCGGCCGATAACGATCGGTGTGCACTGTGTTGAAGGTACACAGAACACCCACTAACTGCTTCAGACGCCAACACACTACACTAGGCCGCCGCGCTGGCTGCCTTATATAGTGTGGGGCGTGTACTACACAGCCTGAGCTATGATTGGCCACAGGCATCCTGCCTGTGGCCAATCATGGCTCTCCTCGCTGCTGGCGCTGTGATTGGCCAAGCATGCGGGGTCACAGTGCATGCTTGGCCAATCATGAGCCAGCAATGCACTGCGATGACGCAGTGCATTGTGGGCCGTGAGCGCCACACGAATTTGGCGCGAATGGCCCATAACGTTCGGAATTCGTCGAACGGGCGAACAGCCGATGTTCGAGTCGAACGTATGTTCGACTCGAACACGAAGCTCATCCCTACTCATGTTGCTACAGAAAAGAATTTTCATGGCCTGGAATCTTCTTTTCTCTCCGTAAATTTTCTTTTTTTATTACATTTCTTGCATCTTTCTCCCATCATTAGAAAATATTTTTTTTTTCAAAAAATTTGCAACATGCCCAATTCCTCAAATTTAATTTCCACACGAAAATCGGCTGTTGCTGCAGCCCACTAATGGTGTGAAATTCATTCTTAGATACGATTTTCGAAAGAAATTTCTTTTGAAAGTCGAACCGTGTATGGTAGGCATAAGACAAAATAGGGCATTAGGGCGCACTTGGATTTTGCAGCAAGGGACGCAGGGAAAAAAAAGTCTTTCCTGCCTTTTACACCAACAGCATGATATTTAGTCTGTACACTGCTCCTGGTACTTCTCAGTAGGTTTGTTTCAAACTGAAACATAGAAATGTCTTTATTGCATCATCTGATGCAAACCACATAATGCAGACAAAATAACCCCTACAGATCAATCAAAAGGGAGGGACTCCAGGTGGAACAACAGTCATGCTGTGACCAAAAAAACATTTTTTTTTAAAATAATTTTGAGGTAAAGGTTAAAGTAGTACTAAACCCCCAGTGTTTCTTAGTTAAGCACATTGAGAACAATAAGATAAACATTTCTCATTAACCTTTTTGTTAAAATTCTCACTCCAGCTTTTGCAGTTTACAGCTTTCAATGCTGCTGGCTTCTCAGTGCTGCTTCTCTGAATGTCCTTTCTTCACCTGTTAAAAGTGAAAATTTAAGAGTAGACAGTGCAATCCCAGGTTGATAGCTTTAGCTTTGAGGGGGGTGGGTGCTTTTCCATCCTAGGCTACAGGGCTATGTGTCTTTATGGATGTACACAGCTCTAGTCCCTGCATGCAAGGGTGGCTCCATGGAATGCTGCAAGAGAAAAGAGCCACCATGAAACTAGAAACCTGGAGCAGTACTCAAGACACCAGCTTAAACATGATGATTAATATCAATTTAAAGTGGTTGTAAAGCGACTTGCCTCAGGTGATACCCAGAGATTAAACAAATCCTCCTAGATACTGTAGGTTGTAGTTGTTTATCTGCAGTACTCTCTTATACATCTATACATCTGTTAAAAGTCCAGAGTTTATAAAGATTGTCTGAGCATTCAGAAAAAAGAGTACGGAGAGCTGAAGTTACACTTGGCAGAGCTCAGTGAGGAGAGTTCTGAGCAGAGGCATCACTAGGGGTGGCTAATGGGGCTATAGCCCCAAATCTGGGGCCCATAGCCCCGAGTCTCTTGTTGTAGGGTCCCTGCCTAACCAGCGGGCCATGGCTGCGGTGGGCAGGCTGGCTGCATGAGAGAGGCGGGGTCTCTCGGAATCCGATAAGCCTCCCGCCGGCAGACCCTGACAACCAACGGCCAGGGTTGTTGGGAAGAGGCCCTTGTCCTCATCAACATGGAGACAAAGTGCTTTGGAGTGGGGGGGCCACAGGGCCCCCCTTCCCCAAAGCACTCCCCATGTTGAGGGCACTCAGCCTGGTATGGTTCAGGGGGGGCGCTCGCTCGTCCCCACCCCCTTTCCTGACTGGCCTGGGTTGCGAGCTCAGATAAGGTCTGGTATGGACTTTGGGGGGACCCCCATGCCATTTTTTCAGCGTAGGTGTTCCCCTTTAAATCCATACCAGGCAACAGGGCTAGCAAGGTGTCAATCTCGCCGATGGAGGTGGCTTCCTTCGCTAGTCCCTTCGTTTCTCAAGTCACGTTCAAAATGAACGGACTTTACTCCGTGAGTGGGCAAGTCCATTCATTTGTAAAGTCCGACGGACCTCTGCCAAAAGTCCAGCGGATTGTCCGCCAGACCTAGTCCGCCAGAAAAGTCAGTTTGTGTGTGGGCATGTGTTGCCAGGTCCGCTCGTTCGGAAGGTCCGGTGGACCTCCGCTGGAAAGTCCAGCAGATCTTCCACCGGATAGTCTAATCGTATGTACGTGGCATAACAGACACTCATTATTGTACCGCTCTCCAGCCCTTTGGTGAACAAACTGCCTCCAGCTACAGTCAAATATTTCAAATTTTGACTCTTCAGTCCAGAGCACCTGCTGCCATTTTTCTGCACCCCAGTTCCTATGTTTCTGTCCATAGTAGAGTCACTTAGCCCTGTTTACACATTGAAGGTGTGGCTTTTTGGCAACAATTCTTTCATGAAGACCATATCTGGCCAGACTTCTCCAAATATTAGATGGGTGTACCTGGTTCCCACTGGTTTCCACCATTACTGTGTCGATGGCAGTGCTAGACATCTTCTGATGTCAAAGGGCAGTAGGTATGATGTGTTTTTCATCTGCTGCACTAAGTTTCCTTGGGTAACCACTGTGTCTACAGTCCTCAACGTTGTTCGATCAATAGTGTCCTCAATGGGGAGAAATACAGGCATATACATATCCATCATGCCATACCATCAGCAAGACGTGATTAGCCCCAAATTTATTCTGCTGTAGGACAATTACCCCAAACATACAGCTAATGTCGTTAAGAAGAATCTTTAGCATAACAAAGAACAAAGAGTCCTGGAAGTGGTGGTTTGGCCCCCACAGAACCCTGATCACAGCATCATCGACTCTGTCTAAGGTTACATGGACAGACAGAAGGATTTGAGGCAGCCTACATCCACAGAAGATCTGTGATTAGTTCTCTAAGGTGTTTGAAACAACTTACCTGCCGAGTTCCTTCAAAAACTGTGTGCTAGTGTACCTAGAAGAACTGATACTGGATTGAAGTCAAAGGGTAATCACACTGAATTCTGATTTGATTTTTCTCCTGTTGACTCACTTTGCATTTGGTAAATTGATAAAAATAAACACCTAAATATATATATTTTTGAAAGAATTCTTACTTTACAGCATTTCTTCACATCTGCCTAAAACATTTGCACAATTCTGTATATATACAGTATATACTGTATATCACACTTTACCTTCCCTTTCAAGCTATTTTGTCAGTAAAAGAAAGTATCACAATAATTTAGCAGACAGAACACTATTATTCATTACTTATATGTGCTGCTGATTGTCAAAGTAAATTAACACTGAAACATATTCTACTTTTCCTAAGGAGCCTGATAATCACAGGCTCCTAATTACTGCCATTACATCACTCGCACCTATTGTAAGTAGCAGCCCCATGATCATGTTATCTGAAAGTGATCTTTAGCAATAAAACACCTCAAACATATAGAAATTGCAAATGACTGAATTTGCTGACACCAATGAAATTTGTGCTGACTATACGTACCCGTCTAGTGATGAATGCATTCTTGACACAACCTCACTGTTTGGACTTTGGAAATAATGAGTATCAATGTCCTAGCAAGGGAATATGCAAAGATAAGGAGCCCTTTGTATCCTTAATTAAGGAAACCAGTAGCAGACTGTTCACAGCTAAAAGACTGTACATAATAATCATGCATTAATATTATGTTGGGGTTTTGATAACTGTACATTTTTTAGTCCCAATTACAGTTCTGCAAGATAGGTTTTACAAAGGATGTGAATAAATTTTTTTACATAGGGCAGTACTCCTAGGTGCATTTACAGTAAAGTTGTCATTCTGTGTATTAATATATTTGTAATCAGAGTCTTCAAGTGGGAAATGCGATGTTACTAAGAAACAAGGCCTGAGGTGTGCCATGGCCTGGCTGGTCAGTATGCCTGAAAAGAGGGCATACCCTGGATGTAAGAATAAGAAAAAATACTATGCGTATGTGTGATGAAAACTGGGGGAAACGGGTGGGTGGGCACCCAGAAAACACCAATCCTGGCCCTGACAGAGGAGGAGGGTTAAATAGTCTCTCAGACTCCTCCCACAAATACAGGGTGGCCTTCGGCCAGCCTTCCCACTTATAATCGGAGTCTTTAAGTGGGAAATGCGATATTACTAAGAAACAAGGCCTGAGGTGTGCCATGGCCTGGCTGGTCAGTATGCCTGAAAAGAGGGCAAAAAGACACAAGTTTAGGTGGAAAAGGGAAGGTAAAGATCTAACCCATAGAATGACGTGTGCCCAGATGGCAACAGTAAGTTACCGGTAAGTATCCGCTGTGACAGGAGAACCCACCGACTCCTAACCTGGAGATGAGAAGGAACCCCCTTAGAGCCTACAAGCTACGCAGAACCCAACTGAACGTCCCATGAAGGATAGGATGAGCCTGATGCCCAAGGTAACCCAGACATGAGAATGAACTGCTTGTGAATGAGAGGATACGTGGGGGAAAGGGAGCAAGGGCTGACCCGAGGAACCCCTGCAAGAAGATGGCTGAGCAGACTGAAATACCTCAACGGACACCAGTGAAGTAGCACCGTGGAAAAGCCCCCCAACCCCTAGCATACCTGATATGAGGAAGTGAGAGGGTGAGTGCAAAAAAGACCAGTGACAGGAGAGAAAAAGCTGACTGCCTGATGGATGTGATGGAGTAGGCGCCCTGGCAATGAGCATCATCAACATGGAGACACCATGCCAGACACAGGACACTGGTCCCACCAGGCGAACAGGACGTGCTACAGCCTGAGACCTACCAACCAAGACCGAATCCTGAACCGAGGAAGGAGAGTCAGACTCCATCCCAGGGAAACAAATCCCATGGCATGGTATAGCCATGACTAGTGACTGAAGCCCCCACCCCACCTGGAACAGACCGGGGGTCAGCATAGATGACTGAACCAACATCCCTGAGCAGCACTCCAGGCAATCTCCTAGACAAGATCGGAGCTGAGAGTGGAATCCAGAATCATGACGATGTCGCCCAAACCTACCACCTAAGGACCATGTCTTGGACACACCCTGAGAGACTAAACATCCCTGGGCGATAACCAGGGCCTCAACACAACAGGACATCAACTGAAGAAAATTGACAACTGCTTCTGACCCAAGGGTGAGCCCAGTGGCGAAACGATATCAGCACCAATCAGCTAGCCCCCCCCCAACAACAGCTTGCTGAAGGAAGTTAGTGCCAGCATGGTCAATATCGGTCTGGATACCAAGACGGCCCAACCTACAAAACACAAACTAGATAAATGACAGACAATCAGACATGAGAACAACAACGCCCCTCTGCCTACCTAAGAATGAAACATGAGCAGAAATGTCAAGACCACTGCACGTAAATGAACCTGACGACGGACCCCCCCCACCCTTGTGTAAGTGGTAAGCGAGCCAGAGTAACCTGCAGCGCAGAGACAGGTAATTAAATGAAACAACTCAGGGCTAGGTTACCCACAGGCAGTGGTGGGTATTCGTATGGATGTGGTGAATGAAACATGCATCGTATGACGTATGGTATACGGGCGAGAAGATTGTGGACAACAATCAGTTAACAAATGAAAACCTCAGCCCGTATGGATCTGTAGAGGTGACAGATCCTGATGTGCGAGCCCTAGCTAACTGATCCAGATACAAACATGAACACAGATACGATGAGACATGACAATCAACAAAGACAAACCTACCAGAGTATGCCATAAGTGAACAACGCCCTTCTGAGAACTCTGAGGTTGAACACAGAGGCTGAAACGCTATGACAGAAATGCTGGCCAGAAACGCTATGACAGAAACGCTGACAGAAACGCTATGACAGAAATCCTGGGGCAGAAGCACTATGACAGAAATCCTGGGGCAGAAGCACTATGACAGAAATCCAGGGGCAGAACACTATGACGGAAATTACAGGGCAGAAATGCTATGACAGAAATTCAGGGTCAGAAAACGCTATAACAGAACTCCAGGGTGAGAAAACGCTATAACAGAACTCCAGGGGCAGAAACGCTATGACAGAAATCCAGGGGCAGAAACGCTATGACAGAAATCCAGGGGCAGAAATGCTATGACAGAAATCCAGGGGCAGAATGCTAAGACAGGAATCCAGGGACAGACACACTACGACTGCCATGCTGGACAGAGTGCTACGACAAAAAAATTATGGACAGAACGCTATGACGGAACTACCGGCTATGACAGAAAAGCTGGACCGAATGCTATGACAGAAATGCTGGACCGAACGCTATGACAGAAAATGCTGGACAGAACGTTGTGACAGAAATGCTGGACAGAACGCTATGACAGAAATGCTGGACCGAACGCTATGACAGAAATGCTGGACCGAACGCTATGACAGAAATGCTGGACCGAATGCTATGACAGAAATGCTGGGCAGAACGCTATGACAGCAATGCTGGACAGGAAAAAATAAAAAAGGTGTGATGCGCTAATTTCAAAAAATTAAAAATAGCCACAATAAAAACCAATAGTGTGCAAATACATTCAAGGTTGGAAAAAATTATTTAAAGTGTAACCATGCATAAATATATCAAAAGGTGACTTTGTGCATCATATATATAAGGATATGCTTAAATAAATCAAAGTTATGCTGCAGTAAATCGCAAAGTGACTATGTGCACAAAAAAATCATAAATTTACCATAAATATCAAAATTCATATGCGAAAACGTGTAAACATAATTAAATGTGTAAAAATTAAACCATATAGTGACAGATGATACTGTGAACAATAAAACAAACTCTTGGTCCAAGTGACAACCGTGAATCGCAATAAAGTGTCCCATACACAATCAGATCAAATAGTGCAATTCGGTAAACACACTGAATTAAACGTGCAACGTGCTGGGCCAACAATCCTTCCGTGATGATCCGTGCAAATGGTGCTAATGCTATGCAATTACCTCACCGCTGTAGGTAAACAGCGAAAATAGTACTGGACGCCCAGGTAGCAAGGCAGCAATGCTGGACAGAAGGCTATGACAGAAATGCTGGACAGAAAAAATGCTATGACAGAAAACGCTATGATGGAAACCTGGACAGAAACCGCTATGACAGAAAATGCTGGACAGAAAACGGTATGACAGGAAAAGCTGGACAGAATGCTGGCTGCAATAGAGAATACTGACCAAAGAATCCACAAGTAACACCAGCAACCCTGGCAGACCTGTCACCTCATGTCTGGCCCTGTCATGTGACCGCAAAGTATAACAGCCACCTTCAGAATAAAAATATATATTATTATTTTTTTCCAGCATCTTGTAAACTTCCCTGAGTGATCCCAGACATATCCCCCACATGCTATGAGTTGCTGGAATCTGTGAACCATAACTTCCCTGGCTGTACCCTGACAATTGCAAGAACATGTAGACCAGGTGTGCAGCTCACTCGTGGGAAATAGTTACCGATCACCTCTCCCCACCCAAGGGGAGAATCGGCGGACGGCTGCCCGATATGGCAAAGCGTGCATGGGGAGAAAGGAGCTGGCCGCGGCCAATCCCCCCCCAAAACCGGCAGAGCAAAAACACATGGGGAGAGAGAGGAGTTGGCAGCGATCACTCCCCACACCCGGAGAATCGGCGGGCGGGCGGAGCACAAGGGGAGAGAGTGGAGCCGTGGGCGGCCGATCACCCCCCTCCCCCCACACCGTTAGAATCGGCAGGCGGGCGGAGAAAGCACCAAAGAAATGCACAAGGGGAGAGAGAGGAGCCGGGGGCGGCCGATCACTCCCCCCACACCGGAAGAATCGCCGGGCGGGTAGACAGAGCAATGCACATGGGGAGAGAGGAGCTGGGGGCGGCCGATCACCCCCCTCCCCCCACACCAGAAGAATCGGCGGGCGGGCGGACAGAGCAATGCACATGGGGAGAGAGAGGAGCCGGGGCGCCCTCCCCCCACACCGGTAGAATCCGCAGGCCGCCACATGGAACCATGGTACCTGAGGAGAGGGCGGGCAGGGAGAGTAGAGGTGGAACCTGACAGGAGAACGCACCCCCGCTCCCCACCGGAATGAACGTAGAGAAGTGAGTGGTGGAGGATAGATGGACTGCCCTTCCCCCATGAGCGCCAGCGGCCTCCACCCAGAAAACACCAACCCTGGCCCTGACAGAGGAGGAGGGTTAAATAGTCTCTCAGACTCCTCCCACAAATACAGGCTGGGCTTCGGCCACCCTTCCCATGTGTGTGTGTGCTTGCATGTACATTGACATAAATATAGATATAAATGTATATTGACATCATCACCAAGCCCCTGTTTCATTCTAGCAGAACATTGATTATTCTTATGTCCCGTACACATGATCGGATTTTCCAACAACAAATGTTAGATGTGAGCTTGTTGGCGGAAAGTCCGATCGTATGTATGCTCCATCGAACATTTGTTTGTTGTCGGACTTTCCGCCAAAAAATGTTGGCTAGCAGGTTCTCAAATTTTCCGCCAACAAATTTTTGTTGTCAGACTTTCCGATCGTGTGTACACAAGTCCGTCGCACAAAAGTTCACGCATGCTCAGAAGCAAAAGCGGCCGGTCTTGTAAACTAGCGTTCGTAATGGAGAATTAACATTTGTGACATGGCAAATTATGAAATCTCCAATTCTATTCTTCTTTAATGGGATAATAATGAAGCTGCTACTGATGGAGTTATTTCAAACAAATTTTCAAAGTCTTTTTTTTTCAAGTGATATCAAGAATAATAATAATAGTGCTAAATGAAAAACGCAAAAAGAAAAGTGTGAATCAACACTCACCAAACTTCTACTAACACAAAATTAGCAGACGAAGCCCAAAGGGTGTCGCTAAAGAACTGAAAAACCATGTAGTACGTCTAGTACATCACTACGTTCATAATTGTTGGCCAACATTTGTGTGACCGTGTGTAGGCAAGACAAGTTGGGGCCAACAACCTTTGAACAAAGTTCCACGGTTTTGCTGTCAGAAAGTCAGATCGTGTGTACGGAGCATAACACTATCGTTTACATACAGCTATCCACAATATATGAATCCTCAGTAATTTCCTGAGCTATCAAATGTTTATAACATAGCTGAATATAATTTCAATAATACTCTATTGTTAAAAACAAAAAGCCAGTAGACATAACCCACAAGCACCTCTACCTGCAACAGCCTCCAAATCCGCCATTGTAATTGAGTTTCTGGTCATCCTACCAAAACTCAAATTCTTCATGTCATGATAATGCCAAAGCTTGTCTATCCCTCCCTGTTTTCTCAACATTCCTTTTGGGCAGTGACATAGCATTTCATAGTGATGGGGCAAAAAACAAAAAAGGTCATGAGCTAGTGGCAAATCAGCTCGATGCTTCAGACTTTCACCTGTCAGAAAGCCCCAGAAAATAAACTGTAACTGCAGAATATTAGAGGCCCTTGCAGTATGAGCATCAGTAGCTGCACTTTATGATTGCAGCATTTTGTTAACCACTTGACCACTGGGCACTTAAACACCCTTAATAACCAGACCAATTTTCAGCTTTCGGTGCTCTCACATTTTGAATGACAATTACTCAGTCATGCAATACTGGACCTATATGAAATTTTTGTCCTTTTTTTCACACAAATGGAGCTTTCTTTTGGTGGTATTTAATCACCGCTCGGTTTTTTATTTTTTGTGCTATAAAAGAAAAACTACAGAAAATTCTGTAAAAAAATGAATTTTTCTTTGTTTCTGTTAAAAATTTAGCAGATTAGTAATTTTTTCTTCATAAATTTTGGTCAAAATTTTTGGTAAAAATAAGTACAAATTGGTGGATATTATTTGGTCACACCTGAAGTACTGGCGGCCTATTTCAATTCTTGAGACCCTAACATGCCAGAAAAGTACAAACACCCCCCAAAGGACCCCTTTTTGGAAAGAGTATTTGGTAAGAGGCATGATGAGTTTGAAGTTGTCATTTTTTCCCACAATTCTTTGCAAAATCAAGATTTTTTAAACTTTTTTTTTTCACAAAATTGTCATATTATCAGTTTATTTCTCACACACAGCATATGCATACCACAAATTACACCCCAAAACACATTCTTCTATTACTCCCGAGTATGGCAATACCACATGTGTGAGACTTTTACACAGTGTGGCCACATACAGAGGCCCAACATGCAGGGAGCGCCATCAGGCGTTCTGGACCACCCAGGACAATTCTGACATTTCTCTCCTACATGTAAAAATCATCATTTATTTACTAAAAAATTACATAGAATCCCAAAACATTATATATGTTTTTTTAGCAAACACCCTGGAGAATACAATGGTGGTCGTTGCAACTTTTTATCTCGCACGGTATTTGCACAGCAATTTTTCGAATGCTTTTTTTTGGAAAAAAAAACATTTTTGTGCTTAAAAAAAAAAAAACACAGTAAAGTTAGCCCAATTTTTGCATAATGTGAAAGATGAAGTTACGCTGAGTAAATAGATACCTAACATGTCACTCTTAAAAATTGCACACGCTCGTGGAATGGCGCCAAACGTCGCTACTTAAAAATCCCCATAGGCGAAGATTACATTTTTTTTTACTGGTTATATGTTTTGAGTTACAGAGGAGGTCTAGAGCTAGAATTATTGCTCTTGCTCTAACATTCGCAGCGATACCTCACATGTGTGCTTTGAACACCATTTTCATATGTGGGCGGGACTTACGTATGCATTCGCTTCTGCATGCGAGCACATGGGGATAGGGGCGCTTTAAAAAAAAGAAAAATTTCATTTTACTTTATTTATTTTAGTTTGACATTTTTTTCCCCAAAAATAATTTTTTTGATCACTTTTATTCCTATTACAAGGAATGTAAACATCCCTTGTAATAGGAATATGGCATGACAGGTCCTCTTTACAGTGAGATATGGGGTCAATAAGACCCCGCATCTCACCTCTAGGCTGGGAAGTCTGAAAAAGACTAACAAAACCTGGCTTTGATCGTATTGGCGAGTCGATAGAAGCACCGGAGGGCAGCGGGAGGGGGGGGTTGTCTATGGCTGGGTATTGCAGGGTATCACTGACTATGGCTGGGTATGGCTGGGTATCTCCGAGTATTGCTGGGTATCTCAGAGTATGGCTGGGTATCTCAGAGTATGGCGTTGCAGAGTATTGCGTTGCAGAGCATTGCAGAGTGTTGCAGGGTATTGGCGGGTGTTGCAGAGCATTGCAGGGTATTGGCAGGTGTTGCAGAGCATTGCAGGGTATTGGCGGGTGTTGCAGAGCATTGCAGAGTGTTGCAGGGTATTGGCGGGTGTTGCAGAGCATTGCAGAGTGTTGCAGGGTATTGCAGAGTGTTGCAGGGTATTGCAGGGTATTGCAGAGTATTGCAGAGTAATGGCAGGGAATTGAGGGGTTAAATTTCGGTGAGCAGCGATGTGGGCACTGCAGATGCAGCCCACAGCGCTGCTGACACCGTTCTCTTCCCCCTCCGCTGTACCGATCGGTACAGAGAGGGGGAGGGAGGAACCGTCATAACACGACGCCGGTTTGTTTACAAGTGATCACTCTGTCATTTGACGGAGCGATCACGTGATAATCGGCCGCGATGAGCGGCCGTTTACCGTGATCCGTGATGTGCTGGTCACGGATGCTCTGCCTGAAGCCGTTAATCAGCAATGGGCGGTTGTTAAGTGGTTAAAAAGACTCTTTAGGTACAGCTCACCAACAAATTATATTTCAACCCTGCAAAAATTGGTAAATCAACAGATGCCTTCTCTCAGACACTCCAGTAGTTAGGTTTCTCCACATAGGTTATTCTTCACCTTCACCACAAGGATTGTGTCTTCACCTCACCATTATAAAGATTATGTCTTCATCACCTACAATAAGCCCTTGTACACACAGTCGGAAATTTCCGACGGATTTAGTCCGGAAGTGGTGTTGCATACACGCGGTCGGACAAAGTTATCGGAATTTCCGGTCGACAAGAACGCGGTGATGTAAACCGAGTACGACGGGACTAGAAAAGGCAAGTTCAGCACTACGTGCAGCACCCTTTGGGCTCCTTCTGCTGATCTCGTGTTTATCGCGTGTTAGTAGAAGTTTGGTTAGAGACGATTCGTGCTTTTTAGACTTGTGCTTCAGATCGTTACTGCTCTTCAGTTTGTGCTTGTCGGTGCGTATCTGCTTATCAGTGCGTGTAGTCAGTTTGCATTTGTTGGTCATTGCGGACTATATCTTCGTATAGTACGCTTTGATTTTCAGTGCTTATTGTCCGCTCGTTTCTGGTTTTCAATTTGTTCTTTCAGGCCTTGCTGTTTATCGTTGCTTTCTGTTTTCCGTTCTGACCAGCCGACCGCTTTGAAGCCATGTTTTGTGTACGTACTCCTCGTAGAGTTCGTGCTGTGCAGGGGCTTGGTGTTGGTCTTTTAGCTTTGACACATGCCCAGTCCATGAACAGGGCGAGGAGGAGTTCGTGGAGCAAGAATTGACCAATTCTCGCACATGCCTTTGCTTCGTGAGATTCAGGAGAATAATCCTGATGATTTCAGGAATTATCTCCGGATGACGGACCCGTTGGCTTTGCTGTGCCCTTATATCAGCAGGCAGGATACCTGCATGCGGCAAGCCATCACTCCGGAGCAGAGACTCATTGCCACGCTGCAGTACTTGGCGACAGGGAGAAGACTTCAGGACCTCAAGTTCTCGACAGGCATCTCCCCCCCAGGCTCTGGGAATCATTATTCCAGAGACCTGTTCTGCCATCATACAGGTCCTGCAGAAAGACTATATTAAGGTAAGTTTTCTCCTTTAACATCACATTCTATGTATTTAATGTTTGCTAATGTATTGTATTTCTTTCCTCATTCCCTAATTACCATGATTGCAATGTGCTGTAATTGATATGCTCCCTTTGTCCTCATGCATGCTGGAAGCTTTTAAAGTTCCTTTTTTGTCCTTCATGCATATTTGCCTTCACTAACTTCCCCAGCATGCTCTTCTGGGCCCATAAACCTATAGCCCAGTCACTTAGCAATGTATTTTGTCAGCTCCATAGTATTGCTTTCCCCTAAACACCCCCTAAAATGTGTACAAATGTTATGTGTGTGCTTAAATTCATGCAGCTTGCCAGAGGTTTTTTTTTGGTGGTCCAAACTCATTAGGAACCCCCCTCCCCCCAACTGCTAGGTCAGCTGATAGCAATCCTCTATCTGCTGACTTTGCCAAACCCAATACACACTATACCTACCTCTTTTGTGGTCAGATTTATGGATGAATTCACCAAAGCATGTAGTGCAAGGGCCTGCCTCAATACTTTCAAATGCTACTGTTTAAAGTTTTTTTTCACCTATTATTATCTTGATAGGTAATAGCAGAATGTAAAAATGTGCTTCCATTTGTTACTTTTTTTTGTATTATGACAATTCTTACCTGTCCAGTGGGTTGCGAATAGTGTAAGTAAGGAAGGGCTGGCCAAAGTATCACACATTATTTATGCATTCAGCTCTCAATGAAGTGGAGAGGGTTACCTGTCCAAAACAAACCCCCCTAATTTTTTGCAATGGGCCATCAGATGGGAGGGGGGGGGGGGGGTGGGTGAGGAATCTCATAAGGGGACCTTATACTTTTGGCTTTAAATACTCATTTCCAAAAATGTTATACTGATCTTGGGAAAAAATGTTTGTGTCTAATCTGCTTGCAATGTTGATGTGCAAAATGACTCTTTTTTTTTTCTTGTTTGACTCCACAGTTTTCTTCAACGCCACAGGAATGGCAAACTATGGCCTCCCACTTTGCCACCTGTTGGGACTTTCCCAATTGTGGAGGTGCAATTGATAGGAAACACATCTGCATTGTCCCCCCCCCCAACTCGGTGTCCTACTAGTATAATTACAAGGGGTATAATAGTATTGTGATGTTGGCTGTGGTGTCAGCGACCTATGACTTCCTGTATGTGGACGTGGGGAAAAAAGGCCAGATGTCGGATGGTGGAGTGTTCACACAGATGGAGTTCTACTGGCATCTCCAGAGTGGCAGTCTGGGCTTGCCACCTCCAGAGGAGAATGTGGAAGTACTCCCCTTCATTTTCGTCGCGGATGAGGCGTTTGCTCTGGCAAACAATCTGATGCGGCCTTTCCCAATGAGGACCCTCACTCCGGACCAGAGGATCTTTAATTTCTGGCTGGCCAGAGCCAGAAGAGTAGTGGAGAACACTTTCGGGATAATGGCCAGCCAGTTCCGCCTATTTTTGACTCCAATCCACATGGCGGAATATAAACTCAATCATATTGTGCTTTCGTGCTGCATTCTGCACAATTGTTTGAAGAAACACTCAGCAAACTATGTGGCCTCAGTTTGGCCTAACGCAGACTTACCTGAAAATGCCAACCTGACGGCCCTTGAAGCTGGCCGTCCTGGCTTGCCCCCCCAAAGCGCCCGCGAGGTCAAAACAAGATATGTGGAGTACTTTGTGGGTAGGGGGGTCATTAATATGCCAGACAATGTCTGAGAGGCATTTTTTTTAATACATTTTTCTTTCAAACTCCAATAATCTTGGTTTTCATTTACTGCTTGGCTTTGTTTTAGGTGTCTCCTAGATTTTTTTGTGTTTTTTTGGGGCCTTTGCAAACCCAATTTCAGAGCGAGATGAGGTGACAGTCTCTTCTTCAGATAATCTTATTATGTTGTGGGTCTGCTACACACACACCTTGTTTTTGTTGTTAATGTATGTAGTGCATTACTGACAAAAATATTGCTAATTTTCAGCACCATAGCAGAAATATGTGGGGTCATGAAAATGGCATGATTGGGGAAATTTAAAAAGCACTGTGGGTGTTATTTACTAAAGGCCTAATCCACTATGCACTACAAGTGTACTGCAAAAGTGCACCTGAAACTGCACTTGGAGTGCAAAGTGCAGTTGCCCTTAGTAAATAACACCCATTGTCACAGAAAACAACAACTTTACTACAAATACTGCTTTTGCGCATTGAAAAAAGAAGCCACACATTGTTGATAATTTAACTTTTTACTCAAAGCACATTCACATGTGCGTTTAGAAAAGGGTTTAACAACAAAGCAACATATTTGGTGTATATAAAACATTATTTTTGGTTACATTTTTCTAAAACTTGGCGTTTTTGTGTAAAAAGGCATGTATCAAAGCATAACATACAGAACACAGGAACTTACAAAGTTCAACTTTGAAAAGTGAAGACAATATCAGACATGAGTATGTACAAACTGTGTTGATCTTGCCTTCATCATATGGGGGGTCACCCCTGTAAAAAGCCAAATTTGGAAGATGCACACAAATTGTGAATCAAAAAGTGGCCATTTTCCTCCTGATCCCATGCCCAATGTCAACATTTGCTATCTCCCATCATGGGGTATCAATGTACATGTTTTGGGGGTGCAACCCCTTCATCTCAGCCAATTTAGTAGCAAGGAAGGGGTTGCACCCACAAAACGCGTACATTGATCCCCCAAGATGGGAGAAAGCACATGTTGACACACTGTGTGCATCTTCCAAATTTGGCTTTTCTAAAAATATAAAAGTGTTTTGGAAAAATGTAAATGGACGCTAGCTAGTTTTGGGTATTTCAAATAGGAATATGCTTGAAAGTGTCGTACAATTGCGTTTTTTGGCAGAGTTCAAAGGTGAAAACATTATTTTTGACACTTTCTAAAGATGGAATACTTACCTGTTATGTGAACAAATGTAGTCAAGTGCAACTTGCCAAAACATTATCTATGGAGTGGGCTAACGAACGATGTTTATTACGAACGATTGAACCCATGAACATGAAAGTGGCCATTTTAAACTGTACAACATTAAATCAAAGCACATGGAGCAGTATGCAAGCAATAATAATAATATGAACACACAACAACTACTTACTTTTTTGAAGAACTCGCTTGATCCTTCTGTACTGATCATGCTCCCTCAGTTTCAGGTCTGACCAGCGTTTTCTCAGTTGATCCTTGGATTCTCGTACCCCAAAATTCTTCTGAAGACTCTTTACAACTTTAGTCATGATCTTGGCCTTTCTGACATTTGGGTTTGGGTAAGGTCCATACTTCCCATCATAGTCGTTCCTCTTCAATATGTCCACCATCTCCAACCACTCTGCAAAAGACATATTTGAGGCCTTAAATCTTCTCCTCCAGGATCGGGACGTATCTGGCTCCGGGCTTTCTTCGTCCTCATCCTCGTTAGTGGAATTATTATCATGCCCCTGCTGTGTCTCCGCCATGTGCTCTCCCCACTGCATCGAAAGAGAAGGGGCGGAGAATAGACTAGAAAGAACGTCAGGGGTGGGCGGAGTTTCACGCATGCGCACTGTATATAAAACGCAGCACGCGTGTGTCGTATGTACGATCTGTGAGCAGAGGGAAGAGCTGACGCGCCGATCGTTCAAACGAAGGTACAATTTTAACTTCTAGATTGAGGCCTATATTGGGACAAGAAAGGGAGAGGTAAATTGGAAATTGTGAAAATGGAGGAGAAGCTGTGCAATAAGAATCTCCCTATACCAATTCACAAACCAATAATACCGAAAAAATGTTGGACTATACCGGTACTCAATTTAATATATAAAGATCAGAGAATATATAGTAGATTCATATAAATTTTAATACAAAGAGAAAAAAAAATTACACAAAGACAAGAAAAAATATTAATACATAAAAATATATCATATTTAAAAAGCTAGTACACCCCAGATTCTTATGTATGGTTGCTCATGGTGGAGTTCCATTCTAGGGGTACACCTTGGGGATTCCTCGACTAGTTTCGCGGAATTTATCCACTTCATCCGGAGGGAGTCTAAAAATTAAATATATATTAGAAAATTCATACCTATTCAAAATTCATATAATTATACAATCATATGGGTATATACCACAAAGTAAACAAAAATCAGCAGCGATATGCAAATATATTTACACAAAAGGGGGATTGTAGGAGGGATTTGTTATGAAAAAAAAAAAAAAAACAACATATCGAACATATAATTGGGGTCGCATCCACTCAAAATTTCTCCCACCGGCGGACATGGGGGATATAGTGCACATGATGATATTTATAATAATGGGGTAAGATATAATGGATACAAAATATGAGAATCAAAAAATAATGTAGATTTGGTATAGATATTACCTGCCAGAGACTGTGCATCAGGTAAATGACGTTGGCAATAGCATGTTTAACAACTTGAACCAAACGTTATCTGTGTGTGTTTAAGCCAACCACGCTCACTAAAGGATAAGCGGGGGGGGGGGGGGAGGGGAAAGGAGGAAAAGGAGAAAAGGAGGAAAAGAAAAAGCCAAATAATGTAGTGAGGTATATTGTACAACCATAAGTTGAAATTATGAGGCTTATCAAGTCTACATAGATGTACCTGACAAGAGGAGTATCTCAGTCATAGGATTGGTAGTATGTGAACCACAATGTTAGAAGTTTTTTTGTCTATAATTACTAGATATAGAAACCAATATATCCCCCAACCATCCAAAGATGGTCAATGGGGGTGAAGGCTTCTCAGGTTCAGCGGCTCAAAGGTAGGCGAGATGTTCCTACAATAAATATAAAATTGGATCTATTATAGAGGGACATATCAGATGGCCACATTTAATATGAATAGGTAATAAAGAAAGTAATAATAAGTCCAACAAGTGGTCACATACCTAAATACCGTGGGTAGGACTGAGAGACAGCAAGTTACCATCCATCACGCACCTATTATAAATATCATCATGTGCACTATATCCCCCATGTCCGCCGGTGGGAGAAATTTTGAGGGGACGCGACCCCAATTATATGTTCGATATGTTGTTTTTTTTTTCATAACAAATCCCTCCTACAATCCCCTTTTGTGTAAATATATTTGCATATCGCTGCTGATTTTTGTTTACTTTGTGGTATATACCCATATGATTGTATAATTATATGAATTTTGAATAGGTATGAATTTTCTAATATATATTTAATTTTTAGACTCCCTCCGGATGAAGCGGATAAATTCCGGGAAACTAGTCGAGGAATCCCCAATGTGTACCCCTAGAATGGAACTCCACCATGAGCAACCATACATACGAATCTGGGGTGTACTAGCTTTTTAAATATGATATGTTTTTATGTATTAATATTTTTTCTTGTCTTTGTGTAATTTTTTTTTCTCTTTGTATTAAAATTTATATGAATCTACTATATATTCTCTGATCTTTATATATTAAATTGAGTACCGGTATAGTCCAACATTTTTTTGGTATTATTGGTTTGTGAATTGGTATAGGGAGATTCTTATTGCACAGCTTCTCCTCCATTTTCACAATTTCCAATTTAACTCTCCCTTTCTTGAATTATTACTGGATGATGGTACATGTTTATATGATTAATCACCCTGTGTATTGAGGCCATACTTCACAACCCCCTTTGGCCTATATTGGGACAATATTAGGAGAGTTTAGCTTGATATTATTAGGGTCCGTCTTGTGCTGCGTCTTGCAGAGAATATGGATCCCTTCAAGGAACCACATTTTCTGGAGCTAATCATTGATTGCCTGTGGCAGATGAACAACCCCCTTTCTAAGGACCTAATAAGAAAGAGGAAGGCAGCGCTGGAGAAACTGCTTGGTTTGGTGAAGATCATGCTCTCCACGGCAGACATGACCTATATGATGGCCCAAATTGGTGGCCTAAGGAGTACATATCTGAGGAAGCGCAAGAAGTTGCAGGATTCCCTGAGATCAGGAGATCCAGATGACATTTATGTCCCCAGTATGTTGTACTACTAGAGGCTGCATTTTCTGGCAGACCAGAGGGAACCCAGGCCAGCACTCTACAGTCTTCCTTCAAGGCTTCCTTCACCCCCAGCTGAGGCTTCCAATGTCCAACCTGGGCCTTCCAGGCAGCAAAATGTGGAGGGGTTCAGCTTGAGACAGGTATAGCATTGTTCAACATATTTCTTGTCGTACATTTAATGATGTTAACTAGATGTTATTATTGATCAGTAAGCTGTGATTTAACAAAGTGGTTTACATATCAATAGACAGTAGTGACCAAAAATGATTGGGGCAAGAATGAAAAATGCTGGGCTCAGAATGATAGTCTGTTCTATTTGGTAACATTCAATTTGCAACAGTTATGAACACAAAATTGTGTGATTGATGACCAAAAAACTAAAATTATGTCCCATTTTCATACAGAGGAAGACCTCAGCCGGGAGGAGGCTGTGGCAAGTGGCAGCTGCGGGGAGGCTGTGGCAAGTGACAGCCGGGAGGTCGACCATCGCCTTGAGGCGATTCAGTTCACGTTGTGCGCTATACAAATATTTTACTCACTCACTCACTCCTCCACCTCCACCTCCTCCACTTCCTGCCACAACTACAAGAGCAGAGCCACAGCCTGGAAGGAAGCCTGGAGGGAAGTGCCTAAGGAAGACCAGATAGTGATGGCCTGGGTTCAGTCTGGTCTGACAGAAGATGCATCCTCTTGTATGACCACAGCCTGGGGATATAGATGTCATCTGCTCATCCTGATCTCTTAGACTTCTGGACCAGACTGTTCTCCCTTTAGATATTTTCTCCTCAGGCCACCAATTTTGCATTTAAAAAATAATTGATGTCTGCCCTGGGGACCAAAAGAATTTTTAGCAGCATGACAAATGTGCTATATCGATTATGAACGGTAGTTTTACCTGACCGAGCTCTTACATCTCAGAATTTATTCTGAGCATGCATGGCACTTTGTCCGTCGGACTAGGCTACACACGATCAGAACTGACGCGCATCGGATCATGTTTTCGGAAAATTTTATATCCAGCTCTAAAACTTTGTTGGTCGGACATTCCGACGAAAAAAGTCCAATGGAGCCCACACACGGTCCGATCGGACATTTTCCATTGGAATTTCCAACCGTGTGTACAAGGGCTTAGGGTTCTGTCCTTATCTCCTGCTATAAGGGTTGTGTCTTCATCTCCTGCCTTAGGTATTATATTTTCACCTCCTTCTAAAGGGATTGTGTCTTTTTCTACTAAAAGTATTGGGCCCCCCCCCGGTGCCAGCGGCGGTCGGTATCCGTTCAGGAGCGATCCGGGATGAGGGGGCGGCCATTCATTCATGGCCACCCCCTCGCGATCGCTCCTGACGAATGGAAGTGAAGCATGACATCACTTCCTCTCCTGTAATGTTAAACACAGGCAGAGGAAGTGATGTAATCTCTCCTCCGTGTCGGTATTTTTCATTCCGGCACCGAGGAGAGAGGATCGGTGAGTTGCACCAACACGACACTACACAGTAGAACATGCCAGGCACACTCTCACCCCCCCTTCAACCCCCGATCACCCCCCCAATCACCCCTTCCCCCCCAGTCACAGTGACACCAATTGCATTTTTTATTTTTTTTTGCATTGGTGTCATTTGTGACTGTAATAACTGTTAGGGCAGTTAGGGTTAGCCCCTTTAGTTCCAAGGTACCCCCCTAACCCCCCCAATAAAGGTTTAACCCCGTGATCACCCCCGTCGCCAGTGTCACTAAGGCTGGGTTCACATTGCAGCGGTTTATGAGAACGGATGTGATTCGCACCGCACTGCAGTGCAAATCACATCCGATCTCTGTGTGATTCGAGTTCAGCCATACAGATAGTATGGCTGAATTTGCGTCGCACCCGCCGCACCCGCCGCAAATTCGCACGGGACCCTTTTTTTGGTCCGCAGCAGAATCGGATCGCATGGGTGTTCACACCATGCGATCCGAGTTTGCAGATCGCACTGCGATATGCGAACTGATCTGGGGGTGTCATTAACATTTCACTGACACTCCCAGCAGTTCGCATAGGGCAGTGTGAACTGCCGCCGGGAGGCATGCGATGCGGGAACCCGCCGCGGATTCGTGGCGTTCCCGCATCGCTCCAGTGTGAACCCAGCCTAATAAGCGATCGTTTTTCTGATCGCTGTATTAGTGTCACAGGTGACGCTAGTTAGGCAGGTAGGTATTTAGGTTCGCCGCAGCTTTTTATAGCGCCAGGGACCCCCATATACTACCGCATAAAGCCCCCTGATTGCCCCCTAGTTAACCCTTTCACCAGTGATCACCATATAACTGTTACAGGTGACGCTGGTTGGTTCGTTATTTTTTTATAGTTTCAGGGCACCCACCATTTATTACCTAATAAAGGTTTAACCCCCTGATCACCCGGCGGGTGTCATTTGTGACTGTAATAACTGTTAGGGCAGTTAGGGTTAGCCCCCTTTAGTTCTAAGGTACCCCCCTAACCCCCCCAATAAAGGTTTAACCCCGTGATCACCCCCCGTCGCCAGTGTCACTAAGGCTGGGTTCACATTGCAGCGGTTTATGAGAACGGATGTGATTCGCACCGCACTGCAGTGCAAATCACATCCGATCTCTGTGCGATTCGAGTTCAGCCATACAGATAGTATGGCTGAATTCGCGTCGCACCCGCCGCACCCACCGCACCCGCCGCAAACTCGCACGGGACCCTTTTTTGGTCCGTAGCAGAATCGGATCGCATGGGTGTTCACACCATGCGATCCGAGTTTGCAGATCGCACTGCGATATGCGAACTGATCTGGGGGTGTCATTAACATTTCACTGACACTCCCAGCAGTTCGCATAGGGCAGTGTGAACTGCCGCCGGGAGGCATGCGATGCGGGAACCCGCCGCGGATTCGTGGCGTTCCCGCATCGCTCCAGTGTGAACCCAGCCTAATAAGCGATCGTTTTTCTGATCGCTGTATTAGTGTCACAGGTGACGCTAGTTAGGCAGGTAGGTATTTAGGTTCGCCGCAGCTTTTTATAGCGACAGGGACCCCCATATACTACCGCATAAAGCCCCCTGATTGCCCCCTAGTTAACCCTTTCACCAGTGATCACCATATAACTGTTACAGGGGACGCTGGTTGGTTAGTTATTTTTTTATAGTTTCAGGGCACCCGCCATTTATTACCTAATAAAGGTTTAACCCCCTGATCACCCGGCGGGTGATATAAGTTTGAGGGTCAGATAAGGTCTGCGTCGCCCCAGGCAGGGTCAGGTTAGTGCCAGTACTGCTAACACCCACGCACAAAGCATACACCTCCCTTAGTAATATAGTATCTGATCAGATCTATATTAGCGTCGCCAGCAGTTTAGGTTTCCCAAAACGCATTGTTAGCGGGATCAGCCCAGATACCTGCTAGCACCTGCGTTTAGCCCCTCCGCCAAGCCCAGACCAGCCCACCCAAGTGCAGTATCGATCGATCACTGTCACTTACAAAACACAACACACATAACTGCAGCGTTTGCAGAGTCAGGCCTGATCCCTGCGATCGCTAACAGTTTTTCTTGTAGCGTTTTGATACAGTCGCTGACAGCCTAGGTGCTTTTTTACCTGTGAGTCTCACTAGTGTACCCCTAAATTTAGGGGTGTCTACTTTCCAAAATGGGGTCATTTGGGGGGGGGGGGGGTTTGTGCCATCTTGGCATTTTACGGCCTTCAAAACTGTAATAGGTAGTGAGGAGTGAAGTCAAAAATGTACGCCCTTAGAAAGCCTGAAGGCGGTGCTTGGTTTTCGGGGCCCCGTACGCGGCTAGGCTCCCAAAAAGTCCCACATATGTGGTATCCCCGTACTCAGGAGAAGCAGCAGAACTTATTTTGGGGTGTCATTTCACATATGCCCATAGCATGTGTGAGCAATATATCATTTAGTGACAACTTTGTGAAAAAAAAAAAAAAAAAGTTTGTAATTTTCCTGCAACTTGTGCCAAATATAAAATATTCCATGGACTCAACATGCCTCTCAGCAAATAGCTTGGGGTGTCTACTTTCTAAAATGGGGTCATTTGTGGGGATTTTGTGCCATCTTGGCATTTTATGGCCTTCAAAACTGTAATAGGTAGTGAGGAGTGAAGTCAAAAATTTACGCCCTTAGAAAACCTGAAGGCGGTTCTTGGCTTTCGGGGCCCCGTACGCGGCTAGGCTCCCAAAAAATTCCACACATGTGGTATCCCCGTACTCAGGAGAAGCAGCAGAATTTATTTTGGGGTGTCATTTCACATATGCCCATGGCATGCGTGAGTAATATATCATTTAGTGACAACTTTGTGAAAAAAAAAAAAAAAAAAGTTTGTAATTTTCCTGCAACTTGTGGCAAAATATAAAATATTCCATGGACTCAACATGCCTCTCAGCAAATAGCTTGGGGTGTCTACTTTCTAAAATGGGGTCATTTGTGGGGGTTTTGTGCCATCTTGGCATTTTATGGCCTTCAAAACTGTAATAGGTAGTGAGGAGTGAAGTCAAAAATTTACACCCTTAGAAAGCCTGAAGGCGGTGCTTGGTTTTCGGGGCCCTGTACGCGGCTAGGCTCCCAAAAAGTCCCACATATGTGGTATCCCCGTACTCAGGAGAAACAGCAGAACTTATTTTGTTGTGTCATTTCACATATGCCCATAGCATGTGTGAGCAATATATCATTTAGTGACAACTTTGGGAAAAAAAAATAAAAATAAATAAAAGTTTGTAATTTTCCCGCAACTTGTGCCAAATATAAAATATTCCATGGACTCAACATGCCTCTCAGCAAATAGCTTGGGGTGTCTACTTTCTAAAATGGGGTCATTTGTGGGGGTTTTGTGCCATCTTGGCATTTTATGGCCTTCAAAACTGTGATAGGTAGTGAGGAGTGAAATTACAAATGTATGCCCTTAGAAATCCTGAAGGCGGTGCTTGGCTTTCGGGGCCCCGTCAGCGGCTAGGCTTCCAAAAAGTCGACCACATGTGGTATCCCCGTACTCAGGAGAAGCAGCAGAATGTATTTTGGGGTACAATTCCACATATAACTATGGCATGTGTGAGCAATATATCATTTAGTGACAACTTTGTGTAAAAAAAAATAAATAAATTTTTTTTTATCATTATTCAATCGCTTGAGGCAAAAAAATAAAATATTCAATGGGCTCAACATGCCTCTTATCAATTTCCTTAGGGTATCTACTTTCCAAAATGGGGTCATTTGGGGAGGGTTTTGTACTGCCCTGCCATTTTAGCACCTCAAGAAATGAGATAGGCAGTCATAAACTAAAAGCTGCGTAAATTCCAGAAAACGTACCTTAGTTTGTAGATGTGACAACTTTTGCGCAAACCAATAAATATACAGTTATTGACTTTTTTTTTACCAAAGACATGTGGCTGAATACATTTTGGCCTAAATGTATGACTAAAATTGAGTTTATTGGATTTTTCTAATAACAAAAAGTAGAAAATATCATTTTTTTTCAAAATTTGCGGTCTTTTTACGTTTATATCGCAAAAAATAAAAATTGCAGAGTCAGTCAAATACCTTTAAAAGAAAGCTCTATTTGTGGGAAAAAAGGACGCAAATTTTGTTTGGGTACAACATTGCATGACCGCGCAATTACCAGTTAAAGCAGCGCAGTGCCAAATTGTAAAAAGACCTCTGGTCATTGACCAGCAAAATGGTCCGGTCTGAAAGTGGTTAAAAAAATCAGATGGACCTAGAAATAGAACATGTTTCAAATCTGTCCGACAGATTAAATTCCTATCAGGAAAACCTTTCGTCTGTATGCTGGTCTGATGGACCAAATACGATGCAAGGGAAGCTATTGGCTACTGGCTATTGAACTTCCTTTTTTAGTCCCATCTTACGTCATCACGTTTGAAATGAACGGACTTTTGAATGGACTTAGTCCATTCATGTGTGGGCAAGTCCGTTAGTTCGGAAGTCCGCCGGAACTCAGTCGAAAGTCCATTGGGAAGACCGTCGGACCTTTTCTGCCGGAAAGTCTGGTCGTGTGTACGCAGCATAAGGATTGTTTCACCTCCTACCTTAAGCGTTGTGTTTTCACATCCTACTGTAACAATTGTTTCTTCACCTTCTACTATAAGGATTGTGTATTCACCTCCTACTACTGTATAAGAATTATGTCCATAACTCCTACAATAAGAATTGTGTCTTCACCTCCTGCTATAAGATACTCTATGGGGCTGATTTACTAGGATGAATGCGCTGCGCCCGTTTATACCTCAATTTGTGCGCCAGATAAATTATTAAGTGAGCACAACAGATAATATGCCAGCGCACACGATAATAATATCCCATTGATAATAGCGCATGCTGTATCATTAACAGTCCATTTACACAGGGGCAACACGACTTCCAGCGCAACTTTGGGAGGCAACTTGGACACGACTTGAGTGTGAATCACAGCGCGACTCGGGTGATTTACGACACTACTTTAAGTCGCCCCCAGGCCAGGTGACTTTAAATTTAAAAAAAAACATCATGGGTTCCCCTCCAAGATGGATATTAAAGGGAACCCCATGCCAAAAAAAAATGGCATGGGGCCCCACTCAAAATCAATACCAGACCCTTATCCGAGCACGCAACCTGGCAGTCCGCACCAAAAGAGGGGGGGAACGAAAGAGCGCCCCCCCCTCCTGAACCGTACCAGGCCACATGTGGGGTACCCCCCAAAGCACCTTGTCACCATGTTGATGAGGACAAGGGCCTCATCCCCACAACCCTGGCCGTGGGTTGTGGGGGTCTGCAGGCAGGGGGCTTATCGGAATCTGGAAGCCCTCTTTAACAAGGGGAGCCCCAGATCCCAGCCTCCCCCCTGTGTGAAATGGTAATGGGGTACAAAAGTATCTCTACCATTTCACCAAAAAAGTGACAAAAGTGTTAAAAATGACAAGAGACAGTTTTTGACAAGTCCTTTATTAAAGTCATAAACAGAATGTAAATGTGCTATCTAACTACTCCCACCCTACTTTGTTAAGTGACTAATATTACAGCACCATGTTAAATATAGCCAACAGGATCAATATTTTACCATATAATCCTTAACCACTTGCTTACTGGGCACTTAAACCCCCCTCCTGCCCAGACCAATTTTCAGCTTTCAGCGCTGATGCACTTTGAATGACAATTTCACGGTCATACAACACCGCACCGAGAGGTGCGCCTGTTCAAATTATGCAAATGCATCTACGTGGCTTGACATTTACTTTAAGATTTTGCTGGCACAGTGAACAAAAGCACTTGAACATGTGCAAATGCCGCTTGCGCATGCGCAGTGCATAAATTGACCTTGCGCAGTTCCAAGTGTATTTGCAGGCGCAGCAAGCTTGCTCAGAGAAAGTTATTTTTACATTCTATTTTGGGCATATTTGTTACTTGAATAGTTATAACTATACTTCTTCACATCACCCACATCACCCTCATAATATTGGCACTTCCAGCTTTTTTTAATTCTGAGTTGAATAATGTGTGCGCCATGTCTATAGCGGCGCATCGATCACCGCCTTCCGTGCGCCGGCATGTTAATAGTAAATGGGGAATTGCGCTGTGTTACAGGCGCATATGCTTTGCAAATACAAAAACGGCATCAGCGTGCGCCGCAACTCATGGTGCAAACCTTTTGTAAATCAGCCCCTATATTCCCTCACCTCCTACTAAACTAATTATGTCCTCAACTCCTACAGTAAGGCCGCGTACACACGCGGGGACTGTTCGCTCAACTTTGTCCGCTGAACAGTGTTTCGGCGGACAGTCCGCTCGTGTGTGGGCTTTCAGCGGACAGTTTCAGCGAACAGTCTGCTGAACAAAGTTTTTCGGAATTTCGTGTGTAGGCTTGTTCGTCAAACTAAGTTCCACGCATACTCAGAAAGAATTGACAGGGCGGAAGCGCTCGGTCTTGTAAAACTAGTGTTCGCATTGAAGCTAGCATATTCGTCATGCTGCTAATTTTGTGTTTTTTTAATATAGCCCGTTCTTTTCTTCTTCGTAATGCAAGAAAAGTGAAGTAGCATTGCTGCTTATATTCACACAGAGTTATACTACATGTTTTTATTCATCCTCATCCTATGATTAATCTTCCAATTATAGAAAAAATATATTCCAAATTAAGAAACAAAACATAAAAAAACCCTCTAAAAAAAAAAAAGAAAAAAAAATTATATATATATATATATATATATATATATATATATATATATATATATATATATATATATATATATATATATATATATATATATATGTGTGTCTATCTTAAAAAAAATATATATATATAAAATAAAATAAAAAACCAAAAATTTATATATATATTTTTATTTCTGAAAAAAAAAATATAGAATTTATCTATTACTATATATTTTTGGAACTACTATTGTCATATATTTTTTTTTTTTTTTTTTTGTGGGGGGTTTGAAACAAGATGGACTTGCATTTTTTTTTGGGCCAAGCAGGACTATGCAAGTAGAGATAGATAGATAGATAGATAGATAGATAGATAGATAGATAGATAGATAGATAGATAGATACCCAAACCAGCATTTTAGCTTACACATGATTGCATGTTCAAAATCAGCAGAGCTTCCCCTCATTTCAAATGTTAAGCCTCAAATTTACAGCGACTGCACTTCCAAGTGCACTTGCAGTGCTTTAAAAATTGCACTTGAAGTTAGCATATTTATATTAACATGAACGTGTGTTTTGTAAATAACCCCCAGAGTCTTTTGACGTGTATCTGCCTACTCACAAATAAACTTTGTTTTTTAAGCCAAAAAAAAAAAAAAAAACATACAATATTTTTTTGAAATAATACATTTTTATTTTTCCTCAGAACAAAAATAAATCAAGAGGGAGGCAACACTGGAGACAATTTTGACGTTTGTGAAGCCTTTTGTCCCCCAGGCACACATCAAGTGAGTGGCCACCAAAATTCCGAACCTGTGTAGCATGTAAATAGGGAGCACAACCAGGTCCTAGAATCCCAAAGACCAGGAACAGCAGCAGATGAGATCTATGTCCCCAGACTGTGGTACTACAACAGCCTGCGTCTTCTTTCAGAGCAGACTGAAGCCAGGCAGTCACTTGCGACTCTTCTGTCCAGCCTTCCCTCCACGCGTCGCTGGATGCTGTGTCTCTGGTGGTGGACATGTGGTAGGAGGAGGAGGAGGAGGAGGAGCAGTAGGGTCTGCGTTATAAAGCTTGGTGGTGGGTGTGAGCTCACCCTTCAGACCCTGTTGGATGGCATCAAAAAATATTGCTTCACACAAGTTTTGCTGTGGTTTGTCCATTTCAAGTAGCTTACTAGCCAGATAAGTGGCATAGGCCTCCTCCGGATTGGGGGGTTTGGACAGAACTTGTGTGGCTTGGTGTATAAGCGCCAAGGACTCCTCCTCTATACGGGTCATCCTCCTGGGCCTTTTGCTGGCTAGGCGGAGGGGAGGGACCTGGCTTTCAGTCCGACTCCTGCTGGGCCCAGCTAGCTCTTGTGTGTGGCTGGTCCCGGCCTCCTCCTCCATACCACTGGTCCCGGCCTCCTCCTGGGTGAGCTCATCCTGTGTAAAAAACAAAGAAATCAATAAATAAATAATTGTCTATATTTTGAAATCATCAATCACTAACAATTTTACAGTTCTCACTTGCAAATACATTTGTCTTGAAATACAAAAGGCTATCATTTTGACACCACCATTTTTCCATCAGTTCACCAAGATTTGAGCCACATTTGTGTAAACTACTGTATCCTTCTATCTAATTTAATTTGTGATGAAATCCTAGATTTGGAAGCAATTCAAACATTGAACTTTACAGCATTAATATTTGAGCAATCCAAACTTTAGAAACGAAAATATACCTGGCTCCAGCTGGGTGCATCAACTTCGTCCAGCAAGGAAGGGTCTGGATCTTCCAGGGATGGCTCACCTGAGGTGGAGGGAAGGGTGGAGGGACGGGTAGACGGAAGAGTCAAAAGTGACTGCCTGGCTTCTGACGTGTCATCCAGAAAACGCAGCCTGTCATAATACCACAGCTTAGGTACATAGACCTGACCTGCTGCTGATCCTGATGTTTGGGACTCTAGGATCTTTCTGCGCTCCCGCCTATACACGCTACGCAGGTTCTTAATTTTGGCGTTCACAAAGTCAGTGTCTGCCTGGGGGAGTCGGGTTTTCACAAACGCCAAAACTGTCTCCAGTGTCTTCTTCCGGGCAGCACGGCTTGAATATTGGGGGTGTTTTAAATCCCAAAGACTACTGTGCGACTCAATTAAGTCCAGAAATGTTGAGAGGAAGGCCTCCTCCTTAAAGGGGTCTGGGGTATACCTTTGCATTTTCTGAAAAAAAAAAAAGTCAGACCAAATGCACACTATATTGTGACAATGTAGGCGAGACACACACTACCACACACGCTACCCCCCCACACACACACTACCCCCCACCCCCCCTATACACCCACCTCCACCCCAACACTACCACACAAAACACCAATCCCACTCAACCACCAACCCACATAAAAATCAATTAAACATCAATAAGACTAAATTTCAATATACACATTCCTAACGCAGACTTTAAATTAAACGAAAATAAAACGACAACTATCTTACCGTCGCGTGTAGCACTCGCTTCTTCCGTTCGGACAAGGCCTCGCGGTAACGCTTTATATACAGCGCATGCGCTCAGGTTCCGCCTGCGTCGCCCGCCCCTGACGTTCCTTGTGACTGTATTTCCCCCGCCCCTTTTACCCTCGTTCCGCTGTGGGTGAATGATAGGAGAAAATGGCGGATGCAAATTCAATTAGCAGCGTGAGCAGCGCAGAGGAAAGCCATGGCCCCCATGCTTCTGGAGCAAGGAGGAGATATAAGGCCACCAATATGGCCTTTGAAGAGATGGTGGAGATGGTGGCTATATTAAGAAGGGAGGACTATGATGGGGAACATGGCCCGTACCCCAAACCCAATGTCCGGAAAAGCGGCATTTTGGAGGAGGTCGTCACAACTTTGTACAACAAATTTGGGGTACGAAGAGGCAAGGACCAGCTCCGGAAATGATGGTCCGACATCAAGTCCAGGGAGCCGGAGCAATATCATCGGATCATAAAGGCCCTGAAAAAAAGTGAGTAAACTCCGCGTTTATCGTGACTGTCGGACATAATCGTTCGTGTACATACCGTATGTGAATCCGGCGGATTTGATCCTAATCGTTCGTGTAGGTACCGTATGTGAATCCGGCGGATTTGATCCTAATCGTTCGTGTTCATACCGTATGTGAATCTGGCGGATTTGATCTTAATCGTTCGTGTAGGTACCGTTTGTGAAACTGGCGGATTTGATCCTAATCGTTCGTGTACATACCGTATGTGAATCTGGCGGATTTGATCCTAATCTTTCGTGTAGGTACCGTATGTGAATCCGGCGGATTTGATCGTTCGTGTAGTTAATAGTTCATGTAATGAGCGCATATGGTTGTTCGTATATGTGGGCGTAAATAGCATGAATTTGTATATGGTGTAAATTTATCTGGTGTTGGATTAGATTTTAATTAGTTATTAATTTTTTGGTATTGTTCATGATAAACTGAATTGTCACGCTCAGTTTATAGGATATGAATTTTTACTAAAGTTTCCTAAATTTATTCAGTGCAATGTAGACTCAATAAAAAAAAAAAAAAAAAATTAGATAGATAGATAGATAGATAGATAGATAGATAGATAGATAGATAGATAGATAGATAGATAGAATGCTGGTTCAACATCTGGACTGGGAAACATTTAAGTGTAGTTTGGGACATCATAGAACATTTTTTGACATAATCACACACAGGTACTCCAGGGGATGATTCGAGTGTGTCCGTCTGTGAAACTTGGACAAAAGATATAAAGTATCACAGTTTGGTTAAAGGCTAGGTTCACATTGCTGCAATGTACGAGATTAAATGTGATTTGCACCGCACTGCAGTGCAAATCACATGTGATCTCTGTGTGATGCGATTTCAGCCATACATATAGTATGGCTGAATTTGCATCGCATCCGGCCCAAACTTGTACATGGCCCTTTTTTTAGTCCACAGCCGAATCGGATCACATGGGTATTCACACCATGTGGTCCGATTCCTGTCCGAGTTTAAAGATTGCACTGTGAAATGAGAACTAATTCGGAGGTGTCAATAAAACTTTACACTGATACTCCCAGCAGGTCACATAGGGCAGTGCGAACTGCACATGCGATGCGTGAAACCACAGTAGATTTGCTGCGTTCGCACATCGCACCAGTCTGAACACAGCCTAACTAAAAAAAAGTCATTTTAAGGATGTATTAAACTAGGATCTTGTAATAACCAGCTAATAATTGTACACCACTTCAAACCAATGTTTCATATTCAAATTTCTGAACTCAAATATCACTATGCTTAAAATTATCTTTTATTTTATTTTTATTTTTTATTTTCATTCTCATAGGGGAACAAAGACTCAGACAAGAGGCGGAGCAGCCCATGACCCCCCGACCTCGCCAGCCTGATTGGGCACTTAGCCCCAGCCCTGCGTCGGTATTGGAGCTGCCCAGTCCTGTGTCTGCGAGGGAGCAGCCAAGCTCGGTATCCTCCGCTGGACCAAGCTCCGTAGCTCCACTGGATGAGCCGAGCCCAGGGCTAGATGTGGAGGAGGAAGAGCAGGTGGAGTTACACACCCCACAAAGTGAGTGTCTGACAACCCAGCTTAAGGTAAACAATTAATGGCTGTATATTTTAACCAATTTTTTATCTACACATGTTTTTAGGTGATCTGGTTGTGGTAGAACAAGTCGCGGACCCATTTACCAGTGATAGTGCCCAGAGGATGATTGGTGACATCATGGCCTGGAATGGCCAGATTGATCGGATGGAGAACCAGATTCTAAACATCCAAAGAGAACTGGTCACTATGAGGCAGGGAATGAAGAACATGATCAATGTTTTAGGGAGAATCTAAGCCCCCTTTCCCTAAAACCCAATCGATCATGTTCTTCATTCCCTTTGAAAAAAGTTTTTAATGTTTTTACATCCTTGTTTTTAGAGGCCAAATTTTGAAGATGCACACGGTGTGTCAACATGTGCTATGTGCCATCAGAGGATCGCAATGGACGCATTTGGTGTTTGCAAACCCTTCCTCATTCTAGTATGTGAGAGGAAGGGATTGCACACACCAAACACGTCCATTGATCACTCATGATGGTACATAGCACATGTTGACATTACCATTTTTTGGTGTGCATCTTCAAAATTTGGCTTTACCCCTTGTTTTATGTAAATAGTTAAAAATCAGATTTTATTTTTTTATTTTTGTGATAATTGTATTTTAGATATTTCTATATATTTCTATGTTTACAAAAAAAAGAAAAAAAAGAAAATAAAAAAAAATAAAAATTCCAAAAAAAAAAAAACAAACAAAAACAAACGATTTCCAAAAAAAAATAAAATAAAAAAAAAAAAAACACAAAAAAAAATATCTAATACAGAGGCACTAGTTGGCATGTGCACTATTAAAAAATCAAAAAAAAGATGTGTGTGTGTGTGTCTACTTCTTTCAATACTCAATACCAGTTTGGGAAGTCATTTTGTGTTTTCTGTCACAAAGGGCCTTATTTCCTATTGTCAAAAACCACTTTGCAATACAAATGCACTAGGACAGGAATATGCAATTAGTGGAAATCCAGCTGTTGCAGAACTACAAGTCCCATGAAGCATAGCAAGACTGACAGCCACAAGCATGAGACCCAGAGGCATGATTGACTTGTAGTTTTGCACCAGCTGGAGGTTGGCCAATTGCATATCCCTGAATTAGGACAATGTAGGAGACAAGCAACGTGAAAAGCAAACAAGAACCAAACTTAAAAATTTGAACAGACAAGACATATTTCAAGAAAAATACATTTTTATTGCTCAGCTGGCATTGGAATAGCCCCCCTACCATTAAAATAGCTGACATAGCGGTCACGCACCTCACGTGCTGTTTGGGGGGCGAAGCCAGGAAGGGCATGATCCAGCCCTGTCAGTTCTGGAAATATGAGTCCGGCCTCAGGCCCAATAGGCTGCAGGTACTGGTTACCTGAACATTTACGTAGACAATTGTGCAGAATGCAGCAGCACAGAATCACATAGTTCAGTTTATATTCTGAAAGGTTGATGGCTGTCAGTAACAGACGGAACCGGCTGGCCATAATGCCAAAGGCACTCTCCACAACCCTTCTTGCTCTGGCCAGCCGGTAATTAAAAACCCTCCTCTCCGGGGTGAGGGTCCTTTGGGGGAAGGGTTTCATAAGATGTTCACTCAGACCGAACGCTTCATCAGCCAGAAACACAAACGGTAGACCCTCCACATTCTCGGCATCTGGTGGCAAGTCCAGGCCACCAGTGATGAGACGGTGGCAGAACTCGGTCTGCCTAAAGACTCCTCCGTCAGACATCCGGCCGTTCTTCCCCACATCCACATAAAGAAAGTCACATTGTGCCGACACCACCGCCATTAGCACCACACTATGGAACCCCTTAAAGTTCCAATAGTAGGACCCCGAATGGGGTGGGGGCACAATCCTCACATGTTTCCCGTCGATCGCCCCTCCGCAGTTGGGAAAGTCCCAACGGGCAGCGAATTGGGAAGCCACAGTCTGCCATTCCTGTGGCGTGGAAGGACACTGGGGAGTCAAACACAGGGGGAAAAAAAAAAAATAGTCATTAAATAAAAACAACTCATAACAACTAAAACACCAAGCCCCAATATAGCACGAACTCGTTCCCGAGTACGTCCACTCTCCATGGCTTTGAAACGGTCGGCTGGACAGACAAGCTCAACTGAACGCACTGAAGAACAGCCAGACCTATGAAGAACAACCTGAAACACAGAAACGAGCGGACCAGAAGCGCCTAATAACAGGTACAACTGATCCACGCGTACCGAAAGGCAGATATAAACCTCACAGGTAGACTGCGCCGCAGTGAACGGACAAATTAAGCTGAAGTCTAAAAAGCGCGAATCGTCTCTAACCAAACTTCTACTAACGCAAAGTCAGCAGAAGGAGCCCAAAGGGTGCTTTGCTGTGTCTTGTACTTCCTGTTTCTAGTTTCGTCGTACGTGACGTACGTCATCGCGCACGGTTTCAGCGGACTGTTCGTTCGTCGTGTGTGGCCATGTCCGTCCATGCTAATTTTGAGCGGACTGTCCGCTGAAACTGTTTGACGAACAAAGTTGAGCGAACAGTCCCCGCGTGTGTACGCGGCCTAAGTATTGTGTCTTCACCTCCTACTATAAGATATATGTTCTTACCTCCTACTATAACAACCATGTCTTCATCTCCTACTACAGGGGGTTGTGTCTTCACCTTCTACTATAAGGTTGAGTTACAAGAGACTTCTTCTGCGGTCTTTCAAAAGATAGTGAGATTGCTGCCATATATAACTTTAATATTATAACTATAATACAACTACTTTTATTTGGAATGGATAGAACCCCTACCAGGTTTTTTTTGGCCCTCTGTACTCTATTGGGTATAAATCAGAGGCGTAATTAGAGCTTTCAGGGCCCAGGTGCAAGAAACCATAAAGGGCCCCCCTGACCACCAGCCAGGACACCCCCATGGTGGCAGAACGCCAGAGCCTGGATACAAGTGCGACCTATGGGACCCTAGTAGTTCCACCACTGGTGTCAGTAAGTTTTTATTTTAGTTATTTTATTTTTTACCATATTTATATATTTATTTTTTCATAATTGTATTGACTCCCTCTCTAACGGCATCTTCCTTTCCCCTCTAAAACAAGCACTCATCATCCATTTACTTAAAAAGGCCTTGCTGGACCCCACCAGTCTGAACAACTTAAGACCAGTGGCGGCTGGTGCTTTTTTTTGGGTAGGGGCAAACAACCACCCCTCCGCTTGGCCAGCTGCACACCCCACAATGTCAGTCGGGTCACCCGCTCCCTGCATGTAGATTAGGGGGCCGGACGCATGGATGGGGGCACCCGTGCGCCCCTAATGGACAGGCCGCCACTGTTTAAGACCGATCTCTTCACTGCTTTTTATATCCAAACTTCTCGAATTCTAGGCTACAACTGTCTGAGCTGCTACTCACTGACAATAGCCTTCTTGATGCCTTAAATCATGCCAACTTCAACTCCATTCCATTTCTTAAATATGCCCCCTTCTTAACCAATAGAATAACACCTAGTAACTAATTCACTTCTTTTTTATCTCTCATCCTGACTATTGCAGCTCCCTTTTGTTGGCTTATCTCTACATAGACCCCCCTTTAGTCTTTTGTAAATGCTACTGGCAAACTCACCACTCACTGCCAATCCCTCCACTGACATCACCAATCTTCTCCCAAAATATCATACTTACCATCCTTTTACAGCCTCCTGCTCTCCAGCTTCTTCATCACCTCTTGCTCGCCTCCGGGACTCTTGCATCCTCTGGAACTCTTTTCCTCATTTTGTATGTCCTACTTCACCTCTAGGCAATCCCTGAAACCTCATCTGTTCAGGGAAGCCAGTCTCACCTCACTCTAACAACTTAACTTTCTCCATTAATGTACTTTCTCTATGAGTTCATCAACATACAGTTAGAAACTTATTGCATCACTTGACCATCCCTTTTAGATTGTAACCTCTAATGAGCAGGGCCTCCTAACTCTTTTGCTCTGATTTGTATCGTACAAACTGTTGGCACTAATCCTGTATAATATTAAAAATAATAATAATTCTTCAATAATCTAAATTATTTGGCGTAGCTGCCTCAATAAACTCATGTTCATGGCACTAAACAACCATCACCTTCATTATGTACCAGCAATTGTGAGGAAAAAACTATGAGTAAAAAGCATGTGTAAAAGCATGTTGGATATTTACCTGTAGGTCTGCCATCTTTGGCATACACAATTAGTTATGTGAAGAGAGGGGGTTGACATAATATCATGTTACAAGGACTGATTGGTGGGACCTCTGCCAGTTTAGCCACACATGCAGGTGAACAGCACAAAACAGATTACAGCAATTATTATCCTTGTCCTTGACAGACCTCAACAAATAAATCACAGTGCCTGACACCACTGATGTTACAAAGTAAGACAGTGTAATTGATAACATCATTTGTTATAACACAGTTGGCAACATCATAATACTATGTAACTACAACTGGTTACAGTGCTTAGTAAATCTAAATGTGCTGTATGTGATGATATAACACCAATAAAAGCATAATGTGTTTTTATAATTGATGGCCTAATGTAATAAATACGTGGAAAATTTAAGTTTACGTCCAACCAATATTTATTTTTAAGCTTTGGATTGCGTGGGGAAGGGAAGGAAGAAAGTCTTCTTTTTGGGGCTCCAAGTTTCCTAGGGAAAAAGTATTAGAAATCTTACATTCCCTGAAATTGCCAAAAGGATAGTGATTTCCTGCAGTATGGAATCTGGGCATAAAGGATGTATACTTATTAACATTTTCCCTATGTACTGTATATATCTCTATCTATCTATCTATCTATCTATCTATCTATCTATCTATCTATCTATCTATCTATCTATCTATCTATATATATATATATATATATATATATATATATATATATATGTGTATTTATGATATATATATATATATATATATATATATATATATATATATATAAATTTACTGTCATGCTGCTATTAGCCTAGAAGCTAAGAGCAGAAGCTTCTTTCTTGGTAGGGATGACTTTCTTGGAGGGGATAACTTTCTTCCCTACAGGTTTTTTATTAAAATTTTTATACTGCTATATAGTATGGTATGAGCCCAGATGTTTTAGATGGACCTTGCTTTTTACTACAAGGCCCAATTTCATTTAATTTATTACTACTGTATCATGGAATACATGGAAAAGGAAGGATTGTCACCACATCTTAGCACTAAAAGTAAGGTAAGGTAAGTTAAATGTAAGCATCCTAAAGCTGTATAAAAATTGTTAGGCATTGAGAACAAACCTACATTTTACTATAAGCGACCTATAATGTCCAAATTATTACCTACATTTAACACATCATCCCAGTTGAATGTAATCTGGCTCTCCCCTTAGTGAACATGTGACCATGCTATGGTTATTGAATTATTTACATATTCCAAGCAAGCAGTAAATGAGCTTTAAATCAAGCCCCAACTGACCTGAATAGCTACAGGAACTGTGGAGCAATTCTTCCTCCAATTTCAGAGCAAATACACTGAAGTCTTTCAGGTCGTTCTCTCAGCAGCTCAGCTCACCCTGCTCCCCTATCTCAGAGCAGTGCTGAGCCATTTTTTTTACATTGGAGTTAAGCCATCCAGGACTTTAGTTCGCTCTTTTAAATTTATTACCCGAGGGGGTGCATTGGCTAATGCCCTTATTTAATATGCTCTTAAAGCAAACCTATTTCTCCTCCGTGTTCTTTGTTCCTAAGATTTCATCCCAATTCATGACTTCTAACAAGGTTCATAGTTTAGGGAAGTTGGCTCTTTTGAAATTCAGTGTCTTTGTATTCCCCTTATGTTTCCTTTTTGTGTGATTTATACTGAAGTCAATTGACCCTTTCCACATCTGTGATCAGGTCTGTAGTGTTGGTAATCAGTAGATCCAGTGCATCTACCATCTGAACCAAGAAATTATCCTGCAAGACATTGAGGAACTGACGAGCCTTAGACAAATGCGTGGTTCCCTCTGCCCAGTCTATGTCTGGATAATTAAAATCCCCCATTATGATAACTCTTCCCATCCTTGCTGCTAATCCAACTTGTGTTAGGAGCTCCAACTCCCTCTCCTCCCTCAGGTTAGGGGGCCTATAGCATACTCCCAGTAATATTTTCCCCTTAGCATCATCCCTTTGGAGCTCTACCCATAAGGATTCCACCTCCTCCCTAGCTCCCTTAGTGATATCATTTCTCACATTCACTTGTACATTATTCTTGATATATAGGCATACCCCTCCCCCTTTTTTACCCTCTCTATCCTTGCGATAAAGGGTATACCAAATCCAAATCCTCCTTGTACAACAGTATCTATAGTTCACCCATCTTGTCCGCCAGGCTCCTGGCATTGGTGAACATGCCACATAGTTTAGACCAGTCTCATACTATCCTCTTATTGGGTGTTCCGAGATTGCAAGTAGGACTTGTTACTATACTTACCTTGGGTTTATGTGCTTTAGTCAACTTACCACTAATGCCCCCAATACTACCCTCTGGAATATGTTCTGCAATGATCTCTATCTCTGGGCCCCCCGTCACCTAGTTTAAAAACCCCTCTAACTTTTTGACCATCTTTACTCCCAGCTGATCTGCACCCTCCTCATTTAGGTGCAGTCCGTTCCTTCTATAGTACTGATGATCGACTGAGAAGTCGGTCCAGTTCTCCAGGAACCCAAACCCCTACTTACTACACCAGCTCTTCAGCCACTTGTTTACTTCCCTAATCTCCCTCTGCCTTTCTGGTGTGGCTCGATGTAATGGTAGTATTTCTGAGAATACTACCTTGGGGGTCCTTTTCCTCAATTTAGCTCCCAAGTCCCTAAAATCGTTCTTTAGGACACTCCATCTGCCCCTGATTTTGTCATTGGTGCCAATGTGCACCATGATAGCCAGGTTTTCCCCAGCCCCTCCCAGTAATCTGTCCACCAGATCCGTGATGTGCCGAACCCGAGCATCCGTCCGGTAGACAACATTTTGGTGCTTCAGGCCTTTGTTACAGATTGCCCTCTCTGTCCTTCTAAGAATTGAGCCCCCTACCACCAGAATCTCTTTCTTTTCCTTTTGCTTCCCCCCCAACCTCACTGGAGGAGTTCTTCCCCTGGCAGCTAGGAGAGTCCCTCAGCTCCTGCAGTGCTGGTCCCTGACTGGTTTCAATAATGTCACTCAATGGAGCGTACTTATTGGGATGCTCCAGCCCTGGATCGGCCTCCCTGGCACTTCCCCCTCTACCCTTCCTGACTGTCATCCATCTACTCTTTCCTAGAGCCTGCACCTCTTTGTCTCCACCCTCCTCTGTGCTGGCCCCTGCCATGTACGTTCCTGGCTGTCCTTTAGTATGGAGGGCCTTCTCAGTGCTGACAGTTGCTTCCCCAGATTCAGAACCTGGGCTTCCAGGGAAACAATTTGCTTACATTTTGCACAGCAGTATTTGCCCTCGATCGGATGATCAAGTAACCCATACATGCCGCAAGATGTACACTGAGTCGCATCTCCACACCCACCAGGCATCGTACCTACTAATTTAATGAGTATTGGGGATTATGCCCTGTCCAAATTACCTAACAACAAGCTTCCTGACACTAATACTCAACAAGACAATACACAGGTACTCAACCAGACAATACACAGGTACTCAACCAGACAATACACAGGTACTAAACAAGATAATACACAGGTACTCCCTGACCAACGTGCACTCACTGACCAATGTGCACTCGCTAACCAACATGCACTCAATGACCGACGTGCACTCACTGACCAAAGTGCACTCGCTGACCAACATGCAATAGCAGACCCATGTGCAAACATACACAGAATACGCAAGTACTAGCGATCCACACACATACTACTCAGACAACACTCAAGTACTGACAATACACAGGTACTATATGACACTAATACACAATACAGCCCACGTGCACTCGCAGCACTCATGTACTTACTCACCCTACACAGGTACTTGACCCCTGTTACAACCTCTTGTTTTCAACTCTGTTTTTTTAACTCTCCACTTAGTCCAGTTCCACCTGGTCTAAGTTCCAGCAAGCTCAAAGTTGAGCAGGCTCACAATGAGTTCTACAGAAGATTATATAGGCCTCAAGCATCTGTGAACAATTAACCACTCTCCTTAATTAGTAGGCTGAAGGAAGCCTATAGGTAAAAGTAATTCATGGAAGTTAACTTCCACTTTAATGAAATTTTATTTTAGGGGAGGTTTCACTATTGAATCGTTCAGTTGTTATATCAAAACTTTATTAAAAATTATTTTCTTTTACATCCAAAAACAAAAATCAGACATGGAAAATACTCTTTGTGTTGTATATGTATTAACTTTTTTTTTATTAGCACCAATAATATCAAAATGAAACACTTTTTTATTTATTTTTTTAGTTTTTATATTAACATAGGTTTATATTACTATTAAACCCTATTCTGAAATTCTCTAAAAAGTCATATTCAAGGGCAGATTTTACAGCATGTGAATTTTTCTGTGCCATTGTTTTATTTCTTAAAAAATAGAAAACAGCTTGCCAAACAATCAGCAAAATCGTGAGAATACAAATGACTAGAAAGCAAATTATATTTCTGAAACAAGGCTGGCAGCAGCAGCCAACGCTATGCATGATTACAAAGGCAAGTAATGCAAATCATATACTGACCTCAATTGAAGCAGAACTGATTTCCAGTTTGGTTGTCTGACTCTGTTTATTTGAGATACTTACATAAAAATATTGCAACAACGAGGCATGTTTTAGAAAGGTCCTGCCAAAATCCAGGTACTGAGACATCACCCTTGGATCAGCCCTGAATAGTGTATGAACAGCTGTAGACATAAGACTTGGATTTTATGCAAACAGTGAAAAAAATAGATGTTGAGCAAGGAAAAAATGTAATGTAAATTTCATGGAGATGGGCAGTTTGCTACAGTTCATTCTGGAATTAAATGAAAATGTAGTTTATGAAGCATTGCACACTGTGTTTCTTTTCCAATTATACTTTATGATTAGTGCTCTTTGGACACACAGTTGGATTCCTCACCATTTATATAACAGTAAAGAATAGATGTTCCATTTTAAGGAGATGTTGTTTAAAGTTTAAAGCAGAACTCCAGGCAAAAACCTAAATACTCAGCTAAAATAAGTATAAAGAAGCTGTTTTATCTGCTAAAGGTTTTGTATTTCTGTCCATTAAGCTAAAGGATTTATCCCTCTGTTACAGCATAGTCAGCTTTGAGACCTTATTTTTCTCTGCTGAAGTTAAGCAGCACAGCTAGGTCACCCTCCTTCCCCCCAACTTTTATTCACCAGTGAAGGAGCAGTAACATACTGATGGGGTCATCTCATATGGCAAAAAGCCCCAGTGATAACAATTTCCAATACAAATATTTAGGATGTAACATGAAACATGGTAAGTGTCTGCAGCCCCCTACCCTCAAACTGCCCTCCTTCCCCCCTTACAGGAGCCAAGGGTTCATATCCATGGCAGTTCCTTTGTGAAATAGGTTCACAGGATTTAGTGCAAATGAAAAAGAAAGATACATGCAATACACATGAAAGACTGTCTACACATGCATAGTGAAGTGGCTGCAGTGGTAGTCTACTGACACATTTTGCAGCCCTGTAACTGAAGGTTTAAGATAGTCACATTCTCCAGCCCCATACCCTCAAACTACCCCGCACCTAACTGAATTGCATCGTTCTATTCCCTGGAGCGTCCTATTTTCCTATGAAATTAGGAAAGCATCAATGAATTTAACACAGAACTCCACCTATGCAGTCATTCAATCCATTCATAGGAATCAGTGGATGTTAAAACTACAAGTCCTATCTGCCATTGCTGCAGAGGGACTTGTATATTAGATCTCAATGGAGGATAAGGACAATGACATCACCACACTTGTAGTTCAGTGTTTACTTTCTGTAGCCCCATAACAGAAGGGGCTATGGGAAGAGCTTGTAGAACCCTGCACATTGCACCTATGATGCACTGATCATGATTGCAATGCTCTGCAGGCTTCAATGCAGGCTAATCAAGGTTGCAATGCTCTGCTAGCTTCAGTGCAAACATTTAATAAATTAAAATTTTTATTTTGTTATGGATGCATTCAAATCCTTTTTTTTTTTCAAAAAATCCAATAAGGACTCATTGCGTCTGATATATAGTTCTTCTTTAATCAAACAGTTCTTCTTTAAAAAATACAATAAACATGTTATTGTTAGAATATTTTGTTTATAAGTATTAAAGTTTAGTCAGGAAAAAAAGGGGCATGTTAGATAGGAAATCTGTCACCTGTGACACTTTGCAAACAGCTCCTTCCCTTCCGGAAACACTGCTAAAAGTAGCTGAGCGGAGAGAGGGTAAAATGAATGTGCAGAAACATTATATATTATGCCAATGATTTCAGCAACCCTTGCTATCTTTGTAGATACTATAGCATACTCCAACCTGCTGACAATCATATACAGTATTCAAAGATATTCCACTTCAATTTTTTTCTAAATGGCTATAGTGATACCGCTGATAATATAAAAATTGAACTCTAAACAAAAATAAAATATGTATGTTTATATATTAAACATTTTTTTTTTTTTACATTTAATTTGTTTGTAACTAGATTTTGAGAGGGAAGGTAAGGTTCTGTGCACACTGGACTTAAAACAAATCTGTTCTCTTTGGAGTAAAAAATGCTCATATAGAACATTTTTTGTACAAAGTTTAGACGAGTTTAGGAGTTTTACCTTTTTTTCTACCTCAAAGCTCCAATCAGATACCAGAACCGGAAGGTTATTTTTTCTGCCTCTAAACATTTAGCTCAAAATACGCCTCTTAACATCCTAATGTGCATGGACACATAGGATAGCATTGAGCTGCTTCTACAGACAGTACACAAGACTCCTGTAGAAGCAATGTTTTTTAAGCCAGTGTGCATGGAGCCTTAGTGTTGGGTAATCACACACTGGGAGTTTGCTAACAAAATAGAAAAAGTGACAATCTCATCATTATAATGATTCTCTGAATTGGTCAATCAGAATTTTTGGAGAAGGGTCATCAACAGACTATGATGCTTATCACCAGTGTAGAAAAGTGAGGTCACCATTGAAGTGTCTGGCAACATTCAAATATTAAACACACAAAAAATGTATAGATGTTATTTAATGTATTCATTTTCCATTATATTAAAATATTTAAGTGCCAGACCTTTGTTTGTTGCTTTTAGCGTCTGGTACAGGTGACTATATCACAAAACTGGAATTCTGAATCTTGTGATAGGTGAGATAGTGTACTAATTTGTGTTTAAGCTTCGTATTTAGCAGTTTTGATATACTTTCTGTCTGGAAATTTGGAAAAACTATTATTATTGGTATTCATATATATAATGCATAGCTCCCAACTGTCCCTGATTTCGAGGGACTGTCCCTGATTTGGAGCAATGTCCCTCTGCCCCTTGTTCCCCCTCATTTGTCCCTTATTTTGGTCTGATCTATATAGTTGTATATAAATGCATTTTTTATCTTTCCCAGTTTCCCAGTGCTTCCCAGTGCTAAACCTTTCATCCAAATTCTAAATGGATGCATTTGTAAATTTTAAAAGCCAATATAAGGGAATAGTAGTGGTAAAAAAAAGCTCTTGTGGATTTAATTAACCTTTTGTTTTGGTTAATTCTCCTTTAAGAGGGTGTGGCAGGGGACGTGTCCTATGCCTAAATACGTTTGCTAGTAGGTGTCCCTTATTCCCATCTCAAAATGTTGGGAAGTATGATAATGCTCCCCTCAGCTAATATTGTCAGTTAAAAACCTGCTAATCACAGGGTTATCGAAAGGGCATGACAGCCAGTTGGGGAGCTCACCAGTGGATGTGATGGGGAACTTTATCTAAACTTTGTACCCACCCCCCCCCCCCCCCCTTATATGATTTAGTATTGTCTAGACCAGGGATTTCCAATTTAAGGCCCTCCAGCTGTTGCGGAACTACACATCCCATGAGGCATTGTAAAAGTCTGACATTCACAGACATGACTAGGCATGATGGGAATTGTAGTTCTTGAACAACTGGAGGGCCATAGTTTGGAGACCCTTGGTCTAGACCAGCAGTCGCCAACCAGTGGTCTGTGGCAGCCAGTTGGGTAGCCCACCAGTGGAACTGATGGGGTACTGTATCTAAACTTTTTATCCAGCCCCCATATATGATTTAGTATTGTCTAGACCAGTGGTCGCCAACCAGTAGTCTGTTGACCACTGATAGTCCATGAGAAATTTTTGGTGGTCCCCAGGGGTTCTGCCACAAATCAACATTGTGGTGGATGTATATCACCAAATGTTGTTTCCAGTGTTGCTCTCAATGCACATTAATACCTGATGCCTCCTCTGTATTTCCGGCTCCTGTGAACTCAGAGGGAGGCACTAGGAGTAGTGGAGTGTGGGAGGTGATGAAGGAGGAGGGTTCCAATGGCAGCACTGATCACAGACTGTGGCAGGGAGTATGGAGCTTAAGCACATGACTGGATAAGGAGATTCAATGATGAGTTTGTGCAGGGCAGCAGTGTGAGGCAGAGTGTGTGTTTGTGGGGGGGGGGGGGAGGGGGGCAGAGATCCAGAGCATTATGTTTAAGGCAGCAGTTTAATCCCAGGAGAGGGGGGCAGAGAGCCAGAGCATTGTGTGAATAATTCAGTTAGTAGTCTGTGAGGTCCGAAACGTTGTCGACCACTGCTCTAGACTAATTGATCTCCATAGACCCAGCTTGTTATTATATCACAAATACATGCCTCACATTGCTATTCTATGCCCTATGTGATTCTAATAGTCAGTGGACCAACTTTTGCAGTGCACCATCCCTACCAACAAGGATGAAGTTAGGTAGAGCTTGGATTTAACCAAATAGTAGTGTGAATCGGAGTTATGTAATCATGACTCCCTCAACTATTCAGTGGCAGAAGCCAAAGGAAAAATCTGGTCCCTCTGGGCATGAAGAAGCATGTGACTCATTCCATATTACCTAATCAGCACTGTCACACTGAGAATTCGTAGTCCAGTGTAAGTATGACACTAACAACTCACACAGTGCTTGGCATTCACTTCTAAAATAGGGGAGCTACAAGAAAGAGAAAGAAAAGTGTATGCAGCTTCGTGTTGTATTCTCTGCATGGACAAAGCACAGTTTCACTTTAAGGTAGCCCTGAAGAACCCAATAAAAATGTACGCAGCTGCCAAAAATACTATAATTTGTGCTATATCTATAATTTATTTGGGTTATCTCTGATGATCCTCTTGGGTTGAAAAGAAAATATCAGGCAGCGATTGCACAAATGCCTTTTATTCTTCTGTGAAGAATGCAGCAGTGTGAGTAATGGCCATAAGCGTCCGTCTATATTCTTTTAAGTGGACACATCATTGTATTCTTTCTCTTCTGCTTTTCTGAGGTGTGCATTTTTTCAAACCATTAAATACTCTATTGTTTATAAAACAGCAAACAAGGCAGCACATCAATATTATGTTGTTTTGAGAACCAATGATCCATCACAACATAAAATGAAATGGAGTGAAATTAAGACACAAAAAGGATGCTGAAAATATAATAGATATAATAGATCGCTGCTACAGACCAGTGGAGAATAAACATGTTAAGATGAAAAAGAAAATGCAAAGTCAAAATTGCAAAAATACTTAAAATGTAAATGATAGAACATATGGGACTAGCACTTTTCGCAATGCATTTAGTGTTCCATTTATGGAATGGATGTAAAGCTTTTAGTTAAAACTCGCACCCACATTAAAGGCAAATAATAAAATCCACATTAAATGTGGAACATTTACAATGTTATATGCTGGAGCAATAATGACTTGCGCATTTCCCACTATGGGTCTAAGATACCCCCTATTTTCCAAGTCTATGCAAGTGCAGTTTGTATTTTCTGGTTTATGTGATGTCAAGGGTGTTAAAAGATGAAAGACTGATTGGCAGGAATGTCCCTGCTTTTATGCCACACTTATTCCTGATTGGAACAAGCAGATTGACAAACTACAGAACTGTCACGTACCTGATCCAAAGCCAATATGCAGAGAGGGGCTCCCCTTGCGGCTGGGTGCGGTATAACTCTTAAAATACCACAGAAGGTATACGGCCTGAAGAAGCACAGGTTGCAGGTAGGATCTGAATGGGTCCAGAAGAACGTCGCCTTGTGACGACTGCCAGGGCGTGGTGGTGCACAGACAGCCAGGAACTTCCTGCTGTGCTTGGAATAAACCGTGCTTCAGAGGACAGCAGTGAACACCCAGCTGAGGGTCAAATACAGGAACATCCTGCTGAGGGTCAAACACAGGATGGCTGAGTAAGCTGAGGTCATAGACTTGTAATCAGGCAGAGGCAAAGTCCATATAGGAAGCCAGGGTCATGCACGGGTAATCAGGCAGAGGCAAAGTCCATATAGCAAGCTGGGATCATGCACGGGTAAACAGGCAGAGGCAAAGTCCATAAAGCAAGCCGGGGTAATGCAAGGGTAATCATGCAGAAGCAAAGTCCATAAAGCAATCCATGAAAGGGGGTCAACGGGGCTGGAACAAGCCGCGTCAATGAACAGGAGATCCAAGTAATAACACAGAGGTACAGGAAGCTGACGACAATCCAGCAACTTGGCTCAGATAGAGGGAGTCCTTTATAGGCCAGCATTGGGATCCATCTGTCACATGATGCTCCTATGGCACCCATTTCTTCTACTGACAAGATGGCCAATACTTCCACCCTGGCTAATTTTGTATGTTGCAACTACATGTAGAATAATTTAAAAAGCAGTTGTTCTCCTCTAGGTTTAGGTAAAATCCACTACTTCTCCTCTAGGTGTAGGTGAAACCCACTACTTCTCCTCTATGTGTAGGTGAATCCCAGTGGGTCTCATTTGGGTGGAGGCAAAACCTCTTAAGACATATGAGATGGCACCCTAAGAATTGCATCTAATAGCTGACCATTTATGCATTTCTCCATCATTAAGCTGTTAAAAGGAACTTGGACTCCTTTACCAGTTTGTACCCAAAGCTTCTGCTCTCTTGTCCAGGAATGTTGACTCTTCTTTATCCTTCTCAGACTGAAATGTTTGATGAACCATTTAAATAAAAGAGAGGAAAATCCTGGCTTTTCCTTTAGCAATGGACAATAACGTAAATAACATACATTATATTTATTCATGTCCAAAAGTACTGGTACTCCTCATTTGTTTCCAAAGAAACCCAATTTGCCAGAGAAAAATGTACACTACTAAATGGCATCCACCATTCTTTATTCCATAATAAATACAGAAGACAGTTTTCTTTTGCTTTATAACTTAATGTATTCTTGTAAGTAATAAAACAAATGAAAATGGCATGGACATAATTAATGGTATCCCTTAGAAATGGAAAGACATTTTTGGAGTTTAGTGATCTTCCACTATTTATCCAGCATTATGGATATTTTCAGTTTCATAGTCAGTCCCTTAATAACTTCTCAGGCATTTTGTGTCATAGTGTACAGCACAATCAATGTGGACTACAGGGGGGAAAAGAATGAAGGTAATATATAAGCATGGTACATACCCATCTCCAAAGAGAGAGCCTCATACCCCTGTGACCACATTTGCTAATGTTTTCAGGAATTTTGCAGATGCCTTTGCAGCCTATTACGGTGGCCTATATAACTTAAAAGATGACCCCGATACACCACAGCCAAAGGAAGAGATTGCATCTTTTCTAGCGGCTCTTCAACTACCCACTCTAACAGCAGACCAGCTTCATGATCTTAGTGTACCGATAACCCCTCAAGAAATTTGCAGAGCTAAAACAGTTTCAAGATATTATCAGTTTGAATCTCTCTCCGGTGTTTGCGGCAGCGGTAGCCTCTGCCTCATTTCCTCCAGAAATGTTACAGGCTCACATAGTAACAATACCTAAACCTGAAAAAGATCCAACCTGCTCAAACAACTACAGGCCTATAGCCTTGTTGAATATAGACTTTAAATTGTATGCTAAAATTATTGCCTATAGGCTAACTCATATATTACCTACTCTTATAAAATTGGATCAAACTGGCTTTATAACTGGATGCCAAGCATCCGATGCGACTAGGCATGTCATAGATCTGATCCAATATGCTGGAACTGGTCGGGTGGCTTCTCTGCTCCTTTCTTTGGATGCAGAGAAGGCATTCGAGCGTATCCACTGGCAATACATGCTGGCTGTCCTGGAGAAATGTGGGTTTACTGGGCCCATATTGGCAGCTATACTAGCATTATATTTTGCCCCTTCAGTGAAGGTATATACATCTAACTAAGGCTGTCCTCCTTCTTCTTAATCACAAATGGGACCTGACAGGGTTGTCCTCTGTCCCCGAGTATCTTCAATTTATTAATTGAGCCTCTATCAGAAGCAATAAGAAGCTCACCCCTGATCCCAGGTTTTACCTTTAACTTGATTCCCATGTCATAAACTTGTTTGCGGACGACATAATTATTTTTCTGACGAATCCAGAGACCTCTCTGGTGGCTATGCACAAAGTTCTTAAAACTTTTAGTGCAATATCTTACTACAAAGTACATTTTACTAAGTCGTTAGTTTTAGATTTAGGGGTAGACACAAAACTTCGCAAGGAAATACAAACATCCTCTGCATACACATGTAGCACGCAAGGAATCCCTTATCTAGGCATTCAACTGGTAGCGGACGTCATGCAATTAGTGGGCATTAACTACTCCCTTTTTATTATATTAGCAAAATAACAAGAGAAGCCCAAAACATGACTAAGTATGAACTGTCCTGGATGGGACGTTTAGCTGCCTTTAAAATGTTTGTGCTACCTCAAATATTGTATCTATTTAGGACGCTCCCCATATTACCCAAACAAACACATTTCGCAACACTTACTAGGTTACTGAGAGCACGGATCTGGCAAGGTATGAAACCCAGAAGCTCCTATGCCCAGCTTCTGAAGCAAAAATGCGTGGGTGGTATGGGCATGGTTGACCTAAGGGATTATTGGGTAGCAACACAAATGGCTCAATTATGCTGCTGGTTTCAACCAGATATAGATAACAGGTGGATTAAGATTGAACAATCCTCTATCCCTACTCCGGCGCTCAAGAACCTACTAATAGCAGACACTTGGAGACCTGGCTCATTGAAACGACCACTTCTCACCATCCAGGCCTCTTTAGAAGCTTGGGGATGATACCAATCAACGGACTTTCCCCTATCACAAAAGACTTCCATCCCAATACCGCTAGATGCCCTAGAAATATCAGTCCCGAACTTATCTCTCCAAAAGTGGAAGAACAAAGGAATCTCTGATTTAGGTCAAATGCTCCAGGGCAGATCTCTCAAGCCCTTCAAAACACTTTAGGCCGAATTTAGTATACCAAACACAGAAAACTATACATACGTTTGGATCTTGCATTTTATAAACTCTCTTAGTTCCCCAGATATTCAGGTACATATGCTAAGCTGGCAATACCTCACAAGTAAGGACTGTGCAAAGAAAGGAACTTCGCTGTTCTATAATCTTTTACAAAACAAACTTATTTTTCATAAATCCGCGCCACATATGAAATGGGAATCAGATCTAGGGTCCACATTTACCTCTGCCCAATGGATAGCAGCTTTTAAATCTGTTTATCAAGCTTCTAAATGTGTTAACCATTGGGAATTGTCACACAAAATTGCTCTAAGATGGTACCTTACACCATATAGAATTTCTAAGTTTCTCCCAACACACTCCCCACTCTGTTGGAGAGATTGTGGAGGGGTAGGACAGATTATGCATATCTTCTGGACATGAAAGCATTTGACAAGTTTTTGGAATAAACTGTTCTGTATAATTTCTGACATACTCACCCCTCCCACGGCAGCCTTAGCAATACTTAATATTGGCATAGACTTATACCCACCTGACTGCCATAGAATAGTTACCCACATTCTCTTAGCTGCTAGAATGCTCATTGCAAGAAAATGGAAGACGAACCTAGCTCCTAGTGTGTCTGAAGTGATCAGCATGGTGCAAAATAACTTTACATTTGAGAATATCCTAGCATGTAGACAAGGCACCAAACAGATCTTTGATTACCACTGGAAGCTGTGGATGTGTTGGACAAAAGCACAACCCGTATAGGGAATCGTTCTGATAATACAGGGACATAACTCCTGAAGTTGCCTAGGCCTATGCCCATGCACATATTGATATTCACATTTGGGCTACACCATTACTATGATATTGTATATGTAGGTGCTGACTCACCTAGTGCCTGATGGGGCTCCTATAGCTGAAAATTACTAGAGTAATGTTTCATTCACCGAACAACTTACAACTTAATACCGTACTGAGATGGCGAGATTATCTTATCCTTCTTAGTTCCAAACTACACAAATTTGTCTTGTTTCTTTTCTTTTTTTATTCTCTTTTCCTTTTCTACAATACCTGCTTTCCTAATGAGGTTTGCTTCAATTAAGACTTTGGAATATATGCTATTATTGAGAGCATTAACACTGCAAATTGATAACGTGTATTGCAACTTAACAATGTAATCTTAATACAGAACCTCTCTGATCTTTGTTTTATTTCAATGTATGTTTTAAAATTTTCAATAAAAACTAATTTAAAAAAAAAAAGTGTCCAATTTTACTGCTGCGATATCGCAGTCCCGATAAGAAATTGCAGATCACCGCCATTACTAGTAAAAAAAATAAAATAATAAAATTGCCATAAAGCTATCTCCTATTTTGTAGATGCTATAACTTTTGCACAAACCAATCCCTATACGCTTATTGCGATTTTTTAAAACAAAAATATGTAGAAGAATACATATCGGCCTAAACTGAGGAAAACATTTGGGATATTTATTATAGCAAAAAGTAAAAGATATTGAGGGTTATTTACTAAAGGAAAATCCACTTTGCACTACAAGTGCACTTGGAAGTGCAGTTGCTGTATATCCGAGGGGGACATTCAAGGAAAATAAAAAACAGCATTTTAGTGCAAAGTGGATTTTCTTTTAGTAAATAACCCCCAATTTCTTTTACTTTTTGCTATAATAAATATCCCAAATGTTTTCCTCAAGTTATAGCATCTACAAAATAGGAGATATGTAGGGAAAAAAAATGTTGGAAAATAGGAAATGTTGTTTAGGCCGATATGTATTCTTCTACATATTTTTGTTTAAAAAAAATCACAATAAGCGTATAGGGATTGGTTTGTGCAAAAGTTATAGCATCTACAAAATAGGAGATATGTAGGGAAAAAAAATGTTGGAAAATGTAGGAAAATATGAAATGTTGTTTAGGCCGATATGTATTCTTCTACATATTTTTGTTTAAAAAAATCGCAATAAGCGTATTGCCTTTCGTAAATAAACTCCATTGTGTTTTTTTTCAAAATGGTCACACTTCTTTTGTTTATAGCGCAAAAAAGAAAAACTGCACAGATGATCAAATACCACCAAAAGAAAGCTCTATTTGTGGAAAATAAAGGACTTCAATTTTGTTTGGGTACAGCGTCATACGCGCAATTGCCAGTTAAAGCGACGCAGTGCCGAATCGCAAAAAATGGCCTGGTCATTGAGCAGTCAAATTTTCCAGGGCTGAAGTGGTTAAACAAAGACCACAACAGGTCTACTGGTGCTTTTAGGAGAGGAGAGTGGAGTGGAATGTGATTTTCCATAAAGGATCCATATATTAAAGCCTTGTCAGACCAGCTGTAGATTTCGATCCAGAGGAGGAGAGAAGAGTGGAAAGTGAACTGCCATTAAGGATTTGTATACCAAAGCAACACTAGACCTGCTGTGGTCTTTGTTTAAGGTGAGCTGCTAGGGCACACTTCTGGTGGATACCTGGATGGTGGGAAAAATTGTGTTCACAACTTTCAAGAACTGTTTTTTGAGCACTTTTACACTTTCTTATTTGGGACTTATTTTATTGTTTTTTATGTAAACTCAGATGAATACCCTCTTTTGATTCAAGCACTTTTATAACTGTTTAACATAGTATCACATATTATTGTATTTTTTTGTTTTTTTAAATTAGGGATAGTCATTTATGCATATTTGATTTTTTCTGTTTAGCTTCTTGAATTAGTGCACTTTATCACTGTTTCACATAGTATCACATACCGTATTATCGCATATTGTTGCAATTTTTGTTATGTGTTTTTTGTTTGTTTTTATTGCATCATTTTACATTTTTTTTGTTCTTTTTCTTATTATAAATGTTCTTTTTTATGTTTTGTTAAATATTCAGTAAAAAAATAACTAAAATGTAATCCAGCGTTATGTATTGATTTTATTAAAATATTGTAATATTTTTTTTTTAAATAAAGATCAGTTTTGTTTAAATGCACTATTCAGTGAACTGAGGTACATTCTTTAGGGAAATGGTAAAATATAGGACAACAAAGCTGAACTAAATAATATTTCAATGAGAGCTTTTTTTTTCTACTTCAGCTTTTTCTGACAATTCACCTCTCTTCACTTAGAATAGACCCGATGAAAACTGACACTTGGACAAACAACAAGAAAAACTAGTGCCAAAGATATTAATGGAAGATTGAGGGATTAAATAAGACTGCTGCCATCTAACTACCAGTGAATCACCAGCATAGGTGTGTGTAGCCTATTGCACTAGGGTGCACACCCCAAGGATCTAACACACATGATACACACACTCTTATGGTAGAGCCAGTACAGTGAAAGAGAAGTACACTAGCACTTCATGAATGGAAGAACTGGTCAGAGGGATATATTTCCCATCTCCCTGCCTGCACACAGAGTGATAATGTTAATGTATTTGGGGTAATTAGGGGGTGCCCAGGCACACCTGGCACACCCCCTGCACATGCCTATAATCACCAGTTAATTGGCAAGAAAAAAGACGCAAGCAGTGCAAATCTATAATCCCACAATCTATAATCCCACAATCTGGTGATAGTGAACCCACTGCTATTAACCTAAATGTTGTAACAATCATAATTCATACTTATATAGATATATACTACATTGAATACTTACACATGTACTCTCTTATTTTTAAATATACCAGCACCTACCCAGTGTCTGTCCTGAGGAAGCTAATATTTTAGTAAAACGCGTCAACGAGCAAGTTTTTGGAGGCATTACTGGATCAGAAATGTTTATTTTACCTTGATACAGTATTAAATTAAACTTTGTACCGTAGGTCCAGTCCTCTATAACTGCATTATTGGGTAACTGGTAACTGTGTCCATACAGGGTATTGTTTGTATGTTGTTTATATGTTTTTTAACTATGTTGTAATAAAATGTATACTTTTTTTACTGATTCTCTCTCTCATTATGTGCCCACAAAGTCAGCTATTTTTTTGACTTGGTCAATCCTTGAATATATATTTTGGATGTTGGCTTGGTAAGGGTCTTCCCTAATTATTAATCTAATCCCTTACTGTACACATGTGAAAGGCATTCAATTCAGCATTCATGTATAATTATTATTATTATTTAGGATTTATATAGTGCCAGCAATTTACGCAGCGCTTTACAATATAAAAAGGAGACAATACAGTTACAATACAATAAAATACAAGAGGATTAAGAGGGCCCTCTGAAAAACTCTGTATCATTGCATAAAATAATCCATCTATCTTACAAAAATGATTTGTTTTTATGAAACAAACCAAGTGCAAATGCTGCTAAAAAAGTGTAAAAGAAAAAACTGTGTGCTGACACAGTGAACAAAAAGTGCTTAGTGCAAGAAAATATTATTCATTAGTAAAGTGCATGCATCAAAAATGCATATGTGTTAACAATATTATTGAAGTAAATTTTGCAATCCCAGGAAGAATCCAAGAAAGTGATAACTATAATCTTAGATGTTTCCTGGGATTGCAAAATGGACTGCAAATATTTTGAACACATGAATTTTTGATGCATGCACTTTACTAATGAATAATATTTTGTTGGACTCAGCACTTTTTGTTCACTGTCAGCACACCATTTTTTCTTTTGCACTTTTTTTTTAACAGCATTTGCACTTTAATTGTTTTCAAACAAATAATTTTTTTATGATAGATGAATTATTTTTTGCAATAGATTGAATGTATTTCACATGTGCTTAGGTTAATAGCAGAGGGTTCACTATCACCAGATTGTGGGATTATAGATTTGCGCTGCTTGCTTCTTTTTTGTTGCCAAAAATGGAGACTTTGGACACCACCTTGGAATATCTCCAAATCTACCACCAGACCACTCTCATTGTAAAACATCCAGTTAAGTACAGTAGAAGAAGTTAAACCCTTTTTTCCAGATGGAGAGCTCCTCCAAGAACCAGAAAAAGTTGTGATCAAAACATCCTTTTTACTGTGATTTTTGCAGTCATCCAATGTATTACTGCTTCAGCATTCCTTGGGCATCAACAGAGTGACCAGCCTTCCCAAACTCTCTGTGGTATCTGCTCCAGTATGCTCAAACAGGACCTCTTCCCCATTTGAGTGGTCCTCCACAAATCTGCTGATATCATAGACCCTACCATGTAACTTCTTAGGCTGTACTTAAGTGGACGTTACAAAGAGACTGGTCTGGTGATAAATTTGGATCTATCTCAAGGAGATGTTTGAAGCCGCTTAAAGGGGAACGTGCATTGTGACCTGTTTATAAGCATAGGTCACATCTCTAAGTGAAAACACAAAGTGAAAGTTGGTGGAATGCACATGGTACATGTTGAATGAAAAGTATTCATGAGCAAATGTAAAGGATTGTTAATTTACACACCTTAGGAAAAAAGGACTACTGTGTTTTCCCAAAAATAAGCCCGGGTCTTATATTAATTTTGGCAACAAAAGACACAGTAGGGCTTATTTTCAGGGTAGGTCTTATATTCAGGGAAACACTGTATTAATAATCTTTTTTGGTGTTTACACATTGTTTGGGGCACAGTATAAATATTATTTAAATAATGTGGATCATGTGTATGTATTTAACTTCTGTCACTATAGAGGGGTTTTGCTTTTTCAGTTTAATGTTTGTTGAATTACAGTATATAATAGTGTTTTACCTCTATAAGTACACTTAGGATATGGATTATATGCATATAATATAAGTGTAACAATAATTGTCAGCACACGTGTCATTGTGAGTGGCAACTGCAGTATTTTTGATTGCACATTATTGAATGATGGAAGCTAGCAGACCTTCACCTTTTTCACTAAGCTAAGAGAAAATTCACTTGCTTTTAGTAAATCATTCCCATAGAGTCTACGATTTAATGAAGAGTTGCAGGAAATTCGCCTTTTATTTAGGGATAATATTGTCACCCTAGGAGAAGAGTTATTTTCCTGGCATCACAAGGTTTCCTGTGAATGAATAGACCACAAGTACCGTCAGCCAATGATAACATGCAACAGGCTAATAATTATAGTTATAGAAGGGAAAAACAGTTTTCAGAGTTAAAATGTTAACATTTTTATTGATGTTTATTATTTATTTATTTATTTATTTATTTATTTATTTATTTATTTTAATTTAGCCAATACAAATACATTTTAATAAAGTGAAACATTTTTTAAAGCATCTGGTTAATCTGTCATGTAATGGAAAGCCCAATTATATGAATAACATATGAATATACTGTATACAGTAGTGTAAAAAGATTTTTTCACACCCATTCTATGCAAAGTAATCTAATTGAAGGAAGCCGTTTGGGCCAGGCATTTTATTTCTATGCCTAGAATTATATGCACTGTTTTATAAGAAAGTGTTTCTTTACTGCTGTTCATCTGTTGGTTTTTTGCAAGCCATGATATGGGTACCTACTGGCACAGGGACGTGTCAGGTGGGGAGTGTTGGCAGGTGTTATTGCCCCTTTAATTGTAGCCCCTCCTGTAGTAATGTAGTGGTTGGAGTTACTAGCCCTTTATATGCTAACTATAGGTGGGACTTAGTGGAGTTGGGGTATGGGAGCAGGGAACCCTGTAGTAAGTAAGATGTAGATCGGTCCTGGAGGAGGGAGAGAGCCCCCTTGCAGGGCTAAACTGCCAGTGTGGTCAGTGAGGACACATCAGGGACAGAAAGAGAATTCTTGCCACCCCTAACTTTTTTGTAGCAGGTCTTGTAACTTTTTTAAGGATGGCCTTGGGGCCTATGGGGAGGGCCCCATTGTTTACCGAGTGAACACCAAAGTATGAGGCACCAGAGAAAGAAATGGTAAGATCTGAGAGGATAGCTGCCATAGTACACGGTAATGGTAATAAATGTTCTGCTCTGAAGACTACTTCTGTTCTGCAATAGAGACTTTTGTCAGGATGTCATGTTGTTTACTGTGTGTGTCCACAAGAGATTTATTGAAATGGTGACTGAATTGTGCAATAAAGCAGTTAAAATCCAACTGTACTGAACATGCTTTTATTCCAGGTAACAGGTCTGCAGCTGAGAACATGGAGTAGGCAGGCCTCAGACCAGTAGAAAGGGATGACACAATATGGTGGAGTATCTCCAAACAACAAATAGGGGACTACTATCCCAACTATCCCACCCATGAAGAAGCAGGGCAGGTCCAGAGTCAACAATATGGGAACCACCATCCAATGAGGGACCATTTCAAGGTGTTCACAGAACACGTTTACCAGGAACCAGAGGGTTTAAACCTAGTTTCAATCAGCTAAATATATTCCAAGTGCAGTCTTACGGGTGTGCAAAGTCTTACAGTTTATTTACTTTAGAAAGTAGCCACTGTCTTAGTAGAAAAGCCTGTTTCCTGCTAGCATACTGCAGAGAAGAACCCTTGTTCTCTGTGTGGAAGCTTTGATCTCTCTACAGAGCTTTGACATACCCCCTGCAGAGTCAGACATAGAGCTCTCTACGTATTATAACAGAGCTGTAAGACTTTGCATCGCTTTCTTTTTGATGCACTCAGAATGTACTTGATTTACCGATTAAGACGTTTGTTTGGACTGTAAATATCGGGTTGACCTGGTGTACTCCAATCATTTCTAGGATGAAGAGTGAAGGGTCTGTTTGATCATGCCCATGTACTTATGACTGTGCTAAATTTTGCTGCAATAAATAAATAAATGATTGTCTCCTTACCAAGATCAAAAATAAATATGGTCTTCCCAACCCCTCTGGATGCTTTGCTATTGTTGCCAGGCTTGTCTTTGATAATAGGCAGCCGTTTTGCAGTAGTAGACAGTATTTATCTCTGTGATTGTGAGTTGCTGGAATGTTTATCTTTGCTTGAGTTGCTTGGCAATTGCAGAGCTAGTTGAAATGATTCATGGGTCTGACAGATGTCTGGTACAGCTGGATGTGTCCTTGATTATCCCCAAAGTCTGGACAGCACTGTCATATACTACAGCCCAAATTATCTCTGTATCGACTGTGGAGTCTTGCGTGACAGTACTGTAATAGCTAATTACTAAGCATACCTTTGAAAGCTACTTCATAACGCAGGCAGGAATTCTGAAAAAAAAAGGAAATGTTGAAACCTACCTACATTATCTGCTACCATTTTTTTAGTAAGTAGACATCTTCAGACATCCAATTTATTACCAAACTGTAGCAGCAGATATCTACCTTACAGCAAAGGTACAATTAAAAGAAAAGCACAGAGAAGAAAAAAATCTAAAGATTGTCTGCCATTCACTCATGCCCAGATGTATTCCATCAAAAAGAGACTTCTTGCAAACGAGCATTTTCAAGATGTGATTTATAGGTTATTTTTTTAACTATGTGACATTGCCTGCAATCAAAGTCTTGAGTTTAAACTTTAAACTGACAAGCATCAACAGAGAATATCTGATTCATGTAAAAAGCTCAACGCTTTCTTTTAAGTAATTGTTTTTTTGTTTTTTTTTGTTTTTTTTGTAAGCTAGAGTAGGTGAGGAGAATAAATAAAGAGGATATAAAATGAGAAGACTCATGACAGTGATGGATTATAGATGGTAAAAGTAGCTATTAGCAGGGAGAAGATGTAAGTACAATACTGCTGGTAAATCTTGCATGATATGCAGGCACCACTGCAACAAAGCATTTCGTTTTTTAGGGGAGAACCTCTTTGGGATATTGAAACACACCGAAAAAAGTTCAAGTTTCCCTGGGAAATTTGTAACAAAAAGAGAAATTGGCTTTCTTCCACTTGGCTATAAATGAGCACTTCTTGACCAACAATGTTTGCATAGAGCAGACAGACAGGGAGTTGAGGGTACAACAACCCATTCTGACTTTTAGTGAAGATGATGAGTTCCCATGAGAACAGACAAAGCAGAACAGGAACAGCTTTTCAGTAAAAAGAATACTGTAATTTGCCGCATCCTGCTCGAACTACATCTGAATGAATGTCACTTCTGTCTTAATTACCAGGCTAATAAAGCTATTGTAGACTATAATGGAATTTCTCATTTTCTTAAATGCAAAAAGGATGTCAATGAGTCACATGAATGTCTAGGTAAAAAAAAGTTTCATCTAAATCTTTGTAAGTAATGTGAGTGCAGGTGTCTGTGCTTTTATAGGTGGTTTTCTATGATTTGTTATGTTCTTTCAGTTGTTATGTCCAAATGGCTGGGAAGTTAGAATGACTATGTCAATTACCCTGAAGATCATTTTGTTATCAAGGCTGATGGTAAGTGTCAGCTGAATTGGACTAATCCATGTCTATGAAAATTGTGTATAATAAAAATTTTGCTGGTAAGAGTAAACATGCCTAGGCAATTAGCAAATGTCAGTATATGTTCAGCCCATTTGGAAGAGTAATGTTCACTAAAACTAATAGGGCTCTGGTGCTCAACCTAAGGCCCCAGATCAGCATGTGTCCATTTGGTACCTGCTGTGAGGCCCTTGGACCCCAGCATTAGTAGTGGGAGTGAGAAATTTGATTGTCTGCTGTCTATGACCATCTCCTATAGTATGTTCATCACAGTTGATGATGGCTTGGCCGCCTATAGCTCATAAGTTGACCACCACTGATATAAAAGAGCACAAGAACAATGTATGGCTTGGTTATCAAACCAGATACAAGTCAGCAAACAAAACCAAAACCAGAATTAGCCAAAAAAGAATACTTTTATCTGGAAGAGGGGATGTTCCTATCCTTTGTCTGTGAGATGGGCGTGATTAGTCTTTTTAAAAAGAGGCTAAAAAAAAACAAATAGTTGAAGTGCATATCTAGAATTTTTACTTTTTATTCTTTTAAACTTTCTTTTCATTGTATCACTTACTTAGGCTGGCCATACACATGGCAATTTGATAGATCGAGCGTTCAATTAAATTATTTGTCAAAATTCAATACCTTTTTTTGTCAGAATTGCAAATCAATTGATGACATAAAATGGTGGTTTGGATCTAGGGTGAAGAGATGGTATCAACATTGTTATGATCTTGTATATGGTGGAAATAATTCAATTGGTTTTAATGTAATTGCTGTATTTATTTCCTATTTTGATTCCATTTCATTGCAATCTTTTAATAAACATTATAGAAACATTAGGTAAACTTAAAGTGGAGTTCCACCCATTTAAAAGTCAGCAGCTACAAAAAGTGTAATAATAAACAGACACTCACCTGTCCCATGGTCCAGCATCGCTTGAAGCCTGAAGCCTCGCTTCTCTCTCCCTTCTCTCTGCAGCGCTGGCAATGCAAGTGGGGCTCCCGGCTGTGGCTTCACAGCCACAAGTGCACTGTGCATGCATGAGCCATACATTATGGATGGCTGGGTAATCTTCTGGGAACTGTGACGTGTCCCAGAAGATTGCAGGGAGGGAGGGGGAGAGGTGAACTTCCTTCTGGCGCTGCGGTGCCAGTAGAGGACGTGGGAGCTGGGTACCTGTGAAAACTATGTACCCACTCCCCTCCAAAAAAAATTACATGCCAAATGTGGCATGTCAGGGGGTCACGAGTACTTAACCACTTCAGTCCCGGAAGGATTTACCCCCTTCCTGACCAGAGAATTTTTTGCAATTCGGCACTGCATCGATTTAGCTGACAATTGCGTGGTTGTGCGACATTGTAACCAAACAAAATTGACGTCATGAGCTATGAGTAAGCACTTATTATAGTGTGAAACGCGTCAGTTCTTTTTCTGCATCACTTTTGCTGTGAACTGTACTATCTTCAATTTGCAATAAAAAAGAGTGCGGCTATCCAGAGTTTTTTCGTCTCTCTTCATCTGTGCATGTATTAGCCAGCACCTGGGGCTCTCTGTCTGAAAGAAAACCATTTGTCTTGGCAGAGCCGTGGTTCTCTCTCTCCCTTCCACAGTTTAGGCCGATATGTGTTCTTCTACATATTTTTGGTAAAAAAAAATCGCCATAAGTGTATATTGATTGCTTTGCGGAGAAGTTATAGCATCTACAAAATAGGGGATTGATTTATGGTATTTATTATTATATTATTATTATTATTTTTTTACTAGTAATGGCGATGATCTGCAATTTTTATCAGGACTGCGACATTATGGCAGACATGTCGGACACTTTTTACACTATTTTGGGACCATTGACATTTATACAGCAATCAAAGCCACGAATAGCCACTGATTACTGTATAAATGACACTGGCAGGAAAGGTGTTAAACACTAGGAGGCGATGAAGGGGTTAAGTGTGTTCCCTGGATGTGTTCTAACTGTAGGGGGGATGGGTTCACTACAAAATGACAGAGCTCACTGCTCCCGATGACAGGGGGCAGTAGACCAGTGTCGTGTTGCTAGGCAGAACAGGGAAATGCCTTGTTTACATCTCTTTGTTCTGCCTCTCCTCACCACAATGGCGGGCCGCCGGCGAACATAGAGTTCACGGGACCCATGGGCATGCTCCCGCTGGCAGCATGCGCTTCCGCTAGGTGGCAAGTTCAAAGGGACATTGGTGTATGCCCTTTTGCCTGCCCGTGCCATTCTGCCGATGTAAATCGGCGTGCAGCAGTCGGCAAGTGGTTAAAGCGGAAGTTCCCTTTTTGGGTGGGACTCCGCTTTAAGCTGGGCTCACACTATAAGTTTTATTTTTCATTCAACCCAGAGGACTGAACAGTAGAAAATGAGAGATTCACCATATTAATACCATACTCTTCTACTGTGCCTTTGTGCTCTCACAGGGGGTCTACCCACCTCCAGAACACATTGATCAGTGCTGGTAGTTAATGGCTACCTACACGTATAGATAATACATAAATGTAAACTGATATATATACAGTGGGGAAAATAATTATTTGATTCCCTGCAGATTTTGTAAGTTTGCCCACTTACAAAGAAATGAAGGGTCTATCATTTTTTATCATAGGTGTATTTTAAATGATAGAGACAGAACTGTTGTAATATGTTGTCAACTAAAAATCCATCCAGAATAAATACATGATACAAATGTTAGAAATTGAGTTGCAGTTGAGTGAGTAAAATAAATATTTGATCCCCTACCAACCAACAGTAATTCTGGCTGCCATAGCCTGGCTACAGTATGTGCTCATGTGGTACACAGATTAGTCCTGTCAATGTAAAAAAGTGCTCTCAATGACAACTCGTTATGTGTATAAAAGACACCTGTCCACAGAATCTCTCTTCTATTCAAAGCTCACAATCATGAACGAGACAAAAGAGCTGTCAAAGGACATCAGAGAAAAGATTGTAGACCTGCACAATGCTGGAATGGGCTACAAGACCATCAGTAAGAAGCTTGGTGAGAAGGAGACAACTGTTGGATCGATTATTCTCAAATTGAAGAAATACAAAATAACCATCAATTGCTCTTGGTCTGGAGCCCCATGCAAGATTTTGCCTCATGGGGCTACGGATGATCAAGAGAAAATTGAGGGGTCGGTCCACAACTACATGGGAGGAGCTTGTGAATGATCTCAAGGCAGTTGGGACCACAATCACTAAACAATCCATTGGTAACACAATATGCCACCATGGATTGAAATCCTGCACATGTACATGTACAGGCCCGTCTAAAGTCTGCCAATGAATATCTAAATGATTCAGAGGATTGGGAGAAAGCGCTGTTGTCAGATGAAACCAAAATTGAGCTCTTTGGCAGTAACTACTCACCGTGTTTGGAGGAAGAAAAATGCTGACTATGACCCTAAGAACACCATCCCTACAGTCAAGCACAGAGGTGGAAACGTTATGCTTTGGGGCTGTTTCTCTACTAAAGGTACAGGCCGACTTTGCAAGGCCAATGGATGAGGCCATGTATTGTAAGATCTTGGATGAGAACCTTCTTCCCTTAGAACTCTGTAGATGGGTCTGACAACCATGACAACAAAGGAGTGGCTCCAGAAGAAGCACATTAAGGTCATGGATTGGCATAACCAGTCTCCAGGCTGTAATCCTATACAAAATTTTACAAGATTTAGAGGAGGTTTTAAAGAAGAGTGGACCAAAATCCCTCCTGAGATGTGTGCAAATCTGGTAACCAACTACAAGAAACGTTTTTCCTCTGTGCTTGCCAACAAGGGTTTTTCCACCAAATATTAAGTCATGTTTTGCTTGGTGATGAAATACTTATTTTACTGATCTGCATTTTAATTTATAACATTTATATCATATGTTTTTTTTTCTGGATTTTTGGTTGATATTCTGTCTCTAAAAAATGATAGACCCTTCACTTCTTTGTAAGTGGGAAAACGTACAAAACTGTATATGTGAAAAAACATAATCCACTGCCACGTTATTACATTGTGCAAAATAGTATATAAATAATATAAAAAATAAACATGAAAATAAAATAAGCATGTAAGTCCCAATGAAGAGCCGGAAGAAAGATACACACCAACACACAGCAGGGGTTTACTAGAATAGAATGACTCCAATAAAGAGTGGTACATACTGCACGCAAAGGATCCTAAAGGTTTAAAATTCCTATGCAAAAAAAAGATACTTATTTATGAGTTGCAAACTTGCATCCCATGAGGTTTTGGTTGTCAGTTTGTGTATACGGAGCTATCTGTTGCTCTTACTATGCATATAGATTGTATCTCAAGTTTCAGCATAGTGTTCCTGTGTGCCTGGTTACTTGTGTAATTTTGTTAGTTAATGGTTTAAAGTAATTGTAAAGTAAAAAAAAAAAATTAAATAATAAACATGTTATAATTACCTGCTCTGTGGAATAGAATTGCACAGAGCCTCCTCAATCATCCTCTTCTGGGGTCCGACGCCGGCGCTCCTGGCTCCTACTCTTCTTGGTGTGCCACCATAGGAAGCCACTTCCTATCATGGCACACCTGTGGACTCGTTCCTAGCCCTGCTGTCTGCATCCATAGACAGAGACAACCCCTGCTCCTTCCTCACAGGATATGACTGACAGCAGCGGGAGCCAATGACTCCTTCTGCCTCAGAAAAGCTTTTGAAGAGCTGCTACAGACAGACACAGCACTGGATCGAGGGCTCAGGTAAGTATAAGGATGATGGGGCGATAATATTACCTAAACATTTTTTACTTGAATGCAGGGAATGCATTCAGGTAAAAAAAAATGTAAGCTTTAGATCTACTTTTTAAAGTGTATTACATCAGTGTTTGATCTGGGCAGCATGGCTTGGCATTGAGCCTGCAGGTGTGCCACAATAGGATGCAGCTTCCTATTGTGGCAGACTGAGAAATAGGGGAGCCAAGAGCGCCGACAGGTTTACAATCACTTTCAATGTTTAAAATAATAAATAATAATAATAATAAATAAATAAAAATATATTCAAGAAACACTGCATAATCCCTTTAGAACCACATATAGAATAACAATTATCAGTACACTTATATAATGTTCGGTACAAGGACAGAACTTAATTTAATGTTAACCGTTTAATGTGAAGTGTCCCTAGTGCATCTTATGCCGCGTACACACGATCAAACAATCGGGTGGAAAAGTCCGGCAAACTCAAGTCCGCTGGGCAATCCCCCCGTGTGTAGCCTCAGGCGGACTTTTTTTACCCGAAAGTACGGCGGACTTAGAAAGTAGTTTTGCACTCCAATCTTCCCGCCGGACTTGCATTTCGGCGGACAATCCGGCCGTGCGTATGCCAGTCCGCCGTACTGTTGAAATGAACGGACTTTTCCCGCCGGGAGAAAAGTCCGCTCATTTTGAGCACGTCTCCGGGTAGGCGGGGCCCGCGAAGGATGCGTCGCTGGCCCCGCCACCCGGTATGGACTTAGAGGGGAACCCCAACGCCGAAAAAATCGGAGTGGGGGTCCCCCCCAGGTCCACATCAGACCCTTGTCCGAGCACGCTACCCGGCCGGCCAGGAAAGGGGGGGGCGAGCAAGTGCCCCCCTCCTGAGCCGTACCAGGCCGCGTGCCCTCAACATGGGGGGTGCCTTGGGGAAGGGGGGGCCACGCGGCCCCCCCCACCCCAAAGCACCTTGTCCCCATGTTGATGAGGACAAGGGCCTCTTCCCGACAACCCTGGCCGTTGGTTTTCGGGGTCTGCGGGCAGGGGGCTTATCGGAATCCAGGAGCCCCCTTTAATAAGGGGGCCCCCGGATACCAGCTCCCCACCCTATGTGAATGAGTATGGGGTACAATGTACCCCTACCCATTCACCTGTAAAATAAAGTACAAAAAAACACAACACACAAGGGTTAAAATAGTTTATTGCACAGCTCTGGGGGTCTTCCGTCTTCGGGGGTCTTCTCGCCGGACTCCTCCGCTATCTTCTTCTAGCTCTTTTACTAGCGGAGGAGCCTGGCTTTCTTCCTCGCCGCCGCCCTCTTCTTCCGACTTCGGGGGTCTTGTCCCCCTCTTCGGTTCTTCTGCCGGGCCACCGTGCCTTCTTCTAGCTCTTTTACAGGCGGTGGCCCGGTCTTCTGTCACCGCTGTAGCCGCCTTCTGTTCTTCTGCTCTTCTCTTATTCTCTTCAGATGTTGCCTCGTCGCATCCTCCGCTCACAATGGCACCGACGCGACGCGCGGCGACTTATATAGGGACATCACCGGATGATGTCCCCGCCCATTATGGTGTCACAGTCCCAGAGGATGCTGAAGAACCGAAGAGGGGGACAAGACCCCTGAAGTCGGAAGAAGAGGGCGGCGGCGAGGAAGAAAGCTGGGCTCCTCCGCTAGTAAAAGAGCTAGGAGAAGATCGCTGCAGCACCCACCATTTTATGAGCCTTGTTTGCCAGAAAAGTGTGCGATAGGAATATTAAGTCCCTCGTGCAGCTGGCTGGTCTCTTAGTTTAAATCCAAAGTCCCTCATACCCTAGCAGCCGTATTCTTTCAATGTTGCAGGGGTTAGTAAGAGCCATGGACCTCTTGCAGGCACCCATCCAGGGTGATGACCATGTCTGTCCTTTCCTCCCTCCTCCATCATTTATAGGAGCTGTCCTATAGCTTCCATCATTGAAAAGCACTCCATGAATTGAGGATGGGCAGTTGAAAAAAATGGTCCTCCTCCACCAATCCTAGAGCGTTTTTCATTGATGGAAGCTATAGTTTAGTTTCTTTGAATGGATTAGGAGGGCAGTATAAAGGAATTTCAATACGGTGACTACCGCATAGGTATGCACATGTGCACTACATTAATAATAGAAATGAGCATAGGCGCATTGCTCATATGAATGCGCATGCACGCACACATGTGCACGAATTCAGGAGCGTGCCCATAGTTTTTTGGCGCCAGACGGGCTATTTAAAAAATGATCTTGCTCACTATCAGTACTGACTGGTCTTCAGCTTTCCCTGAGTGTATCCTGTATCTGGCTTCTGTTGAGGACCTCTCTGCTGCCTTTGATACGGTTGACCACCCCCTCCTTCTCAAAAAACTCCACACCTTTGGTCTCCGTGACCTTACTCTACAATGGTTCTCTTCCTACTTATCCAACCACACCTTTAGCGTTTCTTACAACTCTACTTCCTCCTCTCCTCTTCCTTTCTCTGTTGGGGTCCCCCAAGGTTCTGTCCTTGGACCACTCCTATTTTCAATCTATACCTCCTCCCTGGGTCAACTGATGGCTTCCAATACCACCTCTATGCTGACGACACCCAAATCTATCTCTCTACCCCTCAGCTCACTCCCTCTGTCTCCTCACGTATCACTAATTTACTATCAGATATATCAGTCTGGATGTCACACCACTTCCTCAAAATCAATCTATCCAAAACCGAACTTATAATTTTTCCTCCCCCATATGCCCCTTCCCCTGATCTCACTGTCAAAATTGATGGCACAACCATAAGCCCATCCCCTCACGCCAAGGTTCTAGGTGTAGTCCTGGACTCTGAACTCTCCTTCAAGCAACACATCCAATCACTGTCCAAATCCTTCCACCTCAACCTCCGCAACATCTCCAAAATACGCCCCTTTCTAACCAATGACACAACAAAGCTCTTAATTCACTCGCTGGTCATCTCTCGCCTTGACTACTGCAACTCCCTTCTCATTGGCTTACCTCTACATAGTCTAGCACCTCTTCAATCCATTATGAATGCCGCTGCCAGACTCATCCACCTTACCAATCGCTCGGTGTCTGCTACTCCTCTCTGTCAATCCCTCCACTGGCTTCCGCTCAGCCAAAGAATTAAATTCAAAATACTAACAATTACATACAAAGCCATCCACAACTCTGCCCCCAGCTACATCACTAGCTTAGTCTCTAAATACCAACCTACTCGTCCTCTTCGTTCCTCTCAAGACCTCCTGCTCTCTAGCTCCCTCATCACCTCTTCCCATACTCGCCTCCAGGACTTTTCCAAAGCCTCCCCAATCCTATGGAATGCCCTACCCCAATCTGTCCGCCTATCTCCTACTTTATTAGCTTTAAGACGATCCCTGAAAACACTTCTCTTCAGAGAAGCCTACCCCACCCACACCTAACTGTATTTTCATTTTCTCCATCAGCTCATCCCCCCACAGTTAAAACCTTTTGTTTCAACCTGACCCTCCCTTCTAGATTGTAAGCTCTAACGAGCAGGGCCCTCTGATCCCTCCTGTATTGATTTGTATTGTAAGTGTACTGTCTGCCCTCATATTGTAAAGCACTGTGCAAACTGTTGGCGCTATATAAATCCTGAATAATAATAATAATAATGACCAGGCTTGTTTCTGACCTGATCCTGGATTCTGCTTGTACCTCTGCCCACCTGTTACGATCACTTTGGCTCCATTCCTGACCATACTTTCACCATTCGCTTCGGTACCTCTTTGCCCCCCTGCTACTGACCTCGGCTACTTCTGTGACATTGCTCCTGCTTCCCGCTAGGCTTCATACCACTTCTGAATGCCAGCTTTGGCTGTCCTTCATAACTGCTCCAGTCATCACAGTGTGTTCCTGCCTATAGCCCACTGAGAGCTTTGACAAGCCAAGCTTCAGAAAACCGCAGTACAAGCACAGTGCCGCTTTAACCTTGGCTGGTCCAGCGTGCATCACAACTGCTCCTGGCCTGATGTCCTGCTTGACTTCTCATGCTACAAATTCTGCTGGAACTTGTGTTTTTCCTGTCCCTTGTCACCACCTGTCCCACCTTCATTGTGGCCTGGGTTGGAAATACAAGATAGGCCAACCTCATCAATTCAGTTTCCAATCAGGTACGTGACAGGTGGGCATGGCATGGTCGGCACCTGTGGCAGATTCAGCACTTGTATTAACCCCTGTGGCACTGGAAGATTATGGCTGCAGGGATAGTGGGAGGGGAGGGCGCAGGGGACTTTAAATTTAAATTAAGAGACCAGCCAGCAGCACAAGGGACACTTTACATTGATTGTAAGTACTGTTTTTTCGTTTTTTTTATATACATATTTAATTAAACTTGGTCTTTAAAGCAGGTGTAAGCTCTATATTTGAACGGCAACCAAACTGATAAGAGGCATGAAGGAACTCAGCTATGAGGAAAGATTAGAGGAACTGAATTTATTCACTCTTGAGAAGAGGAGAATAAGGGGGGATATGATCAACATGTTCAAATATATTAGGGGTCCATATAGTGAACTTGGTGTTGAGTTGTTCTCTGTACGGTCAACCCAGAGGACAAGGGGGCACTCTTTACGTCTAGAGGAAAAGAGATTTCATCTTCAAGTATGGAAAGGTTTCTTCACAGTTAGAGTTGTGAAAATGTGGAATAGACTCCCGCCAGAGGTGGTTCTGGCCAGCTCAGTAGATTGCTTTAAGAAAGGCCTGGATACTTTCCTGAATGTACATAATATAACTGGGTACTAACATAGGTAAAGTTGATCCAGGGAAAATCCGATCGCCTCTTGGGGGATCAGGAAGGAATTTTTTTCCCCTGCTGTAGCAAATTGGAGCATGCTCTGCTGGGGTTTTTTTTCACCTTCCTCTGGATCAATTGTGGGCATAAAATTGGGTATTTGGATTGCACGATTATTTTTTATTTTATTTATTTGTTTTTAAGGTTGAACTGGATGGACTTGTGTCTTTTTTCAACCTGACTAACTATGTAACTATGTAACGTACCAACAGATAAGCTTATAATAAGACTTACCAGTAAGTACAATAAATATCTCCTAAATGTGCACTGTTTAGGAGTTATTTACTTCAGCAATAGCTGAAGGGATGTCATAGCGGCTCGACTATTCAAATTGTCACAGTATGCAAACCTGGAAGGAAGGCCAGGTGAAGATGGAAACACTGGGAGTGGTGACAGTGCAGCAATGGAGAGCTGCGTTTGACAGGTAAATCTGTTATAATGTGCTAGTATGCAGTGCTTACTAGCACATTATGGCATTCACCTGCAAGGGCAGTCATTTTATTTTTATTTTTTTATAAAGCGACTTTACTACCGCCTTAAGTTGAATTATATTGTAACCCTGGTACTTTATCATTAGGACCATTGGTGCATTTTGGTATAACTTTTTTAAAATTAAAGATGTAGTATATATTGCACTTTTAAACATATAAACACACATGGAAACAGTTAAAATAAAACTTTCCCAAAACATTAGTAGATTTTTTTACTTTAACTGCTTATTTTCACACCTAGGAGGCACCATTGTCAAAATTAAGCATGCAGAACTTACCAGCATATCAAGCACTGATGCTGACTTAATGAAAGCAGTTCTCACTTGATTTTGAAGCAAAGCTGCTCTCTGCATCACATGGGTGAACCATGATGAAGGGTCCATTTCGGGTCAAAGCCCACAAGAGCATCCTGTGGCAGGCTTAATGGCCACTCTGACACTTGATGGCACTATGTCAGCTACTTAATCAAGCTGTTTGTTTCATTAATTTCTACAGTTCTAACACATGCTTTACTATTTGTGGGCTTTGTTTTGGGGTTGGCGTGGTGTCCCAGGGGCTTACTATGTCTGTAAAGCTGGCTGTCCATTAAATGGTATCATTTATGTGCAAATTGTCTGGTTTTACACTGTAGAATTGATCTTGCTTTTAGAGCTGTAATTGGAAAGGACATTCACACCTTTTCTACACCTGCTCTTTCTTAATTCTGTCACCTCGCCAAGTCTGACAAATTCATGAATGTAATAATAGATAACTATCGTATCGTATTTACTATTGACTCTGGTAATATCTGTATTTACTCCCCATAGTGCTAATACAGTAGATATAAATATAAATCATTAAGTGTTTTGAATCTTGTGAAGAAACTATTTGTATACAGCTAACACACAACTGACAGATCGGTCCAAGAATGTGGGGAATCCAAAATTTGTTCATCATCAGAATTGCAAAGCACCAAATTTGGTCCTACTTAGACTGGTTATAATGACAATTTTTTTTCCCTTAAAATAAAAAAGGAGGTATACTCAGTCTCAGTCTCTTACCTCCTCTTCTGGGGTCCCCAACTGGCGCTCTCACTACTACTCTTCTGCCAGTACTCCCATAGCAAGCCAACTGCTATAGGCCATGCGTATGGGCATGCCTTGACTTTAGAACCAGGTTAATAATAAGACTTCCTCACACTTCTGAGTTTCTTATGTAGTTCAGTTGCCATATTTAAAGTGATTGTAGATTTTTTTTTTTCAAATAACAAACAGGTTTATACTTGCTCTGTGCAATGGGAATGCACACAGGGGCCCTGAACCTCCTCTTCTTGCCCCCCCCCCCACTGGTGCTCCTGGCTCCTATGCTCCAGTGAGTGTCCCCATAGAAAGTGGCTATCTATGGGTACACTCATGTAGGTTCGCTCCTGAGTCTATAGACACAGGCAGCGGGAATTGGCCCCACGCCCCCACTCCCTCGTAACTGGCTTTGATTGACAGCAGACCGAGCCAATGGCTCCCGCTGCCTCAACAAAGTCTGTGAGACCAAGAAGTGAAGGGAGAGAAGAGCTGCCTAACATGCATAGACCTGGGCTCAAGTAAATAAAAGCGGGGGGTAAGGGGATGATACTGATGCCTAAATATTTTTTTTTACCTTCATTCAAGAATGCATCAAAAGATATTCAGGCTTTAGAACCACTTTAGGATGTGTTCTACACAAATTTACAAGTATTTTCCATGCCTTAAGATTTATTCCTGTGACAGGTGTATATAGCTACTCCAAACCATAATAAATATACACATTCCCTTTAATAAATCAAACTTGTTACTAGTTTTAGGAAACATATGTAATAGTTTATCTGTATAGAAGGAAGCCAAAGATATCCTGTAATACCTGATAGTTTCTACCTGATATTCCTCTGAGAATCCTGTGCAAATATTATCTTTTTTAAAGGCTGAGATCATATGACCCCGAAAGAGGGCAATTTGGTAATAATTGTCGGGACTCGCCAAGTGCCCCCTAATAGGGAGTGAAAAAGGGTGTGGTGATGAGCCAAAGACTCACTGTCAGACTATCTGAATGTTTCATGCAGTGTTTGAGTTATGCCTTTTGGGGTTGGGGGTAAAACAAAGCAGACTTGCTTTGCAAAGCAGATTTTCTCTTTAAAAAATTATTTTCATTTAGCTTGGTGAATGAGTGGAAGTGTTGATTTTTTATTATCCAATCATGTGCAAGCAATAAGCAAAAAATAGTTTAACCTCTTGAGTCCCTAGGCCTTTTTTCTCTCTATATTTCCTTAAAGTGGAGTTCCACTCAAAAGTGGAACTTCTGCTTTCAGCACTCCTTGCCCCCTGACATGCCACATTTGGCATGTCATTTTTTTTTGGGGAAGAATGTACCTTATTTCTAGTGGGACTTCCTGTCCTACTTCCTCCTTCCTCTTTTTGGCCACCTAGGTGACTCTTCCTCTCGCTCTAGGTAGCCCCTCCCTGATAATGATTTTCTGGGACATTGGCTGGCCAATAGCAGAGCACAGCGTGACTCACTCATGCGCAGTGCGCACCCGGCTGCGAAGCCTTAAGTTGTCACGGCCGGGTGCCCACATTTGCTATGACAGCGCAGAAGAGAGAAGGGGGAGAGGAGCGAGACTCTGGGAGTCCACATCACTGGACCGGTGAGTGTCTGTTTATTAAAAGTCAGCAGCTATGCTTTTGTAGCTGCTGACTTTTAGTAAACTAAAAAACCAGTGGAGGGGGGCGTGGCCTGACGTGCATGGCGGCGGACGTGTCTGAGGCTGGCTCCTGAGACACACGAAGCAATCCGCCGCCATCCGCACCGCTGCTGAGGATTCCTCACCCGAGACCCACACCATCGGGTCCGGGACACTGGTCTGCTTCCCCCCAGGTGGCTATTGCGGGGATTTTTGAGTTGCTGCATCCCGCGGAGCCGCGAGGAGAACCGGCACCGGCCGCCGCCATCTTGCCTCCCCGAGGCCTCCTGGCCGCCGCTACACTGAGCCGCTCGGGCAGGTAGGAGACCCTCATCCTTCCCCCCCTGCCACGCACCCATCGCTAGGGGTCATCCCGGTGGTGTTTTGGGGCCCGTACAGCACTCGGGGAGGACGCAGCAGGCTCTGGCCTAGTGCGGCCTAGTGAGGCCTGTGGATCCCCGGCCTTTCCTAAATCCATCACCCGCGGGAGTGCTCTGAGGCCAGCACGGCCTCCTACTGTGAATTCTGCCCTGCCAAGTAGCCGTCCTGGGGGACATGGGATAAAGATGGACATGTGAGGACGCACTGTTTGGAGCTCTGCAGGAGCTAGCCAGAGAACCGGCCGCAGACTCGCCAGACGTGGTGAAAACTACATGCCAGGAACGTGCAGACACCGGCGGGGCTCGGGGACACCGTCAGGACACGGCATAAGCAACTACTTTCTTCGCCAGCACGGGCTCGACTCCCCTGCCATACCGGCCAAGATGGCACCACAGCGTCTTTCATCCTCTCAAGGTATCGCTCCGCAGGAGATGGGTGGTGCAGCGGGGGCAGCTTCATCCCGCCCGAACCCCCCTCAGGCAGAGGGATCGTCTTCCCTGGCCCCCTCCCCTGCCTCACCGGTCTCTCCAAACATGGACATTCCCTGCAGTTTAACAGGCGGGGGGGCACGGGGGTTGGGGCGGATGGCTCCTGGCGGGACTTAGTGGCAGGCCTGCCGTCCAAGCAGGACCTGCAGGAGATGGCAGCTTCCATCGTCAATGCCCTGTCTCGCGAGCTCCACGACCTGCGCCAGCAAGTGGACACTGTTGATGAACGGGTCCCCGCACTGGAGACCTCCAGCTCTTCCTCTGAAAACCGCTTGGCCGTCCTTGAGTGCGGGCAGCAAGCCCTGCAGCGACACTTGATTGAAATGCAACTCCGTGTGGATGACGGCGAAAACAGAAGTCGGAGGAACAATGTGTGCCTCCGGGGCATCCCGGAGGCGACCATGGGACCTGACCTACGTACTACAGTGGTGGCCCTGCTGAATCAGGTCCTTGGGAAGCCCCCGGGTACTGACCTGGAGCTAGACCGGGTCCACCGAATCCCAGGCCCCAGAGTGACTCCGTCAGCCTCCAGGGACCCAGGAGCAGCGGACCTACCCCACGATGTTCTTTGCAGAGTGCACTTCTTTACTGTAAAGGAGGAAATCCTACGCCTCGCTTGGGAAAGGGGCCCTATTGACTTTGATGGAGCTCTTATTAGGATCTACCCAGATGTCTCCAGACAAACAAGAGCCCTGCGGGGCCTTATGCGCCCCCTTCTTGAGGTGATCCGAATGGCCGAAGCCACCTACCGATGGGGCCACCCCTTTCATCTAATTGTCTGGAGGAGGGGAGCAGAGTTTTTTCTTCATTCTCCTGATCAGTTGCCGAACCTCTTTGAGTTTCTTGGTAGGCCAGCCATTTCGGTCCCTAACTGGTTTGACTATTTGCTTTCCCAGGAGGCGCTCGGTCCACCTTTGCCAAGGCCGCAGCGGGTGCGCCGTCCCCGGTCCCGCACACCCAGCAGAGAGGACACTAGACGACATCCACTGGCTTCTGAGGACTGATCCTACCCCTGTCCGGGGTTGGGTAAGCAGCTTAACCCTTTTCTCATGGCTACTGTGCTACTTAGTACACTCCTTGGTGCCCAGGACTCTGTCAGTGATGAACTGCGGGATGTTATTGTAATTTATACTGCCCCGCCCTTTCCCACGTATCCCTTGTTAGTTGTTTGCTTGGGGGTGAGGCTGCTCTTCTGTGTTGTGGGGGGGGGTTTGTATTTTTGGTGGGGGATGGGTGGGTCCGCCCACCCACGGCGTAGCTGGGGCCCTGTGTCCTTTCCTCCCGCCCCCGTTGGCCGATGGTTGGGATGCCCTTGGTCCCTCCGTGGTGTTCTTAATCACCCTAACATACTCGGGCCTCACCCGGTAGGTTTTGGGGTGTTGGCCCCTCTCTCCCCCCCTTTTGTGCCCCTCCCCCTCCCCATTTACCGCTGATTGAAGTTTTAAGAGCCACCCCCCCACTTATACTGCCGTGGGTGCGGACTTACCGATCACCCCCAGATTGCTGACCAAGTTGTGAATTTTCATGTTTTGTTTGGGCTGCTCCTGCTCCACTGTCTCCGGTCCCAGTGACGGAACCCGGGACAGTGCCCTGGGTGGCCGGTTATGCTATGATATGTTCTGCCAGTGTTGACACCTGTTATGTTTTCATGTCTTAATGATATGTTTGCTATGTAGTTTTCTAGATCTTAGTTCTTATTGGCTAGTCTCCTGCATCTCCACTGTTACTGAGCTTTATCTCTTTACGATTTCTCGATTGACCATCTTCGGGAATCTCAGCGTTCTTTCCCCCCCCCCCCCCCCCGTTAGAGTAGGCCCTGGTGTGGACACCTAGTATGCCCAATCGTAGGGCTACAAGTTTGAGTAGCGTTCACCGCAGATTCTCCTTCTTCCTTTCCCCCTCTTTTTTCTTGTCCCGCTCGCTCTTGCCCCCTTTTCTCCCCCTCTTTTTTCTTTATTTCTCTCAGTGATCCCCTCCTCCTCTTTTCACCCCTATTTCCCTTCCTTTCCCCCCCTCTTCCCCTGTAATTCCTGCCCACTCTCTTCCGGGGATTCTGTGGGTTGTTCCCGTGCCGTGGGGGGGGGGCCTGTGGGTTGGGGACTTGCGAGCTCCTTTGCCGTTAGTCTCCAGTGAGGTGGAATGGGTCTCCTTAAGGTCAACTCCCTGAATGTACGGGGCCTCAACACCCCGGAGAAGCGCTCACAGCTGTTGATGAACCTGCGTAAAGGTGGGTCGCAGGTAGCATTTTTGCAAGAGACGCATTTTTGTGCGAGTTGCACACCCAGACTTACCAATGGGGCCTTCCCTCTGGCATATCACAGTGTTTCTCCGATCTCCAAATCAAAGGGGGTGAGTATCTTAATAGCCAAATCTGTTCCATGGTCGTTCGAGGCGCAGCGGACAGACGCACAGGGCCGTTTTATTTTTCTGAAGGGGACGGTGTTTGGTAGGCAGGTCACCTTTGCCAACGTGTACTTTCCGAACACTGACCATGTGCAGTTCTTGCAGAATCTTATCCCTGAGCTGCTGGAGTTTGCGGACGGGCTGCTGGTTTTTGGCGGGGACCTTAACTTTGCCATGGACCCAGCACTTGATGTCTCTAGGGGGGCCTCCCACTTGTCATACGCACGCTTAAAACGGCTGAAAACGGATCTCCAGGCGCTGCGCCTGGTCGATCCGTGGCGGTTGCTGCATGCACAAACCAGAGACTATACCTTTTTCTCGCAGGTCCACCATACGTACTCCCGGTTGGACTACTTATTGGTGTCGCATAGGGATCTGCCTGCGGTGGTATCCACCTCCATCGATGTTATCTCATTTTCTGATCATGCCCCCGTCCACCTAACCCTTCAGTTGGGGTCGGTATCGTGCCCTCCGCCGTCATGGAAACTCAACGAGGCCTTGCTCCAGTCTGGAGATACTCGCTTGGAGATCCAGACGGCGTTGCGGGAGTACTTCTCTATTAATGGGGCCTCGGTGGCTAACCCCCTTACTGTATGGGAGGCACATAAGGTGGTGATTAGGGGCGTGCTGATGAAAATAGGGGCCTGTCTTAAGCGGGAGAGGATGCAGCGCACGGACAAACTCCTAGCCACGATCCGGAGGCTGGAGACTCAGCATAAGGTGTACTTGGCACGGGCTGTTCTTCAGGACCTTCTTAAGGCCCGTGAAGAACTGCGCTCCCTTCTGTTCCAGAAGACCAAACAAAAGCTGGCCTGGGCCCGACGAACTATGTTTGAGTACTCTAACAAACCGGGGTCCTTACTGGCAAGGGCCTTGAGGGGCCCGCGAGCCCAGACCTACATTCCCCATATTAAGTCGGCGACAGGTCAGAAACTGAACGTGTCAGAGGACATAGCGGCCGAGTTCCAGGCCTAATATGAAGGCCTCTACAATCTGAAAGGGCCGCCTGCTCCTGGCCCCCCTGAAGTAGAGGGCCCGACCCCTCGGTCGTATTTAGCAGCCTCGGGTATGCCCTCCCTCCCTGGGGAGGTGCGGGATGAGCTGGAGGAACCCATTTCGGTCGAGGAGCTGGGGGTGGCTCTGGCGGAGTCAAAGCCTAGGAAGGCTCCAGGCCCCGATGGCTTCACACCGGCATATTACAAGACCTTCTTTGGGATACTGGGGAAGCCCCTGGTCACTGCCCTCAACTCCCTTACCGAGGGCACTTCCTTTCCGGTGGACTCCCTCAGAGCTCATATTTCCCTCATCCCGAAGGAGGGAAAGGATCCACTGTGTTGTGGAAACTACCGTCCAATCGCACTGTTAAATACGGACCTGAAGCTCTTTGCCAGAATTTTGGCGAACAGGTTGCTCCTGCACATCCCTAGCCTCATTCACAGGGACCCAACCTGATCCACGCGGCCAGAACCTCTAAGCGAGCCCTTCTCCTGCTGTCTACTGACGCGGAGAGGGCTTTTGACTGCCTGGACTGGATCCTTTATCCGAGCTACCCTGGAACATAGGACTGCGCCACTCCATGCTCCACTGGGTTTTGTCCCTTTATTCAAGCCCTACTGCGGCGGTTAAGGTAAACGAAACGAGGTCTCCCTACTTCTCTATCAAGAACGGCACCCGACAGGGTTGTCCCCTGTCCCCACTGATTTTTATTTTGTCTCTTGAACCCCTTCTGTGCCATATTCAGTCAAATACGGACATTGCTGGCTATGCGAAGGCGTTGGGTACCCACAAGGTGGCCGCATTTGCAGATGACCTCATTTTCTTTTTAACCCCCCTGACGATATTCCCGAGTCTGGCTCGGGGTGGAATTTTCATACCAAAAGCGGTATCCCCGAGCCAGACTCGGGACTGCATCGCTAGATCCAGGAGGACGCTTACTTACCTTCTCCCTCGGATCCAGCGTTGTCTCCCCGCTGTACGAGCGAGCCGTGTCTCGCTCGATGCATCACATCGCCGATCTCTGTGCCCTGCGAGCGTTGCGACGCACGGGGACGGAGATCGGCGCCAAATTCAAAAAGTGAAACAAATAGTAAACATACAGTATAATGTAATCTTACAGATTACATTGCTGTATGTAAATATTTCACATCCCCGTTGTCCCTAGTGGTCTGCCCAGTGTCCTGCATGCAGTTTTATGTAATAAAAACTGTTCTTTATGCCTGGAAACTGGAGATTGCCCATAGCAACCAAAACTGTCCTTTTACATCAAAAATGGTTTTAGACCAGCTAGAAAACAGCGATAATAAATTGGAATCACTCGCAGAATTGAGGGATAGCGATTTGTGGGGAGATCCGTCATCAAATATTGAAAAGTAATGACAGTGACAATTCTGCAACTGAGCAAATTTCAGTGTTTTTGATTTGATTACATTATTGAATAATTTTTATTATTGTTATATTATTATTTGGTACAATTATTTATAATTATTTATTATATTATAATTTATGATTTCATTTTTCAAACTTTATTATACCCGGGATGTCTGCTAGACTCTGGTTTGGACAGATTTAAGTGAGTTATTCCTAAGAATTGCAGGACTACAATATAAAACACCAAATTTTCATGCAAAATAATGGTACCGCTTTTAGCACCTAAAATCCGAAATAATCGTACCACCAGGGAGGTTAACGGATCCCCTTACGTCGCTGCCTACCCTGCTGTCCTCCTTGGCGGAGTATGGTTCTCTCTCCCTTTTCCAAATTAATTTAGCCAAATCCTCCATCCTTAACATCACCGTGGGGGGAGATGTGGTTCGACGACTACGGAGAGCATATCCGCTGAGGTGGGCTACGAGTCATATCCGCTACCTCGGTGTTGATGTTACCCCAGATCCGGCGTCCCTCTATACGCCCAATTTTGTGTCCCTGGTGGAACGCTTAAGAGCAGATCTCCTGCACTGGCATTCACTAACGCTGACGTGGTTTGGCCGGTGCAGTGCGCTTAAGATGACTCTGTTGCCAAAAATTTTGTATCTGTTACAGGCGTTGCCCATTTACCTCCCTCCCACCTTTTTCAAGTGGATAGATTCCATGTTCAGTGCTTTTATCTGGTCGCACCGGAGACCACGTCTTAGATTACAGCTTCTGCACCTGCCTAAGCACAGGGGTGGAGTTCCAGACGTGAAGGCATACTACCGGGCAGTTCACCTGACCAGGTTAGTGGACTGGCATTGTCATGGGGGGGGCGAAGCATTGGGTGGCCATGGAGGGGGAGGACTCTGGGGGCACGATCAGGAGCAGGCTCTGGTTATCAGCGCCCCTGCCAAGGGCTATACTGGATCACCCCACATTGGGGGGTACCCTGCGGGTGACGAGGGAGGCCTTTCGGAACTCGTCGGTGTCCCCGGTGCCCTCCCCCATGGTGCCGGTTCTGGGTAACCCGGATTTTATACCGGGCTTCCAGAATCCCTGCTTTCATCGTCTGCAGATGGGCGACAGGCGGCGGTTATGTGACTTTATTGGCCCGGATGGTCGACTCACCCCGGAGGCAGGGCCGCGGGCAGTGGACCCTCCACTGGACTTTTGGAGCGGCCTGCAATTGAGGAATTTCCTGCGTAACTGTTTGCGGACGCCGGGCATCTCTCGCCCCCTCACGGAGTTAGAGCATATCTGTCATCGGGGGGAACCGGTGCGGCACTGCCTCTCGCTCCTTTACTCGGCCCTGATTCGTCCGGCTGAGGGGTATGTCCCCCCATTCGTGGCCAAGTGGGAGGCGGAGCTCTGCACTCACTTTACTCCAGATCAACAGCAGAAAATTCTTCATTTTGCGCAGAAATCCTCTATGGCTACATGGGTTCAGGAGACGTGCTACAAAATCACTTCTAGGTGGTATAGGGTCCCATCCGTTCTCCACCGCATCTTCCCCCAGGTGCCTGCCTGTTGCTGGCGTTGTGGGGAGGTGGAGGGAACCATGTTGCATGTCTTTTGGGCCTGTCCCAAGCTGGTCCCCTTCTGGCGCGGGGTGACCGACACGATCGGTCGTCTGACGGGTGTCTCCCTGGAGGGGAACCCTGCGGCCTGCCTGCTGCACCTGTTGGAGCGATCCATTAAAAAGTATAGGAACTCTTTGACTATTCAGTTGCTGAATGCGGCGAAGGCCTGTATCCCTTTGTGCTGGAGATCGGAGAACCCATCGGCTATGGCTATATGGTTCTCTAAAGTGAATGAATTACGAGATATGGCAGACCTCACAGCGACGCTTCACAATAGGGAGGAGGCCTTTCGTGAGACTTGGAGACCTTGGCAACATTTCACCTACACTGAGGCTTACCTCCGGGTGGTAGCTTTAGATGCCCGCTGAGAGAGGGTCTCTGTTCGCTGGCTTCTGGGCTCCCCCCCCCCCCTGCGGCTTGGTGGCACCCACGGTCACTATTCTGCTCTTTTGTGTTGGCTCTTTTGCTTCAGCCTGCCTGGAGTCTCTTCTTTGCTTCTTCTTTTTGGTCTGTCTCTCGGTTCTGATCTCTTTTCTTCTCTCTCTGGCCCCCCTTTCCCCCCTGTCCCCCCCCCCCGTCTCCCTCTGTAGTCCCTTTCTTCCGTAACCCCTTCCCCCTTATTCGTTTCACCTCCTCAGTCCTTTTTCTTTCACGGTTAGACTTTGCCGGCTAGTCCATGTAGGTTGCGGTGGGTTGTGGGCTCCCCCGGGAATGACCATTTTTCAACAATGTATGCCCTGCCCGCCTGGGGCCCGGCCCATTGCCCATCTCTCTCCTCTTCCCTTTCTTTATAAAATAACAAAACTTGTGCATCTCACTGTAATTTATGGCCATGTGATGATTACCGCTCACCTGGGTGGGATCGGATTGCCTATTTGGTGTCGGAGGTCTTGGAGGGGAATTTAGCCCCCTGTTCGGGATTGCTTCCATGTTTAGTGTGAGCCTCAGTTGGGGGTGGTCTCTATATCTCCCACCCGGGTGTTACCGGAAGGTTTATGTTTTTAAATTCTGTATGTTTTATTAATGTTGTCCATGCGCCTGTTTTTTTTTTCTGGCATTCAATAAAGGAATTACAAAAAAAAAAAACAGTGGAACCCCGCTTTCAGTCTGGAGGGTTTTTTTTTTTTTTTTTTTCATTTTGGTGATGATTTACATTTGCACATCAAGACTTAATCGAAACTGTAGCAGCCAGAATCTGTAGCCGCTGTGCACAGCAACCAATCAAATTCTACATTTTATTTTCAAAGCTTAACAGAACAAGCCGAGGATAGAAGCTGATTGGTTGCCAAAGACAGCTGCTCTGGATTCTGTTTCCTTCAGTTTTCCCCCCATGATACCCTTTCAGATCTTGTAGTCTACCTAATAGGCCTTTAACCACTTGCCGACCGCCGCACGACGATATACGTCGGCAGAATGGCACGGGCAGGCATATGGGCGTATATATAAGTCCCTGCCTGCCCGCGGGTGGGGGGCCCGATCGGGCCCCCCCCGGTGCCTGCGGCGGTCGGCATTCCTTCGAGAGCGATCCGGGATGAGGGGGCGGCCATTCATTCATGGCCACCCCCTCGCGATCGCTCTCGACGAATGGAAATCCCCGGTGACATCACTTCCTCTCCTGTAATGTAAACACAGGAGAGGAAGTGATGTATTCTCTCCTCTGTGTCGGTATTTTTCGTTCCGACACGGAGGAGAGCGGATCGGTGAGTTGCACCAACACTCTACACACACAGTAGAACATGCCAGGCACACTCACACCCCCCCTTTACCCCCCGATCACCCCCCCAATTACCCCTGCCCCCCAGCCACAGTGACACCAATGTCATTTTTTTTTTTTTTTTTTTTTTTTGCATTGGTGTCATTTGTGACTGTAATAACTGTTAGGGCAGTTAGAGTTAGCCCCCTTTAGTTCTAATGTGCCCCCCTAACCCCCCCCAATAAAGGTTTAACCCCGTGATCACCCCCCGTCGCCAGTGTCACTAAGGCTGGGTTCACATTGCAGCGGTTTATGAGAACGAATGTGATTCGCACCGCACTGCAGTGCAAATCACATCCGATCTCTGTGCGATTCGAGTTCAGCCATTCGCCGCACCCGCCGCACCCGCCACACCCGCCGCACCCGCCGCAAATTCGCACGGGACCCTTTTTTTGGCCCGCAGCAGAATCGGATCGCATGGGTGTTCACACCATGCGATCCGAGTTTGCAGATCGCACTGCGATATGCGAACTGATCTGGGGGTGTCAGTAACATTTCACTGACACTCCCAGCAGTTCGCATAGGGCAGTGTGAACTGCCGCCGGGAGGCATGCGATGCGGGAACCCGCCGCGGATTCGCGGCGTTTCCGCATCGCTCCAGTGTGAACCCAGCCTAATAAGCGATCATTTTTCTGATCGCCGTATTAGTGTCACAGGTGACGCTAGTTAGGCAGGTAGGTATTTAGGTTCGCCGCAGCTTTTTATAGCGCCAGGGACCCCCATATACTACCGCATAAAGCCCCCTGATTGCCCCCTAGTTAACCCTTTCACCTGTGATCACCATATAACTGTTACAGGTGACGCTGGTTGGTTAGTTATTTTTTTATAGTTTCAGGGCACCCGCCATTTATTACCTAATAAAGGTTTAACCCCCTGATCACCCGGCAGGTGTCATTTGTGACTAATAACTGTTAGGGCAGTTAGGGTTAGCCCCCTTTAGTTCTAAGGTACCCCCCTAACCCCCCCAATAAAGGTTTAACCCCGTGATCACCCCCCGTCGCCAGTGTCACTAAGGCTGGGTTCACATTGCAGCGGTTTGAGAACGGATGTGATTCGCACCGCACTGCAGTGCAAATCACATCCGATCTCTGTGCGATTCGAGTTCAGCCATTCGCCGCACCCGCCACACCCACCGCACCCGCCGCAAATTCGCACGGGACCCTTTTTTTGGCCCGCAGCAGAATCGGATCGCATGGGTGTTCACACCATGCGATCCGAGTTTGCAGATCGCACTGCGATATGCGAACTGATCTGGGGGTGTCAGTAACATTTCACTGACACTCCCAGCAGTTCGCATAGGGCAGTGTGAACTGCCGCCGGGAGGCATGCGATGCGGGAACCCGCCGCGCATTCGTGGCGTTCCCGCATCGCTCCAGTGTGAACCCAGCCTAATAAGCGATCGTTTTTCTGATCGCTGTATTAGTGTCACAGGTGACGCTAGTTAGGCAGGTAGGTATTTAGGTTCGCCGCAGCTTTTTATAGCGCCAGGGACCCCCATATACTACCGCATAAAGCCCCCTGATTGCCCCCTAGTTAACCCTTTCACCAGTGATCACCATATAACTGTTACAGGTGACGCTGGTTGGTTAGTTATTTTTTTATAGTTTCAGGGCACCCGCCATTTATTACCTAGTCTCACTAGTGTACCCCTAAATTTAGGGGTGTCTACTTTCCAAAATGGGGTCATTTGGGGGGGGGTTTGTGCCATCTTGGCATTTTATGGCCTTCAAAACTGTAACGCCCTTAGAAAGCCTGAAGGCGGTGCTTGGTTTTCGGGGCCCCGTACGCGGCTAGGCTCCCAAAAAGTCCCACATATGTGGTATCCCCGTACTCAGGAGAAGCAGCAGAATTTATTTTGGGGTGTCATTTCACATATGCCCATGGCATGCGTGAGCAATATATCATTTAGTGACAACTTTGTGAAAAAAAAAAAAAAAAAAAAAAGTTTGTAATTTTCCCGCAACTTGTGGCAAAATATAAAATATTCCATGGACTCAACATGCCTCTCAGCAAATAGCTTGGGGTGTCTACTTTCTAAAATGGGGTCATTTGTGGGGGTTTTGTGCCATCTTGGCATTTTATGGCCTTCAAAACTGTAATAGGTAGTGAGAAGTGAACTCAAAAATTTACGCCCTTAGAAAGCCTGAAGGCGGTGCTTGGTTTTCGGGGCCCCGTACGCGGCTAGGCTCCCAAAAAGTCCCACATATGTGGTATCCCCGTACTCAGGAGAAGCAGCAGAATTTATTTTGGGGTGTCATTTCACATATGCCCATGGCATGTGTGAGCAATATATCATTTAGTGACAACTTTGTGAAAAAAAAAAAAAAGTTTGTAATTTTCCCGCAACTTGTGGCAAAATATAAAATATTCCATGAACTCAACATGCCTCTCAGCAAATAGCTTGGGGTGTCTACTTTCTAAAATGGGGTCATTTGTGGGGGTTTTGTGCCATCTTGGCATTTTATGGCCTTCAAAACTGTAATAGGTAGTGAGAAGTGAACTCAAAAATTTACGCCCTTAGAAAGCCTGAAGGCGGTGCTTGGTTTTCGGGGCCCCGTACGCGGCTAGGCTCCCAAAAAGTCCCACATATGTGGTATCCCCGTACTCAGGAGAAGCAGCAGAATTTATTTTGGGGTGTCATTTCACATATGCCCATGGCATGCGTGAGCAATATATCATTTAGTGACAACTTTGTGAAAAAAAAAAAAAAAAGTTTGTAATTTTCCCGCAACTTGTGGCAAAATATAAAATATTCCATGGACTCAACATGCCTCTCAGCAAATAGCTTGGGGTGTCTACTTTCTAAAATGGGGTCATTTGTGGGGGTTTTGTGCCATCTTGGCATTTTATGGCCTTCAAAACTGTAATAGGTAGTGAGAAGTGAACTCAAAAATTTACGCCCTTAGAAAGCCTGAAGGCGGTGCTTGGTTTTCGGGGCCCCGTACGCGGCTAGGCTCCCAAAAAGTCCCACATATGTGGTATCCCCGTACTCAGGAGAAGCAGCAGAATTTATTTTGGGGTGTCATTTCACATATGCCCATGGCATGTGTGAGCAATATATCATTTAGTGACAACTTTGTGAAAAAAAAAAAAAAAAAAAAAAAGTTTGTAATTTTCCCGCAACTTGTGGCAAAATATAAAATATTCCATGAACTCAACATGCCTCTCAGCAAATAGCTTGGGGTGTCTACTTTCTAAAATGGGGTCATTTGTGGGGGTTTTGTGCCATCTTGGCATTTTATGGCCTTCAAAACTGTAATAGGTAGTGAGAAGTGAACTCAAAAATTTACGCCCTTAGAAAGCCTGAAGGCGGTGCTTGGTTTTCGGGGCCCCGTACGCGGCTAGGCTCCCAAAAAGTCCCACATATGTGGTATCCCCGTACTCAGGAGAAGCAGCAGAATTTATTTTGGGGTGTCATTTCACATATGCCCATGGCATGTGTGAGCAATATATCATTTAGTGACAACTTTGTGAAAAAAAAAAAAAAAAAAATGGGGTCATTTGGGGGGGTTTTGTACTGCCCTGCCATTTTAGCACCTCAAGAAATGAGATAGGCAGGCGTAAACTAAAAGCTGCGTAAATTCCAGAAAACGTACCTTAGTTTGTAGATGTGACAACTTTTGCGCAAACCAATAAATATACAATTATTGACTTTTTTTTTACCAAAGACATGTGGCTGAATACATTTTGGCCTAAATGTATGACTAAAATTGAGTTTATTGGATTTTTCTAATAACAAAAAGTAGAAAATATCATTTTTTTTCAAAATTTGCGGTCTTTTTACGTTTATATTGCAAATAATAAAAATCGCAGAGGCAATCAAATACCATCAAAAGAAAGCTCTATTTGTGGGAAGAAAAGGACGCAAATTTTGTTTGGGTACAACATTGCATGACCGCGCAATTACCAGTTAAAGCAGCGCAGTGCCAAAGTGTAAAAAGACCTCTGGTCATTTACCAGCAAAATGGTCCGGTCTGAAAGTGGTTAATGTGGAGCCACATCAGAATACCCATATTTTTATTTACGTTTTTTATTATGAATAAAAAGTAAACATTTTTTGAAAAAGGGCATTTTCCTGTCATTGTCCTTTACATAAATTGTGCACCCCATATATTTACTCGCAAAATATTATTAGCAAACTCTACTGATTAAAATTATATCACATTATTTGACTTTTATTAACCACTTCCATTCCGAGCCATAGTAAAACGGCACCAGCAGGAACACTCTCCCATCGTGGGCGGGTGCGGCGATCGGGGATGAGGCCTGTCCCTCGCCCCACAGCCCATCCCCAGTTGCGGTAAAGAGCCAATGAAATTGTCTCTTAACCACGTGACCAGCTGTGATTTGTCACAGAATGTAAACAAACCGCGGTAACGAGCTGTTACCGGGTTCTCCTCCTCACACACAGATCGTGTGTGCGGAGGAGATTGTGGTAACAGCTCGTTACTGCTTACAGTGCACACCAACACACACAGTTTGCCACCCAGTAATAAAGAGGACCTGTCACCAGCCCATCTGAGTACCTGTCACCAGCCCATCAGAGAACCCAAGTACCTGTAACAACCCCTCAGATTACTCAAAGTACCTGTCACCATCCCATCAGAGTATCCGAGGACCTGTCAACAGCCCATCAGAGCATCCGAGTACCTGTCAAACCCCTCAGATTACCCAAGTTCTTGCTCCCAGCCCATCAGGGTACCCGAGTACCTATCCCCAGCCCCTCAGAGTACCAGAGTAGCTGTTACCAGGTCATCAGAGTACCAGAGTACTCGAGTACCTGTCAAACCCCTCAGATTACCCAAGTTCCTGTCACTAGCCCAACTGAGTACCTGAGTACCTGTCACCAGCCCATCAGAGTACTCAAGTACCTTTTACAACCCATCAGAATACCCGAGTACCTGTCACTAGCCCATCAGAGTACCTGTCACCAGCCCATCAGAGTACATGAGTACCTGTCAACAACCCATCAGAGTATCCGAGTACTTGTCACCAGCCCATCAGAGTACCCAAGTACCTGTCACCAGCCCATCAGAGTACCAGAGTACCTGCCACCAGCCCATCAGAGTACCCAAATACCTATCTACAGCCCATCAGAGTACCCAAGTACCAGTCTCCAGCCCATCAGAGTACCTGAGTACCTATCTGCAGCCCATCGGATTACCAGAGTACCTGTCATCAGCCCATCAGAGTACCCGAGTACCTGTCACCAACCCATCAGAGTACCCGACTACCTGTTACCAGCCCATCGGAGTACCAGAGTACCTGTCACCAGCCTATCAGAGTATCCAAGTACCTATCTGCAGCCCATCAGAGTACCCAAGTACCTATCTGCAGCCAATGCCTCATAGAATATACCTTGGGGTGTTTGCTTTCCAAAATGGGGTAATTCTGTGGGTAATTCCACTGTCCTGGTGCTCCAGGGCCTTTCATTTTGATAGGTAGGAATGAAATGTAATTTATGCTCCTAGGTACTAATTCATGGTTGGGCCTCTGTGCGTGGCCAGGCTGTGTAAAAATATTACATATGTGGTATTCCCATACTCAGGAGGAGTAGCAGAATGTATTTTGGGGTGACATTTTTTGCTATGTGCATGCTATGTGTTGGAAATCTCATATAAATTTACAACTTTGTGTAAAAAAAAAAAAAGTTTTCATTTTTTTTCCCCACGTTTTTGGAAAAAAATAAAACCATTAACCACTTGCTTACTGGGCACTTAAACCCCCCTCAGTCCCAGACCAATTTTCAGCTTTCAGCGCTGATGCACTTTGAGTGACAATTACGCGGTCATACAACACTGTACCCAAATGAAATTTTTATCATTTTTTTCCCACAAATAGAGCTTTCTTTTGGTGGTATTTAGTTACAGCTCGGAGTTTTATTTTTTGCTAAACAAACAAAAAAAGATGCAAAAAAAAAAAAAAAAAATCATGTTTTAATAGTTTGTTATAAAATTTTGCAAACGGGTCATTTTTCTCCTTCATTGAAGTGCGCTGATTAGGCGGCACTGATAGGCTGCATTGGTGGGCACTGATGGGCTGCATTGGTGGGCACTGATGGGCTGCATTGGTGGGCACTGATAGGCTGCACCGGTGGGCACTGATAGGCATAGTTAAGGCGGCACTAATAGGCACAGATAAGGCGGCACCGATGGGCACAGATAAGGCGGCACTGATGGGCAAAGATGGGCACAGATAAGATGGCACGGGTGGGTGGCACGGATAAGTGGCACAGATGGGTGGCACGGATGGGCACTGATAGGTACCACAGATAGATGGGACTGATGGGCACTGATAGGTGGCACTGATAGGTGGCTCTGATAGGTGGCACTGCTGGGCACTGATGGGCGGCACTGCTGGGCACTTATGGGCGGCACTGCTGGGCACTGATGGGCGGCACTGGGGTGCAGCACCTTTGAGGCAGATTGGGTGGCACTGTGGGTGGCACTGTGGGTGGCACTGTGGGGTGGCACTGTGGGTGGCACTGTGGGTAGCACTGTGGGCACTATGGGCACTGACGGGGGGCACTGACGGGGGGCACTTACTTTTGCTTTTATTTTACTTCAGGATGGCACTGCGGGAGGCAGGTGGGCACAGGCAGGTGGCAGGTGGTCCCTTGTATTGATGGCCGTGATCGGGACTGATGTCCCGATCACGGCAGCCGGTGATCGGCTTTTTTTTTCTCTCCTCGCGCTGTCAGCGCGAGGAGGAATAATAGCCGATTACCGGCTCCGTTCTATCACATGATCAGCTGTCATTGGCTGACAGCTGATCACGTGATAAGGGGTCGGGATCGACCCCTTACACGGATCGGTGATCAGGCGAGTCTCACGGACTCGCCGATCACAGAGCGCGCGCAGGCCGCTCGTAACCGGGACGACGTCAATAGACGTAGTCCCGGAAATGTAGGTCCGCGCTAATGCCGTCATTTGGCAATAGCGCGGATCTGAAGTGGTTAAAAAGACACATAATAATACGTTGGGGTGTTTTCTTTCCAAAATTGGCGTTATTTTGGGGATAATTCCATTGTCTTGGGGCTCCAAAACTTTCAAAAGTGTGATAGGTCGGAAATTAGATGTGTAATTTATGCTCCTAGAACGCCTGACAGTGCTCCATGCATTTGGACCTCTTTATGTGGCCAGGCTGTGAAAAAGTCCCACACATGTGGTATCGCCATACTCACGAGGAGTAGCACAATGTATTTTGGGGTGCAATCGGAAGTATGCATATGCTATGTGTGAGAAATAACTAATCCATATAGTTACATTTTTACATAGTTAGTCAGGTTGAAAAAAGATACAAGTCCATTTAGTTTAACCAAAAATAGTGTCCAAAGCTGAACTCCATGCAGATGTAAAAGATATTAATCAATGCAGTTCTGTAATCATTAATACACCATTAAACTTATTTGAAATACAAGCAGTGTAAGTAACTTAATTAGACCTGGAATCAGCCTCTTGCAGTCCTTGTACAGCAGGGCTTGATTGTGAGGGGAGCAAGCAGTACAAGAAACCAAACAGTTCATGTGCTGAAAAGAAGTATGCTGATAGGAGGAGAAAGCAGTGACAGAGAGATGAGCTCATCACTGTGCCTTTTCTCTTTTCACTGTGCAGTCACAGGCTGGGATGGGTTAAGGATGACCTGGACACAGAGGAAGTGGGTTGAACAACAATGGCCACCAAGATGAGACATCTAGCAGCAGAAAAAAAGTAATATGATGTCTCGGGATTGAAAGTGAATATTGCAGCAAAACTGGATTTGTTATGTTATCTTTAAATGGATATTTAATTTTTTATCTTATTTTTGCCTGGATTTCTGCTTTGATAAAACTTCCAATGACACTGCAAGTCCCTCTTCACAGTCACCTCCTTGTGTGATTTGAAATTTCGATGAGTGTGCAGGGTATTATGAATATTCAATATAAATAAATATTTTAGGCAAATAGCTATAGAACAAACTTTAAACACTAACTATGGGCAATAATTGAATAATTAAAATTGTCTCTCTCAAGGTGATAAAAAATATGGATATGCTAACACAAAGTAATACATACCTACTTATACCATGATCATGCAACAGCAGTCCAGTTCTCTCCTGTGTTGGAGTGTGGGTGGGCACATCTATGTCATCAAATACAATGCAGAACTAGTGGCTATGGGACACGGGCCAGGGGTTCTTTATTGTATGTGGTGAAATTGCCAAGAGAGGTGGCTTTGGGGGACTGTGAATTAAGGTAAGCCTTACTCTGTGTTAGCCCATGCTTAACTGCTTCCCACCCAGGCCAATTCTGACATTTCTCTCATACCTATAAAAATCTGCATTTTTTATAATGTTAAGGGGTTCTAATCACTTAGAACCCCTTAATGTTATATTTTTTAAAGCAGAGGCTCTAGAGAATAATATGGTGGGGGTTGCAATTTTTTCTGTCACACAGTATTTGCACTGTGAATTTTCAAACCCAATTTTTGGGGAAAAAATGCACTTTAATACATTTTTATATAGACTCAAGGTGACAACCCTTGGCAAAGTACCACATCCATATAGTTAAATGTAAAAAGACAGAGAAATTCCCCCATTTTTTTGGGACTTTTAAGGGACTTGAATTATAAAAATATATATGAGAAGTGAAGGGCGTAAAAACAGAATTTATTGGTACATCAGCATCTTTGTCCACCCTTTCGGTATGGGCACGTCTCCTTCATCAAGGATATGAGGAGTATCATACAGTCAATCTAGTGATGTTGTATGTAGACATGCCATGTTTCAGTTAAAAACAAAGTTTGAAAGAATCTGTACTCTTGCCCATCATATTATAGTGTGCAATATCGTTATGTTTCAGAGGCATAGACGAGGAGAAAAAAGCCACCTATATGGAGGGAGCAGGTAGCACTGAGGCCTTAAAGAGACAACTCCTGGCCCTAATACAGGTCTGGAACATGTAGTCCCCAATATGGATGATATAGCAGGGCTTCTAGCTAGAGAGTTTCATAGGTGATGCTTTTTGTGGTGAATCATCAGTTTTTGAGCATAGAGGATAAATGTCCAGTCCTCTGGTCCAGATTCCTAAGCAGGGTATGGCTACATGTTCCAGACCTGTATTAAGGCCAGGGGTTTGCTCGCTAAGGCATCAGTGCTACTTGTTCCCTCCATATAGGTTTTTCTCCTCTTCTGTGCCTCTGAAACAGAATGATATTGCACACTATTATATGATGGGTAAGAGTACAGATTCTTTCAAACTTTGTTTTTAACTGAAACATGGCATGTCTACATACAACACCACTTCATTGACTATATGATACTCCTTATTTCCCTGATGAAGTAAACGTGATCTCTCCGAAACACCTCTGGTAGAGGAAGATTCATCATATTTTCATAATTAATTTTTAGTGCACACAATGTAACACCCAATAAACAAAGAAAAAGCAAAGAGGTGGGACTTTAAATGAAGTACGCGGTGGGCCAAAATTTTATATTGAATAAAAATAGTATTTATCAATCTACATAGCTACAAAATAGTTGGTACACTATACCCCAGTATCACATGCTAATAATTCACAATCAATATAATAATATACAAACATACTTAAATAGGTACTTGAATAATCTATGGTTCCTCTAATCCCTATCATTAAAACAGAATGTATGTTACATGTATAGTATAAATTGGGTTCATAAACAGTCCACAAGAAAAATAGTAACACATGATTGGTATTGGTAACCAACATCTAATGATTCATGTAAAACTGTAACCATTTCATAGTTCATGAACACAAGCCACAGTAAATTGATATATTATAATAACACATAATTGATATTGGAACATGACATCTGTTGGCTTGACGCGTTTTGTGACTTGGCATCACTCATCAGGAGAAAGTGTGTGTAGGAATTCCTAATTGGTCTAGTATGGTCGCAAATATTGTGAATGACAGAGGGGAAACCCAATGTGTTACTTACAGGGTATCTATGTGTTGATGGTATATGGTACTATGGGCCATGCATCCCCCCCCCCATGCAGGGAAGTATTCTCCGGGAGCTGAGATGGTATACTCCAGGACAGACACCCACACAACCTCAAGGATGGGTGTGAAACAAACTGGGATTCTCATGGGTAGGGCAGCATATAGCCAAACCCAATTGAAGCTGTGGAAAATGTGTAGTGTGTGTTAATCCAAGATATGCATGGAATCCCCTGATCAGGGATAAGAAGAGTGGTGCAAGAGTGAAGGGAGAGAGGTAAGTGAAACCCAAACCGGAGATGAAAAATTAAAAGGGAGAAATGTGAATGAGCCCCCAAAGGGACTCAACAGAACCAGTAAATAGGTGAAAAAAGAATGAAATAATGGAAGAGTGTTACCTGCCATAAAAGCTGTGGTGCATACATTGTGTAGTGTTCAATAGGGTGGAAAGAAGCCAAATACCTGAACCATCCAAGGATGACACCTATATAGGCACTGCCGCAGAGGATCCATTAACGTCACACATGCGACCAATGGGAAAGGAAGGCACCATCACCAATGTGGAAGAACCGTCTTGCAATATGGTGCCAAAACAATTCCCATAACACTTGTAGCTGCATAACCGCCGGCGCAACAGCGCCACAAAATGTGACGCTGCATGCCTGGCACATAAGGCATGACATCGATGCACAGATCATGCACACCCACCCCCCACATATTAGAAGGTGGAGGAAGGGAGCGCCCTAATGTGCACCGTAGCTCCTGGACCAGAAGAAACCTGAGGGAACAATACAGCCTTCCCCCTAAATCACAAAGAAACAGAATCCAAACAACATAGAATTTTATCTAGCCATTTTCATTATTTTTTACATGAAGTATGCGGTGGCCCAAAATGTTATATTGAATAAAAATTGTATTTATTAGTCTACATATTTATAAAATATTTGGTACTCTATACTCTATACCACAGTATCACATATTAATAATTAATAATCAATAGAATTCATAATAGAATTCATGAATAGAATTCATAAATAAACATGCACAAATAGGTACCTGCATTATCTATGGTTCCTTTAATCCCTAAAACCTCTTTGCTTTTTCTTTGTTTGTATGACAGGGATGGAGGAAGATGACTACGTCATTGCCTCATTTAAAGTCCCACAAACTCCCCTCCTCTGCTAATATAACACCCAAAGTTTTAGTAAAATATAAAATAAAAGATGATGTTATGCAGGCCCGTCCATTAAGGGCGCACGGGGGCCGTCCCCTTTCTCCAGCCACCCCCTCTATGTAGAATGGATAGACTCATGCATTGCATGAATCTATCCATGGCCATTGCCATTTGCTTTTCTAACACTGAACCGCCCCCCCCCCCCCGGCAATCAGGTAGCGTGGGTCTGATACCCGTCACCTGATTGGCTGAAAGGACAGGCGCTGCTATTGGACGCCTAGCAGGAAGCAGGAAGACAGGACACACGGAGGACACAGCTCGCCGCTGCCTGACCCACCACCAAGATGGGGTAAGTTCTGGTCAGACAGCGAGCAGGCGGGGTATCAGTGACTGCATTTGATGGGCACAGTGGCAACATTTGATGGGCACTGTGGCAGCATTTGATGGGCGCAATGGCGGCATTGGATGGGTCACAGTGGCTGCATTTGATGGGGCACAATGTCAGCATTTGATGGGCACAGTGGTGGCATTTGATGAGCACATTGGTGGCATTTGATGGGCTTAGTGACGACATTTGATGGGCACAATGGTGGCATTTGATGGCACAGTGCCTGCATTTGATGGGCACATTAGTTGTATTTGATAGCACAGTGGCTGCATTTGATGGCAAAGTGGCTGCAATTGATGGCGCAGTGACTGCATTTGATGGGCACAGTAGCTGCATTTGATGGGCACAACGTTTGCATTTGATGGGCACAGTGGCTGCATTTGATGGCACAGTGGCTGTATTTGATGGGCACAGTGGCTACAATTGATGGCTTGGTGGCTGCATTTGATGGCACAGTGACTGCAATTGATGGCACAGTGGCCATCAATTCAGTTTCAGTTTGTTTGTGCCCCCCCCAAAAAAAATATAAACACCAGCTGCCGCTGATGTTATGCCAAGTAGATAGATACTTAACATGTCATGCTTTATAATTGTGTAAGCCTGCATAATGGTGCCAAATTATGGTACTTCTACTTTACAGGGAATCGCCAGTTGAACATTTTAATACTGTAATGATGCCTGCAAGATGCCATCCCAGTATAACCACTGAAAGTCCAGGAAGTCATCTGGCATCCTATGGGTGGGAAGTGGTGAGGGATGAGCTATATATTCTTCATCAGATGGGAGATTGGAGCAGTTTTATATGTTTAACACTGCCTTTAGGCACTTAATCTGTAATTTATGGGTGTTCACTAGTGAGCTCAATAATCTACAGCAGCTGTCACTAAATGGTGGCCCGCTGTCCAAACATGGACTGATCGATGCTCCTGTCCAGACCGCCAGGCTGCTAGTGTCATCAATATTAACATAATATGTGCCCATCACTGTGCACCCACTAACATATGTGCACATCAGAGTGCCCCTTAGCATAAAGTGTGCCCATCAATGTGCCCTTTAACATGAAATAAGGGGCATTCTGATCTGCATATTTAATGTTAAGGGGCACTCTGATGGCCATATTTAATGTTAAGGAGCACTCTGATTGGCATATTTAATGTTAAGGGGTACACTGATGGCCATATTTATTGTTAAGGGGTATGCTGATGGGAATATTTTGTTGTGCCCATCAGTGTGCCCCTTAACATAAAATGTGCTCTTCAGCATGCCCCTTAACATTATGCCCATCAGAATGCCCCTTAACATTAAATATGCCCATCAGAGTGCCCCTTAACATAAAATGTGCCCATCAGAGTGCCCCTTAACATTAAATATGTCCATCAGAGTGCCCCTTATTTATGTAAAGAGGCACGGGGGAACCTGATGTAAAGGGGCACTCTGATGGGGACACGTGATGTAAAGCGGCACTCTGATGGGCCCACCTGATGTATTGGAGACACCTGATGCAAAGGGGCACTCTGACAATGGCACAAAATGTAAGGGGGGCGCTTTGATGGGAGACACCAGATGTAAGGCGGTCTTCTGATGAAGAAACCCAATGTAAGAGGGCTCTCTGATGGGAATACCTGATGTAAGGGGGTACTCTGATGGTGGCAACTGATTTATGTAGTCTGATGGGGGCACCCAATGTAATGAATTACTGTGGTGGGGGCACCTGATGTAAGGAGGGACACTATTGGGGACTTTTACATTTACAGGGTATTACCAGAGTGTGTGAAGCAAACAGTAAGAAAAATGCCAAAAAGTGCAGCTTGCACCAAAAAAATGAAAGTTGACACGTGCAATCTTTCAAGGCACAGACTTGTGTTTTGGACCTCGCCGAAATTATTTTTTAGTTACCGGATTCCTTGAATTTTAATTCACTACCCCTGATCTACAGGTTTCCTTTGTCTCCCTTGGAGAATCATGGTAAGATTTCCCAATTAGACCTGACCATATTATGTATCCCTACCTCACAGCCCAACACCTCATTCGCCAGGTATGTTCTCACTCCTTCTGCTTCATTTGCTATAATGTTACATGCATTAAAAATTGAGAGCTAGTGATGGACGAACTTCCGACGGGACGTTTCGCGAACGCGAAACGCGAACGGACACAAACGTTCGCGAAAACGACCGTTCGCCGCGGGCTCCATTGACTTCAATGGGAGGCGAATTTCGCAAACCTTTAGGTCGAATTTGCGGCCACGGGGTAATTATTAGGGGGTAGCACGTAGTCCCACCACCTGGACAATAGCATAATACATGTATGAGGTGAATTTGGGATCGATAACTACAAGCATTTTTTTTTTATTTGGGAAATTGTTCTGACAATTCAGGACTATGGAGCTAATGAAGGCAATGGAGGAGAGGGAAGGTCAGGGACCAGGGTAGGCAAACAAGAGGGTGCAGGAGATACAGAGCACTGACAGCAGCACCGTAATACAGAGCACTGACATCAGCACCGTGACATACAGCGCTGACAGCAGCTCCGTGACATACAGCGCTGACAGCAGCTCCGTGACATACAGCGCTGACAGCAGCTCCGTGACATACAGCGCTGACAGCAGCTCCGTGACATACAGCGCTGACAGCAGCTCCGTGACATACAGCGCTGACAGCAGCACCGTGACATACAGCGCTGACAGCAGCTCCGTGACATACAGCGCTGACAGCAGCTCCGTGACATACAGCGCTGACAGCAGCTCCGTGACATACAGCACTGACAGCAGCTCCGTGACATACAGCGCTGACAGCAGCTCCGTGACATACAGCGCTGACAGCAGCACCGTGACATACAGCGCTGACAGCAGCTCCGTGACATACAGCGCTGACAGCAGCTCCGTGACATACAGCGCTGACAGCAGCTCCGTGACATACAGCACTGACAGCAGCTCCGTGACATACAGCGCTGACAGCAGCTCCGTGACATACAGCGCTGACAGCAGCACCGTGACATACAGCGCTGACAGCAGCTCCGTGACATACAGCGCTGACAGCAGCTCCGTGACATACAGCGCTGACAGCAGCTCCGTGACATACAGCGCTGACAGCAGCTCCGTGACATACAGCGCTGACAGCAGCTCCGTGACATACAGCGCTGACAGCAGCTCCGTGACATACAGCGCTGACAGCAGCTCCGTGACATACAGCGCTGACAGCAGCTCCGTGACATACAGCGCTGACAGCAGCTCCGTGACATACAGCGCTGACAGCAGCACCGTAAGCAGCCCCAGGAGGAAGTCAGCACAGCACAGGGATGGTGTGATCCCCTCATAATAAGAACCCCCAGGAGGAAGTCAGCACAGCACAGGGATGGTGGGAGCCCCTCATAATAAGAACCCCCAGGAGGAAGTCAGCACAGCACAGGGATGGTGGGAGCCCCTCATAATAAGAACACCCAGGAGGAAGTCAGCACAGCACAGGGATGGTGGGAACCCCTCATAATAAGCAGCCCCAGTAGAAATATGACACCGCTCAACCTCTTCAAAGAGGAGGGTAGGGGCATATAGTACGGTGTGCTTTTTTGGGTCAGGGAAGTGAGCCAAATGAATTAAGAAGGTCTGTGTGCTTGATTCCAAAAATTGTTTATAGACATATACATGGTCTACTGATCACATGTGTTGAATTCCTCCGAGATCCATGCCTCATTCATTTTTAGAAATGTGAGGTAGTTAACACTGTCGTGAGCTAGGCGAGTACGCTTATCGGTCACAATCCCCCCTGCTGCGCTGAACGTCCTTTCGGACAGGACACTGGATGAGGGGCAAGCCAACAGTTCGATTGCAAATTGGGCAAGCTCTGGCCAGAGGTCAAGCCTGCCCACCCAGTAGTCTAGGGGTTCATCACTCCTCAGAGCGTCCACATCGGCCGTTAACCCAATGTAGTCGGACACCTGACGGTCTAGGCGTTCCCTGATGCTGGATCCGGATGACACCTGTCGATGGGTCGGCTGAAAGAATGACCTCATATCCGAAGTCACCAACACATCTTCAAACCGGCCTCTTCTTGCAGGCGCTGTTGGATTGGTACCCGCAAATCCTTCTCTGGGAGTGGGAATTGCTCCTCTGCCAGCGCACGCAAAAGCAGAATGCAGCATTTCTCGAAGCAAGGCCTGGAAGTGCTGCATTCTGACAGCCCTCTGCGACGGCGGTAACATTTCCGCCATTTTGTGTTTGTACCGGGGATCTAAGTACGTTGCCACCCAGTACTGGTCCTTGACCCTCATGCTTTTTATACGGGGGTCCCTATTAAAACACTGGAGCATGAAGGCCCCCATTTGCACTCAAGCGGAAGGTATGTGGTGGTGGTGGTGTTGTTGGTGGTAGTGTCTTTGGGGGTGCACATAGCAGAGAGTGAAGAAGAGGGTGCAGATCGAGAGGATGAGGAGGGTGCAGAAGAATAAGGCTGAGTGAGCCACTCAACCAAGTCTGGTGCGTCCTTTAAAGTAATTGAACGCACCTTCTGCAACTTCCCACTTTGGCTCAAGGCTGTTGCTCCTGCCCTACCCCTACCACCCCTGCGGAAGGGCCTGCCTCTTCCTCTGCCTGTCATTTTTTAAATCACCCTGTGACAAAACTCTTAGTCCCTATACCGCTGAAGGACTGCTGCAGTATAGGGCAGCGGTCAGCAGTAGTGCACGTCAACCCTATGTATTGTGGACCGATAGCGGTCCTTACAGAACAGCAGACTGTAACGCACTCAGGCCTATGTACCGTAGCACCCTATACCAAGTTACCAGTCCTTATAAGAACTTTTGTGGACCAAGCAGGTTGTGTGTTAGTGATTAGCAGACTGTACGTCAGTCCCTATACCAATGAAGGACTGCTGCAGTATAGGGCAGCGGTCAGCAGTAGTGCACGGCAACCCTATGTATTGTGGACCGATAGCGGTCCTTACAGAACAGCAGACTGTACTGCACTCAGGCCTATGTACCGTAGCACCCTATACCAAGTTACCAGTCCTTATAAAAACTTTTGTGGACCAAGCAGGTTGTGTGTTAGTGATTAGCAGACTGTACGTCAGTCCCTATACCAATGAAGGACTGCTGCAGTATAGGGCAGCGGTCAGCAGTAGTGCACGGCAACCCTATGTATTGTGGACCGATAGCGGTCCTTACAGAACAGCAGACTGTACTGCACTCAGGCCTATGTACCGTAGCACCCTATACCAAGTTACCAGTCCTTATAAGAACTTTTGTGGACCAAGCAGGTTGTGTGTTAGTGTTTAGCAGACTGTGCGTCAGTCCCTATACCGCTGAAGGACTGCTGCAGTATAGGGCAGCGGTCAGCAGTAGTGCACGGCAACCCTATGTATTGTGGACCGATAGCGGTCCTTACAGAACAGCAGACTGTAACGCACTCAGGCCTATGTACCGTAGCACCCTATACCAAGTTACCAGTCCTTATAAGAACTTTTGTGGACCAAGCAGGTTGTGTGTTAGTGATTAGCAGACTGTACGTCAGTCCCTATACCAATGAAGGACTGCTGCAGTATAGGGCAGCGGTCAGCAGTAGTGCACGGCAACCCTATGTATTGTGGACCGATAGCGGTCCTTACAGAACAGCAGACTGTAACGCACTCAGGCCTATGTACCGTAGCACCCTATACCAAGTTACCAGTCCTTATAAGAACTTTTGTGGACCAAGCAGGTTGTGTGTTAGTGATTAGCAGACTGTACGTCAGTCCCTATACCAATGAAGGACTGCTGCAGTATAGGGCAGCGGTCAGCAGTAGTGCACGGCAACCCTATGTATTGTGGACCGATAGCGGTCCTTACAGAACAGCAGACTGTACTGCACTCAGGCCTATGTACCGTAGCACCCTATACCAAGTTACCAGTCCTTATAAGAACTTTTGTGGACCAAGCAGGTTGTGTATTAGTGTTTAGCAGACTGTGCGTCAGTCCCTATACCGCTGAAGGACTGCTGCAGTATAGGGCAGCGGTCAGCAGTAGTGCACGGCAACCCTATGTATTGTGGACCGATAGCGGTCCTTACAGAACAGCAGACTGTACTGCACTCAGGCCTATGTACCGTAGCACCCTATACCAAGTTACCAGTCCTTATAAGAACTTTTGTGGACCAAGCAGGTTGTGTGTTAGTGATTAGCAGACTGTACGTCAGTCCCTATACCAATGAAGGACTGCTGCAGTATAGGGCAGCGGTCAGCAGTAGTGCACGGCAACCCTATGTATTGTGGACCGATAGCGGTCCTTACAGAACAGCAGACTGTACTGCACTCAGGCCTATGTACCGTAGCACCCTATACCAAGTTACCAGTCCTTATAAGAACTTTTGTGGACCAAGCAGGTTGTGTGTTAGTGATTAGCAGACTGTACGTCAGTCCCTATACCAATGAAGGACTGCTGCAGTATAGGGCAGCGGTCAGCAGTAGTGCACGGCAACCCTATGTATTGTGGACCGATAGCGGTCCTTACAGAACAGCAGACTGTAACGCACTCAGGCCTATGTACCGTAGCACCCTATACCAAGTTACCAGTCCTTATAAGAACTTTTGTGGACCAAGCAGGTTGTGTGTTAGTGATTAGCAGACTGTACGTCAGTCCCTATACCAATGAAGGACTGCTGCAGTATAGGGCAGCGGTCAGCAGTAGTGCACGGCAACCCTATGTATTGTGGACCGATAGCGGTCCTTACAGAACAGCAGACTGTACTGCACTCAGGCCTATGTACCGTAGCACCCTATACCAAGTTACCAGTCCTTATAAGAACTTTTGTGGACCAAGCAGGTTGTGTGTTAGTGTTTAGCAGACTGTGCGTCAGTCCCTATACCGCTGAAGGACTGCTGCAGTATAGGGCAGCGGTCAGCAGTAGTGCACGGCAACCCTATGTATTGTGGACCGATAGCGGTCCTTACAGAACAGCAGACTGTAACGCACTCAGGCCTATGTACCGTAGCACCCTATACCAAGTTACCAGTCCTTATAAGAACTTTTGTGGACCAAGCAGGTTGTGTGTTAGTGATTAGCAGACTGTACGTCAGTCCCTATACCAATGAAGGACTGCTGCAGTATAGGGCAGCGGTCAGCAGTAGTGCACGGCAACCCTATGTATTGTGGACCGATAGCGGTCCTTACAGAACAGCAGACTGTAACGCACTCAGGCCTATGTACCGTAGCACCCTATACCAAGTTACCAGTCCTTATAAGAACTTTTGTGGACCAAGCAGGTTGTGTGTTAGTGATTAGCAGACTGTACGTCAGTCCCTATACCAATGAAGGACTGCTGCAGTATAGGGCAGCGGTCAGCAGTAGTGCACGGCAACCCTATGTATTGTGGACCGATAGCGGTCCTTACAGAACAGCAGACTGTACTGCACTCAGGCCTATGTACCGTAGCACCCTATACCAAGTTACCAGTCCTTATAAGAACTTTTGTGGACCAAGCAGGTTGTGTATTAGTGTTTAGCAGACTGTGCGTCAGTCCCTATACCGCTGAAGGACTGCTGCAGTATAGGGCAGCGGTCAGCAGTAGTGCACGGCAACCCTATGTATTGTGGACCGATAGCGGTCCTTACAGAACAGCAGACTGTACTGCACTCAGGCCTATGTACCGTAGCACCCTATACCAAGTTACCAGTCCTTATAAGAACTTTTGTGGACCAAGCAGGTTGTGTGTTAGTGATTAGCAGACTGTACGTCAGTCCCTATACCAATGAAGGACTGCTGCAGTATAGGGCAGCGGTCAGCAGTAGTGCACGGCAACCCTATGTATTGTGGACCGATAGCGGTCCTTACAGAACAGCAGACTGTAACGCACTCAGGCCTATGTACCGTAGCACCCTATACCAAGTTACCAGTCCTTATAAGAACTTTTGTGGACCAAGCAGGTTGTGTATTAGTGTTTAGCAGACTGTGCGTCAGTCCCTATACCGCTGAAGGACTGCTGCAGTATAGGGCAGCGGTCAGCAGTAGTGCACGGCAACCCTATCTATTGTGGACCGATAGCGGTCCTTACAGAACAGCAGACTGTACCGCACCCAAGCCTATGTACCGTAGCACCCTAGACAGACCAAGTTACCAGTCCTGATAAAGAGCTTTGTGGAACAAGTGAGTTGTGAATGATTAGCAGACTGCAGCAGAAGGGCAGCAGTCAAGTATAATATTCTTTCTATATTTGGAAGAAAGAATATTATACGTGTACAAGCCTATTACCGTACCACTGATACCAGTCCTGAAAAGAACCTTTGTGGAACTAATAGTAACAGCAAGTCTTTAAAATTATCCTCACTGCCTGACACACTGCTTCCTGCCTGTCCCTATACAAATTGGCAAAAAAGAGTAGGCTGGAACGATTAGCTGGAACAGCTCTTTTGTGGACCTGATAGTAACAGCTAATGATGATGATGATGATGATGATGAAGAAAGACTAATCTGGCTGAGCTGTCCCTAAAATAGCAGCATACAGCGCTCTGTCCCTTTATCTAAACTGACAAAAGAAACTCAGGCTGCTGACCTAACACCTATACCAGTCCTGAAAAGAACTTTTGTGTACCAAATAGCTAGCGTTTTCTCTGTCCCTACTCCACACAGGATCCTTTCCCTACAGTGACAGAAGAAAGAATGTAAAATGGCCACCGGATCGGGTGTATTTATAGGTTAGGGGGAATGTCCAAGTGTCCATGAGCTGTCATGTCTCAATTGGTTGTCCTGTAACACATGATAAACGTGTCACGAAAGGTTAAAGTTCTTGTATACATTAAACACGTAAGTCCGCCGGGGCGAACGACGGAAAAAGGCGTTCGAACCCGCGGACGGCGAAAGTCGGAAATTCGCCGCGAAACGACCGCCGGGCGAACCGTTCGGCCATCACTATTGAGAGCTACTAATAGTTGACTGGAGCTGTGAGTCTAGGTGCAAAGAAATAGTTTCAGCCTTGTGCTTCAATATTTCTGATGCAACTCAATCCATCAAATAAATACATAAATAAATAAATAAATTAATAATTAAACAAACCCTTAAATAAATAGAGTGCATATGTTCAGAATTCAGTAACAAGAATAAACCCCTCTGAAAAGTTTCGGACATTATCCTAAAAGTGAATTATAACTATAGGGTGGGCAGACCCTTACACACAATATATATATATAGAAAGGCCAGTATGGTGGCCTGAAATTATGGGAGGAGCCCGGTGGAGTATATAACCAGCCCGTCCGCCTGTCTTCCTCGTCGGTTCCGGTGCGCGATACCTGATACGTCAGGTATCAAGGGCCGACTATCCAGACCAGACGCAGTGAGCCTGTTCGTCAGTTCCCGCATTTTTCGTCCCCGTCTTGACAACTCGTCTTCTCGTTCATCAGCGTCCGTCGGTTTCGCCGTCGGAGTGTCGTCGTACCCATCGAATTTATCGTCACACGTCGGGCTGGCTGTCGCAGGTAGGGCTTCGGCACCCCCTTTTCAATTCATGTATTTCGATGTACCGTCAACATTCCCTGTGCTCACGAGCCGCTCGCTGCTTTCAAATCGAATGTTTTCTGTGGCCCTCGTACGCATGTCACTGTTTTCTACTTTCGATGTAGTCGTTATCACCTTTCGACACGTTCGATTACGCCACGTCAGGCGATTCATTCGCAGGTACGGCATTCGAAACCGTTCGACTGCCCGAGCATTTCTATTAGTATCGGTCGAATCGTTCGACTCACAGCCGTCTGCTTGTTACGACAAGGCAAGCAGTCCGCACGTTTCGCTTGGTCTGCTTCAATTCGAATATATCTCTTTATTCATGCAGTTATGTTATGTATTTTATTTCATCTCATTCCAAGTCATTTCAGTCCCAGTCATTTCTTCCGTTTCGAATCATTTCTGTCACTAGTCGCGCTCCGGCGCGAATCCTGTCGCACCTCTGGTGCACCGATTCGCTTTGAAGTGCCCCAGGGTTTGGCCTCATTTCTGTACATGCTCCAGAGACTGAATCACTCGCAGGTTCACGCACGATCCCTGATTCTTGTCTTTGTCATGGCATATCATTTCTGTCACTTATTACGCTCCAATTCGAATCCTGTCGCATTCTTCTATGCACCGATTCGTCTTGGTGTGCCCAGCTGCTACGCCTCATTTCGGTACATGCTCCAGAGACGGATTCTTTGTAACCTACAGTCCAGTCGTTGAATCCTGTCTCTGTCATGGGATATCATTTCTGTCACTTATTACACTCCAATTCGAATCCTGTCGCATTCTTTTATGCACCGATTCGTTCTGGTGTGCCCAGCTGCTACGCCTCATTTCAGTACATGCTCCAGAGACGGATTCTTTATTGTTACCATCAGTCCAGTCGTTGAATCTTGTCTCTGTCATGGGATATCATTTCTGTCACTTATTACGCTCCAATTCGAATCCTGTCGCATTCTTTTATGCACCGATTTGTTCTGGTGTGCCCAGCTGCTACGCCTCATTTCAGTACATGCTCCAGAGTCGGATTCTTTGTTGTAACCATCAGTCCAGTCGTTGAATCTTATCTCTGTCATGGCATATCATTTCGGTCACTTATTACGCTCCGATTCGAATCCTGTTGCATTTATTTATGCACCGATTCGTTCCGGTGCGCCCAGCTGTTACGCCACATTTCAGTACATGCTCCAAGGACAGGATTCATCTGTTTGGTTCAAGGGCTCGTCCTCTGATTCTTGTCTTTGTCATGGGTTTCATTTCTTTTCACCTATCACGTTCCGGTACGAATAGTCACATCTGTGTACCAAATTCACCCCGGCGTGCCCCAGGAATGGCCTCATTTCAGTACATGCTCCAAGGACAGGATTCATCCGTTTGGTTCAAGGGCTCGTCCTCTGATTCTTGTCTTTGTCATGGGTTTTCATTTCATTTCACCTATCACGTTCCGGTACGAATAGTCACATCGGTGTACCAAATTCGTCTCGGCGTGCCCCAGGAATGGCCTCATTTCAGTACATGCTCCAGAATCCGTTTCGTGCTCAGTCGCAAGTTGTGGCATGGCGATCCGGATCTCTGTCATGGCAGGTTCTCTCATCTCACTGTCACATGCCGCTCCCCGGTTTGGGTCCAGTTGATTTTTCAAGGTTTGGATGCCTACCAGGGGGGCCTTGCTCCTCGGCCTCATTTCATTATAAAGTTGCCTCAAAAGGGAAGAACACAGCTTCGTTTAGGCGTGTTTCGTTGTGTTTCTCCACATACAAGCGTAGACTTCGTGCAATCATCGTAAATACACATCCAAGCGTAGACTTCTTGCAATCGTTGCAAGCACGCATCCAGAGATAGACTAATCGCAATCATTGTAGACCTCTCGCACTCATTGCAAGCACGCATTCGAGCGTAGTCCTCTTGCAGTCGTTGCAAGCACGCATTCGAGCCTAGACCTCTTGCACTCGTTACAAGCACGCATTCGAGCATAGACCTCTTGCACTCATTACAAGCACGCGTTCGAGCATAGACCTCTTGCAGTCGTTGCAAGCACGCATTCGAGCATAAACCTCTTGCAATCATTGCAAGCACGCATTCGAGCATAGACCTCTTTCAATCGTTGCAAGCACGCATTCGAGCCTAGACCTCTAGCGATCATTGCAAGCACGCATTCGAGCGTAGACCTCTTGCAATCATGGCAAGCACGCATTCAAGCATAGGCCTCTTGCAATCATTGCAAGCTGATGTCCAGGCACAACTTATGGCAATCATTGCTGGCAGGCACTTCTGGCTGCTCAATAGGTTGCTTTGGGGAAAGCCTGGATACCTTCCTAAATGTTCGTTGTATTACAGGGTACTTATACTTATAGGCATAGTTGATCCAGGGAAAATCCGATTGCCTCTCGAGGGGTCAGGAAGGAATTTTTTTTTTTTCCCCTACTGTAGCAAATTGGGCTATGCTCTGTTGGGGTTTTTTTGCCTTCCTCTGGATCAGCTGCGGGCGTAGAATTGGGGTGTCGGGTGGTGTGATACCTTATTATTTTGATTTGTGGTTGGACCAGGATGGACTTCTGTCTTTTCCAGGCCTGGCTACCCATGAAGCCTACTGTAAATCCTTGCAATCGTTGCAGGCACGCGTCCTAGCATAACATCTTGTAATCATGGCAAGCACGCATCCTGGGTAACATCTTGCAACCATAGCAAGCACGCATCCAAACATACATGCAAGCACAACTCCCGCAGTCTTCGCAGTGCACATGCGGTAACACGAATTGCTCACAGTCACCACGTACACGTCTCCTGTGACAAACTCCCGGGCAATTGTCGCAAGCACACGTTCAAACACAACCTTTAGTCATGCCAAGGCTCGCGACTTAGCATAACTTCTTGCAATCATGCGTTGGCAAGCACGTTCTCAGTGGCACACAAACTGGCTACACGTCATTTTCAGCAGCACTTAATTGGCCACTCGTCTCCTGTGGCTTTTCTTACAAGCCACTCACTGTTGCCTGTCTGTCCGTCTCTTCCTTGGGACAGTTGAGTTCAACTTCCGTCCGCACCAGGATCATGTTGACACACGCGACTGGCTTCTTCCTGTAGCACGCCCAGGCTATTTCTAGCCAGCGTTCAACATTTCTTATCCTTACAATGCTCGGAGAGCCATCTGTTGTTACGGCCCATACAGCAAGATCCCCACTACGAGGCGTCCAGAGGCATCAGCCCATTGCCATCGGCCAATGCTCGCCCATTACAACTGCCATCTTTACGGACATATAATATCCTCGCATATTCCCCAGTTTAGTCATCCAAAAGACACCTACAGTCCCTTCACGGCATGTTGAGCGTCGCTATGCACATCATCCCTCAGGGGTCGCGCCTTTGTGTCACGCCTATTGGTCTTACTGTCCCTCTCACAGGATCCAGAGCAAGTCCTCAGCCGGGTTCCCGCGGCAATAGCAGTCCTTGCTATGCGGGAGGAATTCCTATCGTCTGGGAATGACGTCTCCCTGTTCATTCCCTCCGTGTCTTCACTTTCTCCCCAGGTGATGACCGACGCAGCGGCCTCCACGGGCTTGCGGCTGTTTTTTGGCCACCTCTGGCTCGCAGCTCCCTGGCCTCCCCAGTTACTGGCAATTCCTGGCTGCGCCAAGGCGCCCTCTCTGTTGGTTATGTCCTTCCTACGTCGACTGGTCCAGCTCTTGTTGTTGTTTCAGTTCAACATCCATTCTTCCTTTATCCCCGGTAAAGTCAATCAGGCAGCGGACGCCCTCTCCCGCTTTTACCCTTCTCTCGTTTTCGTTCAGGTACCCGGAGCCGGACTAACATCAGCAGCTATCCCGGACTGGTCTCAACTGACCCTGGATTAGCCCCTCACCTCCTAGCGGCTACCCAACTCATTTGATCACTCCCTTTCCCGCAATACCCTCAAAGCCTATCAATCAGCCTGGAGGGCCTTTAACCAACTTCATCACGTATCACAGTACAGAGACGTCCCGTGTCAAGCAAGTCATAGCCTTCATTGCCTACTGCCACTCGCAGTTGGCGTTATCCTTTAATACGATCCGGCTATACCTGACCGGTGTACAACATTTCACGTCCCTCCAGGACCCTACCGTACCCTTCCTATTTTACCACGCCGTTCGGGCTGTTATGCGCGGTATCCAGAAAGCGCCAGCCGATGGCCGGCACCAAAACGACTGCCTGTCACAGGAGACGTTTAGAAATATGTCAGATTTCCTGGCCACTTCACCTTTTCGGTCTCCACATTAGTGTCATTTACAAGCAGCCATACACCTGGCCTTCTACGGCTTCTTACGGCCAAGCGAGTTTTACTTGTTGTAGCCTCACAGCACGCATGCTGTGCGAGCACCACCTGGTCCGATACGAAGACCATTTCGTCTTACACTTAGCAGTCTCCAAGACGCAGCAGCTTGGCTCGGGTTCGGACATACACCTCTATAAGTCCAACAACCGCTGGTACCCGGTCGCCATTCTCACGCGCCTGTCGGCCCTTTTTGGCTGATCAACCAGGAGTTAGTCCTCTTCTGCCATTTCTCACTAAACCTCTGAACGCTGCCCGGTGGAACGTGTCAGGATACTCCCGGGTATCCTTCACCTCTGTCCTACTCACATTATCAAGAAGTTGGGCAGATGGAGGTCCACCTGTTTCGCCCGCTACATACCCAATCCGCAAGCGGAGATGACCCAGGCCTTTGTCGAGCTCACCCAGTAACAAACTTGGATCAATAAAATGCAACCCCTACCTGAATGTTTTTGCCCCCTTATTTTGGTATACCGTACGTCAGACCAGGGCACACTTTCAGGTCCATTTCAAGTAAGCGAGTTTATGTTAACCTTGTTTGTCATCCTTAACCGTATCGGTCAGAGGGCTCCACACCATAAATAGAAAGGCCAGTATGGTGGCCTGAAATTATGGGAGGAGCCCGGTGGAGTATATAACCAGCCCGTCCGCCTGTCTTCCTCGTCGGTTCCGGTGCGCGATACCCACCCACCCATCCCCTTTTTCAGGGCATTTCTCAAGCATCATACTCCTCATGAGAGTACTCATTTCACTCCATTCATATTCATTTCATTTATCACCCACTTTCTATCTAAGGTATGCCCCCTTATTTTGGTATACCGTACGTCAGACCAGGGCACACTTTCAGGTCCATTTCAAGTAAGCGAGTTTATGTTAACCTTGTTTGTCATCCTTAACCGTATCGGTCAGAGGGCTCCACACCATAAATATATATATATATATATATATATATATATATATATATATATATATATATATATATACAGTATATTCAGTATATATATATATATATATATATATATATATATATATATATATATATATATATATATATATATACATATATATATATAAAATGTAACATTATAAAAAATTATATTTATACAGTTTATAGACCTAAATGCTGATGTTTAGTATCAAGCCTGCTAAGAATATCTCAAGGGCTCTATTTGGGGCACATAATACCATTTGCTAAAAGTTGAAAATACCGTGTAACCCTCGCCATATTTCCAAACGATGTAAACAATCTTCACAGCAATTGTAGCATTAGTTTTAAAACTTCTTTTGATTGCTCTGGGTCCTGTAAAAGAGATTGAATCATAAACATGCTTATTCCGCCACAACGAAAAAAAGCAGCACAACGCATCAAATTTTCTAAGTAAGCAGCCACAAAAGAGCTTTAAATAACTCAACTTTGTAGCAGACTTTATGGTCCTCACCACTTTTATGGTATTATCTACTGTAGAAATGCAAAGAGATTTGTAAAACACTGTAGCATTTAAGTCATTACATTTTATAGCTAATTTCTAATGTGGACTTGATATTTTATGATCGGGAAAAAAAATCTAATTTGCATTAGTGACAGTAAGTAGAGAAATTTAACACCTGGCACTACTTGAACCAGAAATGAAATAATAGCAATTTTGAAAGGGTATTTATTTTTTATGGACAAAATTAGATATATAATTTTATACATACTGTATACGTGTACTCATATTTTCTTTTAAAGGCATTTCCAGTGTGTAAATTTGACAGTGATTATTACACTTATATCAATATTAACAGTACAATTTTTACAGCATAAAAAAAGTTACATGCGGTCCAAACTCCTGGGTTAAATTGCATCTTGTCTCCCTGGATAGCCAATGAATGCACCCACATTCAAAATTCATTTTAGGATTGCTGGGGCCTTACGCCATGGAGCGCCTTTCTAAACACTATTATTGCATTATTGTAATATATTTCCCATCATTTTATATAATGATATATATATATATATATATATATATATATATATATATATATATATATATATATATATATATATATATATAAAATGCAGACCGTGATGTGGATTCCCAACAGAGTATTTTCTGCATAATGCTGCAGTGAGCAACCCATGATTGGAGGAGAGGCCAGTCACATGACTTTGATGGGTCATTTGACCAGACTCTCCTTTCTAGTTTTTTTTTCTCCCCATTCATTAAAATGGGGCTTTGCTTGCTTGGAAGTCTCAAAGCAAGCAAAACGGAGATCACATTTGTAAAGCACATCACCAAACTTTATAAATGTGCTTTTTTTTCAGGCCCACAGAAGAACCATACCACTGTTCCCATAAATTTGTACTTTACGTAGTTTTCTGGTATAAATCATTTATATATATATTTTTTTATTTATTGCCATTAACTGGAGGAAACCTAAATAAAACATGGAAGGGGCATGCACCAGTTTTATGGGAGCTGTGATTTCTGACTTTCTTCTGAAAATGCTAAATGACTGGCTTTTATGCTGAGCCTCCGTCTTCCGTATGTTTTGAGTTACTACTCTACTGTATCTATCTATTCTTCTCTATCTATCTACTGTATCTATCTATTCTTCTCTATCTATTCTTATCTATCTATCTATCTATCTATCTATCTATCTATCTATCTATCTATCTATCTATCTATCTATCTATCTATCTATCTATCTATCTGTCTATCTATCTATCTGTCTATCAATCTATCTATCTATTGCTTTTTTTCAGTGGGAACATGGGGGAACGCAGTTCTGGCTCCTTCAGTACTCAAAGGTACTGTATGTAATGGCAAGGTGTGCTGGGGGATCTATTGTTGCTGGAGGGAATCTATTGCATGTTTTTTTTACTGTTGCTGGTTTGCTGGAGGAGGGCTTATGTTGCTGGGGGTAAATTGTTCCTGGATAGGATTTGCTATTGAGGGAGGCGTCTATTGATGCTGGCTGCTGGGATATCTGTGGTTGCTGGGGGGGGGGGGGGGGGCTATTGCTGCTGGCTGCAGAGAATCTATTTTACTGCTTTTCTTGTTATCATTACCACATTCCATACAAATTATTTATCACTACAAAATTATACTTGGCTCTGTATTCACTAAACTGGCATTACTGAGAGGAGGGTGGGGGGTGAAATCAGGAAATGGTGTTCGAAGATGGGTAGGAGATGGAGAAAATAATTGATTTAAAAAGGGGGAGTTCCTGCACCTATTCTCTATCTATTTATTCATATTTATCTATCTATCTATCTAATTAGTTATATATTTAACTATCTTTAGATGTGTGTTCTGTGCATGCATGCAGACTGCGGGTGTATATACTTAATTGACATTGTTTACATGGTAAGTATAAATAATGTATATAGATGCTGCTTATCGTATAGCAATGTGCTGGATCTCTGTTGACAAGGAAGGTGAAAGAGCGTGATGGTGTTAGCACCGCTTTCACACAAATAACACATTATATGATTACACCCCAGTGTTTAACACAAACACAGTGTTAAAACACAAGCAAACGCTAAAGAAAAGCGCAAAATTAAAACCCCTCGCTCCAGACACCTCTCTTGTTTAATAGTATGGGATGTGACACTTAACACAGCCGGCTAAAATTAACACATTGATGGCATTTTGCTTGGCTCCTTGCAGTGATAATGCTGTTGTCAAATGTGTTTAGTGCACCAAATCTCCTGGAGCCTTCAGCTAGGCAGCCAGCTTTTGACAGATTGAAGGTTCGGTGATAGGCTATCATGACAGATGGAAACTGGCACCAGCGTTCAGCTTTCGCCTATCACAGGGGACCTGCCCCCCCCCCCCTTCTTTATTCTTCAGGGCTGAGCATCACAACCTCCCCCTCCCCTTCTGAATGAAAGCAGGGGATGGCATTGTTAAATAGTGCATCTGTGTGAGTTAAGGCTACTTTGATGAAAGCATAAGGCAGACGCTCAGTGAAGAAAAAGACAGCCTTTGCACTAAATGCATTTTACATAGGATTGTGGAAGTCCCTTGGGGTGTCCGGGATACAACACTGCTTAAATTCAGACAAAAGGAAAGAAAATAAGACAACTATTAGCTATGATCCCAACACAAATATGTTTATAACAATTAGACCGTGACTGCTGCTTATTGAACAACCAATTATATCCTTATTTCAATGCCATGAAAAATACACCTGTCTTGTCTTGCGTTCTAGTCTACCTTGCCAGGAAAGCATTTTCCCTCGTTTCAAGGTTAATCAAATAATTTGAAGGACATGCCTGATTTTTGTTTATAAAAAATAAAATATAAGCAATTTGAATACAAACGGAGCATGGAGGGGGAAATAATTTGCCACATTATATTAGAAACAAAATGTTAACATTTTAATTTAAATCTAAAATTATGTTTATAACTATTATAGTAAATATTTAGGAGTGGTTGGGTATTTTACACTGGCCTATTAAGCCAACAATCGTATTAAACATCCAAAGAGACTTAAGTGAACCAGTCTACAACAGCAAATCAATATGCAAAAGCGTAGAAAGCAAATAACATATTTTTGTAGAATTTGGTACTGCTATATTTTGTAATTAAATAATTCTGTTAGAGATCCAGGCACAGAACAGTGTCAAGAATAACATCAATCGAAGGCTTTGGAGTTTTCTTTGCCGGTTACTCAGCAATGCTCCAATAAATTAAAAACCGCCATAAACATCTCCATAAATCAAACCTATAATTTGATTATTACCGGTAATTAAACATTTAATCTGCTTGAGAATGCTTTAATAATGGCCTATATGTGACAATTCACTTTATGTAGATGAGATAAAAATACTTTTTGATTGTATTGTGTTAGAATAAACACTGTTATTTAAACCATAAAAAAATGCTTTAGTAAATTGCTTCCCTATTTTTTGGTGAAAATGTGTAACCTATTAAATCGTTTAAGGCAAAGGGAGTGTCCACTGCAAAGGTCAGTAAATCCTGGCCGCCTATTCAAACTCCTCTTTCTTTATTTTAATCGGTCTAGCCCTTTTAAAGTAGTTGTAATCCCAATCCCTAAAATCACATATAAGAATTAAAAGTATTATTTCAGAAGTCATTTTTAATATGTGCAAATTTGCAGCTTTCAGTAAAAATAATACCTGTTGATTCTGCCATGAAGTTCCTTGTTAAGGCACTTCCTGTTATAAAGTGACAACACACAGTCCTTGTTTCTGGAGAGGCAGACCCTGATAGAGGAAATAAAAGGGAGGAGGTGGGATACAGGCCCTGATTCCAAATACCAAAATTGCAAATATTAAAATAGCACAGTCCCTGCCTCCCAGGTGTGCTTATGCACTGTCACACTGTTACAGTGTCGTCTAAAATAAGACAAGTGGCTATTTTAACACACATTATGCAGACATGGTCCACTGTTGTCACCATGAGAAACCCCATCCTGGGTAGTGGTATACAGTGATATACAGTCATTATTCAAGTACAAGTATATGTATATGTAACTACATGTATAAGTACATGTAGACAAGAAGTGGCCACAAAAAGGTTGCAGGAGATCAGCAGCAGTGGGATGCAACAAAGGACGAAGAACAAGGTGAACATTAGTAAAAAAAAAAAAAAAAAAAAAAATTGCTTAAGATACACAGTGATTCAGTTAGGATTTACATCTAGTTTAAGCCAGAAATAAAATGACTGTTTTAGTAAATGCCCCCTAATTTTAAAGGAAATGTTGTAAATTAATAAAGCCTTTCTTTAATAAGACTAAGTGCCATATACAGTAACACAAAGCAGACAATTCAAATTCCTCTTTCATTATGTGGACCAGCCTATACGCATAAGCAGTCAAATCCGATTGGCTGTCATGGCTACTTTTACTACCTTGATAATGTTTTAATATATATATACTTTTGTGATGTATGTTATTATTATTAGACTCATAATTATTATTATTGTTTTTAACCAAACATATATTTGATAATATTGCCCCCTGAGCGCTGACAAATTACTGCTTTTTTCTTTTTTTGAAGTCTGACTTCTGATTTTTGTATTTGGAGCAGCCTAGTAAATCCCATTTGAGGTATGATAATAAGCTCATTGGCTATTGAAGTGGTTTTCCCCAAGGTTCCTTTGTGTGCAAACTCTTCACACTCAATTGACATGTGGACATCATAAAGCTGATGAAATGCTATTGTAATGAACGCGAAGAAGAGGCATCTGCGGGGCCGCAAATGAAGGACCCTCTCCTTTCAACATGCTAATTCACAAAATCTGCTCTCCACTTGTACTCCCTCCGGAGCCTAAATGGATGGCCATCTCCATGAATGCATATTCAAGCATAGCATTAGCCTCAGCAGCAAGTGAGATTCCAGGCAGGCCCGGACGGCTTCCTGTTTCAAAGCAGATTATTTTGCATCAAATGTGGTAATGATCTGACAGTTCGTTTGTGAGCAGAATCCTGCAGTCAAGGTTTAATGCATGGACAGACGCAGGTGTGCCGTGAACATCGGCAAGATCTCAAAGACGAAATAAGATCCTCTTGTCATATTATTCAGGTTTAGAAGCATGCAGTTTGGAAGACCTGATCAGCTACATTTATGGAATTAATACCGTCACATTTAGCAGGTATTGCAACAAAGGCTCATTAGATGCGCCTGCGTTATCCTATGACCTTTCACATTTCAGGGCTGCCTATAAGACCCTTATTACGCCTGTGCTATAAAGGGGAATGTATAAATAAGTACAGGAGATTTTCTTACTTTGTAGCTCATTTAAATTATAGCATTATATGTGAGCTTTCCAAAGAGCCATCAAGCTAATGGTGAATCATCAAGATGCAAATATCAATTTATATGCCGCATGTCAAACCATCATAATATAAAACAACATGACATTATTATAGTGTACCTATCTATAGGTCTTCTATGTATATTAAAACTGCTACACAAAGGCGAAAGGCAGAGTGCAAGAGACTAAAAAAACACACAGTTTCTCTCTTATTCAGGAGGAACTCAAAGGGTTAGTTCACCTTTTCTGCCTATGTAGATAAGTTGTACCTGCAGATAAGAACTGTGCAGCTTTGAAAACGGTTGAATAATACCTATGTATAAATGTAGGCCATTTACATACTTCTTAAAGCCTGCCCAAACAGCTACCAGAAGTGTTATTCCATCCTGCTTTATTGCTAGGTCTTTGCTAAGACATTCCCAGTCGATTAAAACCACCTTGCATGTGCGCTATTTTCTGTAATGCCATAATTTGGAGCTTCAGCCAGGCTTCAGGAAGTACATAGATGACCAACACTTATAACAAGGGTATAGTCCATCTTTAGTCAAACTTGCAAAGTCTATTTATCTACAGGGGTCCTTTACCTGAATAAGCTGTTTTTGGTAAAGGTAAACTTAATCTTTAAAGAGGAACATTGCTTCCCCCACAACTCCCTTGCTTAATACCTGTTCTGAAGCATTTTCCTTGATTCACATACTCTCCTGGACCGTGGATCCAGTGTTGTTCCACTGCAATCCACTGCTCAGGTGTGACAGTCCAGGTCCCGAGGTTCTCCATAGCCGGCTTGTAGGTAGGTGCCAACTATAGTGCTAGGATGCCTGGGTGGGAAAATGGAAAATTCCTATCAAAATACTTACCGTAATTTTCCTTTCCTGATGGACTCCATGGCAGCAACGTGTGGGTTAAGTCCCGCCTCCACTACCCATAGGACACTACTCCCATAAATCTTTGCTCCCTGCCCCTGGCCGTGTTCGGTAACTAGCCTACTCCAGCCATTTGGGAGGGAACTCCTGCTGCCATGGAGTCCATCAGGAAAGGAAAATTACGGTAAGTATTTTGATAGGAATTTTCCATTTTCCTGACAGACTCCATGGCAGCAACGTGTGGGAAATAACTCGCCAAACACACCCGGGTGGGCAAAAATGCTGAACAAAAGATTTATTTAACACTGTCGGCCGACAGGACTTTCAAACCAAAATCAACAGAGGATAAGGAAGCTGGCTCAACACAATAGTGAGACATGAAAGTATGAATAGAAGACCAGGAGGCCGCTCTGCAGATTACATCAGGTGCAACGTGGCGCGAAGCTGCCCATGAGGTTGAGAGACTTCTGGTAGAGTGAGCTGTAACCGCCTCAGGAGGAGCCAAGCCCTTCTCTCTATAAGCCCATTGAATTGCCTGAACCACCCAAGCAGCGATGGATCTAACGGAGGCCTTGGCGCCTCTACTTTTCCCGTTGAATAGTACGAAGAGGAAGTCAGATTGACGAAAAGAAGCTGTAATATCCAGATATTGTTTTAGAGTAACTCCCAAATCGAGTGGATGTGGATCTTGACTTCCAGCAGAATTGAAGGTAGGAAGAGTGATTTCCTGGTTTTCATGGAAAACAGAGGTCACCTTGGGATTTGTCCCCAACATCGGAATTAGGACCACCCTATCTGGAAAGAAGGTGAGAAAAGGTTCCTTTGTACCTAGAGACTGAATTTCGGAGATTCTCTTCGCCGAAGTTATGGCCACCAGAAAAGAGGTTTTAAGGGTTAATTCTCTGATTGAGAGCGTTCTGTCAAGTTGAGAGAAGAAATCTAGAACCAATGGAAGGTCCCATTTGGGGAATCTAGGCTTCCTTTGTGGCCTAAGCCTGACTGCTCCTTTGAAGAATTGTTGGACCAAGGGATGATTGGCCCATGCGACTCCAGAAAAAGCTGAAATTGCTGAAACCTGGACCCGGAGAGAACTAACCGAAAGGGAGATATCCAATCCTGATTGCAAGAAGCTTAAGACGTCCCGGACTGTCAGGGTATTACAGGAACTGGACCTTGAAGACAAGTGATCTGCAAACTTCGCCCAAATTCTCTCATATACCCGGTTAGTACTGCTTCTTCGAGCACTAAGAAGAGTGGGAATGACTTCTTCAGGACAGCCTAAAGCCTTCAACCGTCCCCTTTCAAAAACCAAGCCTTTAGGCGCAGGTGATCCGGGCAAGGATGAAATCTCGACCCTTGAGACAGAAGGTCTGGCCTGGATGGTAAAGGAATTGGATCCCTGACACTGAGGAGCATCAGAAGCGGAAACCAGGGTCTGTTGGGCCAATAGGGAATTATGGCTATCACTTCTGCTGTCTCTGACCTGAGTCTCCTCAGGAACTGATGAATAATAGGAGTTGGGGGAAAGGCATAGGCCTTGTGGAACCACCATTTCTCTGTCAAGGCATCCACCCCGTAGGCTTGAGGATCCCTGTACCTTGAATAATACTTCTCTAGTTTTTTGTTGCAAGGGGAGGCAAACAGGTCGACTTCTGGGGAGAGCCCCATCGTCAGGATCCAGTTGAACACTTCCTCGTGGAGAGACCACTCGTTGTTGTCCAGAAGTATCCGGGAAAGAAAGTCTGCCTGAACGTTCTGAATCCCTGGGACATAAGATGCTGTCAGATCCTTCAGGTTCCTCTGAGCCCAGGTCATGATCGGTTCCACCTCCTGGAGAAGGGATAGACTTCGGGTACCCCCTTGCCTTCTTATGTACGCCACTGCTGTGGTATTGTCTAGCCTGAGTGAGACCGAGGCTCCTGAAATCAGATGCCGAAAGGCTAGCAGAGCTTGAAAAGCTGCCCTTAACTCCAGGATGTTCGACACCGTCCCACTGGAGGGGAGAATCCAGGTGCCCTGAGCCATTTCCGCCAGACAGTGTGCGCCCCAACCCCTGTTGCTGGCATCTGTTGTTATGGTGACCCATGAGATGGGGAGAATGGAATGGCAGTTGCAGAGATTTTCCCGTTGGAGCCACCACAGAAGGGAATTCCTCATGGATAAGGTGATCCGAATCAGCTGGGTTTTGCTGCCTGACCATTGATGAAGGAAACCCTTCTGAAAGGGCCTCATCCTCCACTGTGACCACCTCACCATCGGGATTGTCGCTACCATAGTGCCTATAATTTTCAGGCACTGGAGAGCCTGGAGATGAGAGGCAGAGAGGGCTGGACGGATTCTGTCCCTGACCACTGACAACTTCTCTTCTGGTAATGAGATGGTGCCTCTGACAGTGTTGAATAGGGCCCCTAAGAACACCAGCCGCTGAGATGGGACCAGCTGGCTCTTCTCCAAGTTCAAGATCCACCCGAATTCCTGTAGGGTGGAGATGACCTGCTCTCTGTGTACCAGAAGTTGATCCTTGTCTTGAGCCAACAACAGAAGGTCGTCTAGGTAGTGATGTAGACGAATCCCTTTGGTTCTCAGAAGAGCTACCACTGCCAACAATACTTTTGAAAATACACGAGGAGAAGTTGATAGCCCGAAGGGAAGGCAAGTAAATTGAAAATGGCTTTCGCCCACGGAGAAGCGGAGATACTGCTGGTAATTTACTGCAACTGGGACATGAAAATAGGCGTCCTTGAGGTCTATGGAGACCATCCAATCCCCTGCTTGGACAGATTGTTGAATTGTGGATAAAGACTCCATCTTGAATTTTTCTTTTTTGATAAAACTGTTCAAGTGGGTTAGATCTATGACCGGCCTCCAGGCCCCGCTCTTTTTCCGGACCATAAACAAAGGAGAGTAGATTCCCATGCCTCGCTGAATGACTGGAACATGGATAATGGCGCCTTGAGCCAACAAAGATTCCACGTAGGCTAGAAGAATTAGCCTTTTTTCGTCTGAGGCCGGGAGAGAGGTGGGGACCCATCTGAGTCTGGGAGATTCCTTGAAGGTCCAAACATGACCTGAGGAGACGGTCTTAACGGTCCAGAAGTCTTGGATCGAGGCCGCCCAGACATGGCGAAAGTGGAAAAGACGAGCCCCCACCTGCCCTGTCTGAGCGGGCCCAACCTCAAAAGGATTTAGTTGGTTCCCTCTCTCCCTTCAAATCACTTTTTGTAGATTTTTTGAAAGAGGATTGTCTTGATTTCCAGGACCTGGAAAATTCACGGCCTGGTCTGTAACTGCGAGCTTCCCTGGCTCGTTCCTGGTACTGTCTCTTTGGAAAAGACCTTCTCTGGGCTTGCAAACGCCGGTCCTGGGGGAGGAACCCCGACTTCCCACCAGTGGCTCGGGTAATAGCCTCATCCAACTTATTGCCGAAAAGGGAGGACCCTTCAAAGGGGATGCGGCACCATACTTGTTTAGAGGCTGGGTCTGCCAGCCAGGGGCGGAGCCAAAGAGCCCGTTTAGCCGTAACAGAAGAAAGCATCACCCGAGCCACCAGGCGTATAATGTCGATAGAGGCCTCCCCAAGAAAGGCGGAGGCCAGCCTAAGCTCTTGGATAGGGGAGCTCTTAGCTGTATCTTCAGAGATATTTCTAAGTGTCTCATCTACACTATCTGTCCATATCTCCATTGCTTTGGACATAGCGGCCAGAGCTAGCGCTGGCTTACAGGCCATTCCTGCTGTGAGATACACTCTCTTCAAATCAGCATCAATTCGTCTGTCCAGAACGTCCTTAAAAGACACGGTATCCTCTAAGGGAAGAGTGACATGTTTCACCAACCTCATGACTGCTGCGTCTACTAATGGCGCTGACTCCAAATGCTTCACCTCTTCTTCATTGAAAGGATAGAGTTTCGAAACCTTTGATAGCATGGAATTTTTCTTCTCCACCTTGCCCCATTCATCTGTGATAATCTCACCTAGCTCAGAGATAAAAGGAAAATGAATCCGTTCCTTCTTTAATTGCTTAAAGAATTTTCTTTGTTTGGAAGGAGCAGCCACAGAATCTTCCCAGTTCAGTGTCTCTCTAACAGCTCTGACCAGAGGAGACAGTAGAGCGAAATCAAAGCCCACACAGGGATCACTTTCATCAGAGTCACTGTCAGACATGGCAGCTGAGGGGTGGCTATGCGCAGAGGATTCCCAAGTATCCTGCAACTGAGTCTCCCTTCCTGGAGAAAGTGGCGGCTCTGCCGGGGGAACATAGGACTGGCCCTCAATATTTCTGAGGGACTCCTTAACAACTTTTTCCACCAGGGTTTTAAGTTGTTGATCCGCGTCACCCCTTTCATTGAAAGCCTTGGCGTAGCAAGGGTCGCATAAAGATTTTCCTGCCGGTACAAGAGCTCTACACCCCCAACAGGCACTAGCTGAGTGACTAGATTGAGTCCTCGAGGAGTGCGATCTTTCTTCACTACGGTGTCCTGATCTTGAGGAGGAACCATAATGTTTAGATTTGGAAGAGGAGTGCCGGTGATGCGACTTGGAGGAGTCGCTCCCTCTATGAGAGCTGCGATGCTGTTCTGACCTGGAAGGGCTGAAAAAGGAACAAGACAAGAAACCACAAGAGACAAGACATCAGGACAGAGCTAACAGATAAATACCCCTCCCCCACCAGACCTTCAAGTGATCATTAGAAATACCTTTTATGAGAGGGCTGGCCACAAGCAGGCGGTAAGGAATCCATGTCCTCAGCGATATCCATACGCGCTGAAAAGATGACAAGGGATCAGTGCAAGGGACAGGGAAGGGATAGCCTCCCTATCCCAGAATGCCACTTACCAGTGGATGCAACACAGAGGCAGGGGGAAGTCACCGCAACAGCCCGCAAGCATTCCCAAAGCTTGCAGACAAATTCCACATTTAAATAGCCCGCCCCTGTGATGTCACCGCCGTGCCTGTGCGCATGCGCGAAATAGCGGCAATTTGCCGCTATCGCGCATGCGCGAAACCAAGCCTCGATCTCAACCGCGTTCGCGCATGCGCAGTACGGCCGAAAACGCAAACCCGGAAGTAGAACGGCGGCTGGAACGCGGAAGAACCAGCCGCCATGCCTGCACACACAAACAAACAGAAACAAATGAAGACAGATAATAAGATACAAAAACTGCTGCCATAAAGAACTTTTAGAACCTCTCACCACTCCCACCACGATCGATCACTCGGCCGAAGATAAGGTAAGATGACACCGGACTTTCCAGGGGGCAAAACAGGTCACCTGCTAATAGCTGGCTATCCGACCAATGCGCAGCCTGCCTGCCAGTGGCCAGGACATGGGCTTCTTCACAGCGCCTCTTCCACTGCCCACTCCATACCCTGCTAATAGCTAGGGCTTAGCGGAGTAATGCGACTTTCCAGACCCAGAGTCGCAGACCGGCCGACCTCGATCGTGGGGATGATAAATCTTCAGGTAGGAAGACCACTTCTGGGTCCTTCGGAGGAGGACAAAAAAAGAACACGGCCAGGGGCAGGGAGCAAAGATTTATGGGAGTAGTGTCCTATGGGTAGTGGAGGCGGGACTTAACCCACACGTTGCTGCCATGGAGTCTGTCAGGAAAGGGTTAATTTGGGTTCTGCGTTTTCTCCAGGTTTCTGGGTTCTGCCCTCCACCCTGTGTTGCATAAAAATAGGGGGAAAGCTGAGCTTGGCAGATAGAAGCAGGGACTGCATGGGAAAGTGGAGAGAAGTCTGCCTATGAAGATATAACCACCAGCAATCCACAATCTCCCCACTCCAGAATCCAGGACTCTACCAGTTATGGACTACTACCTGGAAAGGTATGCCTGGGCAGCCTGGGGCTAGTTAGTTTATCTGAGAACTATGTTCACTTTGCAGTGTATTATTGCGGCTTGATGAATAAAACTGTTAACCATTCAAAAGCCAGATCTGAAGTTTTTCTATAACGGGGTAAATGGTGGTACAGAGGAACAGGGCCAGTAAAGCACACTGGGTTGAATAAGAAGGAATGGAAGGATACTATGAAAGGTTAACCACTTCAAGACTGGGCCTCTTTTTTTTAGATGTGGTGTTTACAAGTTAAAAACAGGTTTTTTTTGCTAGAAAATTACTTAGAACCCCCAAACATTAGATATTTTTTTTTGAACACCCTAGAGAATAAAATGGCGGTCGTTGTAATACTTTCTGTCATACCGTATTTGTGCAGCGGTCTTACAAGCTCACTTTTTTTTTTTAAAATACACTTTTTTGTATTTAAAAAATAAGACAACAGTAAAGTTATTTTGTGAAAGATAATTTTATACACAACGTGTCACGCTTCAAAATTGCACCAGCTCGTGGAATGGCGACAAACTTTTACCCTTAAAAATCGCCAGAGGCGACATTTAAAAAATTCTACCGTTTGCATGTGTGATGCCTAGGGCTAGAATTATTGCTCTCAATCTACCGATCGCGGTGATACCTCACATGTGTGGTTTGAATATCGTTTTCATATGCGGGCACTTCTCAAGTATGCGCTCACTTCTGCACATGAGCTCGGTGGGACAGGGCGCGTTTAAAAAAAAAAAATTCTTATTTATTTTACCTTTTATTTTTTATTTTTACACTTAAAAAAAAAAAATTATGTAATTTTTATTCCTATTACAAGGAATGTAAACATCTCTTGTAATAGAAAAAAGCATGACAGGACTTCTTAAATATGAGAACTGGGGTCAAAAAGACCTCAGATCTCATATTTGGAGTTAAATGCAAAAAAAAATTTAATTTGACGTAATGGGCAGAAGCGACGTTTTGACGTTGCTTCCGCCCTGCTATGGTATGGAGACGGGTGGGGGCCATCTTCCCCTCACTTGTCTCCACACCTAGCAAGGAGACAGATGCGATCGCCTCCGTTGCTGCCGACAGCTCCAGATTGCGGTGGAGGGCACCGGATAGCTGCGGGAGGGGGGCCCCTCTCCCGCCACCAATAAAAGTGATCTCGCTGTGAATCCGCCGCAGAGACCACTTTTATCTTGTAGTCGACCGCCGGCCGAACATGAGGATACCGGGGTTATGGCAGCTAGTTGCTGCCATAACAATGATACCCGTCCCCAAAGTAGGGACGTACATCGGCGTGTGGCAGTCAGCAAGTGGTTAACCCAGCAAGGAGGAGTTGGAGAAAGGAATGAAATTGCTATGGGTAACTATGAACTGGTGGCAATGCAATAGCAGCCAGACAGCGGAGCGTGGTACTAGGCATGGGTGATGGGTCCTCTGGTAGCGAGGGTGTCAGTGTTCTGGCGTAGGTGCAGAGCACAAGTGTGCCACTCAGCTTCACTGCCAGCAGCATCTGAAACTCTATGAGAGGCTGACAGCTTCTGTGGCTAGACAAGACAAGGCGGCGCATTCAGCAGCACATACAATTAGAGCAGTATTCGCCCAGAGAGAAATGCCCCGAACTCAGACTTCTTGCTTTCCGGACATTAATCCCTGGGTGCATACTGCACTAAAATTAAGTATTGCTGAGTGCACCTCCCACCCACAACAGATGTAAGTCTTTCAAAGAGTTTAAACACTACCGACAGCAGGGATAGACAGTGCACCTGAGCCCAAATGCATCTTAACGCCCAGTGTGCATGGGGCATTGTAATCCTGCCCACTCTATCTAAAATTATAAAATCAAATTTGTTTGACATACACTTCAAAGTGAGACTGGGAGTTAGGACATATAGGAAGCAGTCATTGCTGACTTGAGTACAGGTTCCAGCCAGGGTTGTAATCCTAATCCTACCTAATGACCTACTTACTGACCTGAAACAAGCATCCAGCCAAAGAGGGTATTTTACTTACCATTTTGCATACTTATGAATGAAACACCATTGCCAGCAAAAGAATGATAGCCACAGATCCTAAAACAAGTTTTTGAAGACGTTTATGTAACCTTGTGCACTGTTACTAAAATGCAAATTACTATTTGACAACAAGATGGCAGTGTTTAGAATCTCTGTTCAAATTACAGTAAATTAAGTCCAGAGGCAATCACCAGGGGGTGGGAGCAGATAAAAGTAAAAGCCCAGGGACATGGGGAGAGATTAGAGAGAGACTGGGCTGGAAACAGGAGGTGTGTGTGAGAGATGTGTGGAGCCATGTGGGCCTGGACCAGATTGGGTTAGGCCGAGAAGCCTCAACTGACACTGAGGAGCCAAGTATCCTGTGAGAGGCAGACTGGTGGAGACCTGTTCGCTGCAGGATCACAGAATTGTTCATCATCACAGCCTCATACTCAAACAACAAAGGGATCTCCCAGCTGGACGCTCATCACTTCGCCCTGCTACACACAACGACTGGGTGAGAGGGTTCTGGTCCCACTTAACACTACTCTTGTTGAAAATGTTTATTGCCACATAAGTTCTTTTAAGTTCAAGGACACTCTTCAGCATAGTGCTTTTCAAGTCCTTTGAGTGCCACAGTCTGCCATTCCTTATTGCATTGCTTCTTAAATACTCTGAGTAAAAAAATCTTGTGAGCTACCACTCAGAAAAGTGATACTATATGGACAGCTTCTGGCATTGATCACGTCCCATAAATTCATGCAAAACTAGTATAAATGTTATAAAATGCCACGCTATCTTAAACTGTAAACAGTACATATATGGCAATAACTGGATAAAGTGATACTAGTGCAATAAAGTCCTAATCACGTGAATTAGACTGACATGATCAAATTGTAATTACAATACAATGATAATAACCATAAATAATATCTAGGTAAAGTGATAGTAATGCAATAAAGTGCTATTCAACATGAATCCAACTGACATGATTAAATCTCAAAGATGTTACCATAACATAAGTTATAAAGTGACATAAGTTATAAAGTTATAAAGTTATGAAGTGATAAATAAAGTGCTATAGTGCTTGAGTGTGATGCCCTGACAGTAAATTTCAGTGCAATATAGTTAAACCATAAAGTCCATAACAAGTTGTGTAGTTGATTCTTAATGTGATAATCCAAATGTGTTGATGTGTTCACACACTGGTGCTCCCCCCCAAGGTAATTGACGCTCACCTTAGAGTGTGTGACATCACACTTAAGTTCAGTCAAAACACACCTGTGAACCACCTCTGGGCTCTGTGAATGTTGTGGGATCCAGAGCTGCCGAATAACGTTGTCTCCATATACGTGTAGGATAACAAAAAAAGACTGGATAGTGTGATAGCGTTTTAGTATATAAAAATGTATTATACATAAGCCCCAGTACTCACATGGAATTGGTGCTTCTTTAGAAGGCAAAAACACTGTGATCATGTGATATCGTATGTCTCCCCTCCTTGAGCCAGACCAGCTGTCTCCAGCACCGTCCTGTCCCCTCCCCTATGCGCGTCGAAACAGGGATGTGACTTATCTTCCTCATGGGGGTCCAGGTACAATTGGGCCACACGCTAGCCAGCTAAGGAGTTAGACCTAAAGACTGTCCCTTTACAGCTGCTACACAGTCAGAGACCTTCACCTATTGCTTAAGCTAAGAGGGACCTCTCAGGGGACATTGTACTATATCCTAGCCATTCTCCTAGAGTGCACTCTAGAAAAGTTACAGTAATATTATTCACATTGAAGTTAATGTTAATATACTGTACACTACTTAGTGCTGGTATTGCTGATTTACGAGTTGAATACAGTCTATTTGGTAAAGACATCTAATCAAAGTCACTTAGACCTAGAGATCACATTGTTTAGCAGACTGTGTCTGAATCTTTCTTCTGTGTGCTTGTTTATGTTCAACCCACCATTTAATGTAACCCATACCAATACATTGAGTTAATTTACCACTGAATGGTCTTGTGTCTATTTCATATTACTAATTGACAGTCAAGTTAAAGTTAGCCACATTTGTGTTTCCCTGTTGAGCCTCTTGGGTTCTAGATCAAGGCTGCGCAAAAGAACTCATGTCCTAAATGGTAGAACCTTGATGCCACTAAGCTCCACCCTATCTACTGAAAGTTGAAAAGAAGGGGCCAAATTTGCACCAGGAGGAGCTTGGCTTAAGATTAACTTGGACAGAAGTAGGGATGATGAGGTTCAGGTTTGCCCATATCATGGGTTTGTGGTGGATTCATCTTGTTTGAAATTTAAGTTTCCAGTCAATTAATGGGGTTAATCTCTAGACCAAAGTTTTTTGTAACCATAATGCACTTCCTCGACTTTGAACTTAGGTCAGAAGGCTAAGGCCGCGTACACACGGGCGGACTGTCTGACGGACTTGGTCCGCTGAAACGTGTTTCAGCGGACAGTCCGCTCGTGTGTGGGCTTCAGCGGACTTTTTCAGCGGACAGTCTGGCGGACTAAGTCTTTCGGAATTTCCGTAATATTGTCCGTCCAACTTTGGTTTCAGCGGACAGTCCGCTCGTGTGTAGGCAAGTTGGACGGACTAAGTATGGCGCATGCTCAGAAAGGATTTACACGGCCGAAGGTTGCATTGCAGTGTATTGGACGTCGTAATTCTAGTCCCGTCGTACGTGCTGTACACGTCATCGCACAAGCTTTCAGCGGACTGTCTGTTCATCGTGTGTGGTCAAGTCCGTTCATTCAAAAGTAGGACGGACTGTCTGTCGGATTGTCTGACGGACTTAGTTGGCCAGACAGTCCGCCCGTGTGTACGCGGCCTTAGAAGGGCCAACAGGGGGGCTTTTGGATAAGTCTGCCCCCTAAGTATAAAAAGATGAGGTCACAGAAGTACAGGAACATCTGTGTTGTCTGGCTGTGATTCTTCTCATTTTGACACCTAAGATTCTGGAGAGATCCCTGTCCGATTCCTTGGACAACTTTGCTTTGTGTCTTGTCTCTGGTAAACCTTAAACCCTTTGCTCCACCCATGAACTTCCTGTTTGCAAGATTACTGTTCTCCTCTCCAGCCAATATCTTGCTCCATTTGCTCCTGCTATCATTTGTATCTTCCCAACCATTTGTTCATCGACTACACTTTCACTTGATCCCAACCTGCGCCCACTTGTTACCAACCTTTGGCTTGTTTAACAATCAGGATTTTGCTTGATCCCTTCATGCTCTGTCTGCCACTGGATCCCTACCTGCCTGTCTGCCACCGGAGCCCAGCTTGCTCACCTCTTGGTAAGGCCATCCTGAGGACTGTGGCCTGGCACTAGCATGAAGCAAAACCCATCTCCACCATTAGAAGCTCTAGTGAAGAGCAGTTAGTGCTTAGATCCCACACCTCAGATGAGCCTGCGTCATTTGCCAGGGTGACCTGCTTGCGTACTTATCCGGCTGGTTGGTGTGAACTTGCTACTGTTATAGTTACTGATCATGACACAATATTGACAATGTGCTTTATCTACGATCGGGAATGCATATGGAATGCTGCCAACAAACTGCACAGGGAAAGATTTGTGTAGAGCTTGCAGTCACAGACAGTTCTGTTAAAGTAGATATAAACCTTTACCAAATGTAAGTATCAAAATGATTTGCACCTTAGAGAACTGGGGGGAGGGGTGAAGAATGTTTAGTAGCAAGATGGTAGCTTAATGTATCCAGCTATAACAGTTTAAATTGTGCAGACACAAGCAAGGTAGTTTTTATACGATAAAAATTAGAGTGTAGTATAATGGATACACTTGTGAAAACAATTAAGCAGGAGCTGACAGTATGTGATTTGCTCAAACAGGCCATAAACACAAATCAGGATTTTTTTTGTGAGCACGAATTTGGCCAAAAAAAAATGCCAGTTTTAAAGTAACAGAGGTTCGTAACCTTAGATCCACTTTTCGGGCAAAGTTTATCACTCCTTGCAGGCTGGCTGCAAGCTGACACCATAGGCTTTGTACTGTAGGTTTTGGGCCGATTGGCAACCCTGTAACCACATTTTCAAAACAAGCACAGATGGACACAAGACTGGAGACACAAGACAGTAAAAACAGGGCCAAATGTTGAGACAAAAGACAGAGAGTTCCCTTCAAAAAAGAGCTTTAGACTTTTTTAGAGATCCATTTTTTTTGGCAAAGGGAAGGAGAAGAAAGTAGAGGAATGCCAGCAGATGGAAATATCTGGGGGAGCTCCATAATGGTAATGATATTGACACAAATGAACCACTTTTGCTAAAATTGATATAGTCCAGAAATATTTAGACAGAATAAAGGTGAATAAAGCCCTCTGGACCAGATGGCATACACCCATTCTAAGAGAATTGAGCTCTGTCATTTCAACACCATTGTTTCAAATTTTTAGGGACTCTTTAATGACTGGCATAGTACCACTGGATTGGTGTAAGTCCAATGTGGAGTCTATATTTAAAAAGGTATCAAAGTCTTTACCAAGTAACTATAGACCTGTTCCTTTAACTTCTATGGTTGGGAAGATACTGGAGAGTTTAAAAAAGACCACATAGATGAATTCTTGCAAAAAAAAAATATTTTAAACACTTCCCGCCCAGCCTATAGCAAAATGACGGCTGGGACGTGGTTCAGTTATCCTGACTGGGTGTCATATTACGTCCAACAGGATAATCCTGTGACACACCGCATCTCCAATTATGGTAAAGAGCCTCTAACGGAGGCTCTTTACCACATGATCAGCTGTGACCCGAAGAGCGTGTTGACACAAAGAGCATGGTCTAAGCACTAACCAGTATTCACTGATGGTTCCTGAAGGTGGAGATGGGTTTTGCTACAGGTAAGTACCAGGTTGTAGTGCTAAGGATTGCTCCATCTGGAGGTGAGCAAGTCAGGGTTCAGTAGCAGATATAGCAGGTAGGGATCAAGCAGAAGCATAATCAGTAAACAAGTCAAAGCTCAGTAACAAGTGGTTGCAGGTAGGGATCAAGCAGAAGTGTAGTTGAGGAACAAGCCAAAGTCAGTAATGAGTAGTAGTAGAGATAAGGACAACTGGAGGTACACAAAAGAGCAAGATACTGGCTGGAGAGAGCACGCCAATTTGGCAAACAGGAAGTGCAAAGGCATGGCTTCGGCTTGACTAGGAAGTACATGGGAGAAGCAAGGAGTTAAAAGTTCAGTAGAAACAAGGTACAAAGCAAGATTATCCAAGGGTTCAGAGAGGAGGATGCTGCCCAGCATCTCAGGTGGCTCAGCAAATAGAGCCACCACTGGGTGCAAACAAGCTCATGGGTTCAGATCCTGGTCCTGGCAGCTTGACAGCAGCTCTTTAAGATGTCCTCACCCAGCATCTCATTTGAAGTCCTTGCATATCTATACTCCATTCACTTCAGAGGGAAAACCAATAAAAATCCTGTGCATGGACTCTCCACTAAAGTGAATATAGAATGAGCTGCAAGTGTACTGGGAAAGTTGCCTTAAAAATGAAAAGTACACTAAAATGAATTTATTCTTAAAAAAACAAAAATAAATCAAAAGTGGGAAGTAAGCTGTTAATTCAGAGCATAAAGGAATGGAACACCATCACTAACATAGTTAGAGGTAGTGACATCAATTAAACCATGTCCATTGTGAGAGACATCACACCAGATGTTCATCTTAGTAAGGCTGGCTTGAAAAGCACATTATTTTTGTAAAGATTTTATGATTTAAGAACATGGCAGATTGTGATGATAATTGGACAATTATTTCATATTGTTAAAGTAAAGTAGAAAATACTGTTTGTCTTTCAGATGTGATCACGTCAGAACTAGTTAGCTGTATTTTGTTCAATTTACTTTGTAATGTAATTGGGTTTTCATGCTTATTCTATTAAATGATTTCAAAGACTAAGTTTTGCTAAAATCAAAAACATAAAAATCAACACAAGGAACATTACCAAACGTTAGTATGATATGTCCCTTTTTCTCATTATTCTTTTAGGAGAAATCTTCCTCCATCCTACTAACCCCGCCCCACAACTGCCATAATCTTCTGTTGTGCCACAAGTTAATAGAACTAAAGGGCTGTCAGGAGATCTCATCAAGAGGGCTTGACTATGTCTGCCCTTTCCTGGCAGATCTGACATTCATAAAAGCTGTACTACAGTTTCTATGAATGACACAGGATAGTACAGTACAGTACAGTGAATAGCAAATCTACAACAAAGTGCAGATATAGTCAAACTCTCTTGAGGAGAGCTCCTGACAGCCTATTAGTTGTAATAACACCCACTGCACATAATGACTACAGTGGAAGGGGTGGGGTTAGGACACAGGGGGGTTTCTCCCAAAATAATAATCAGCACCAGGGACACATTATACTGTAATTTATGTCCCATGTGCTCATTTTTAAGGTTTTGACTTTAGCTAAAGTTAGGCTTTATGAAATTTTCATGAAAAGTAAAGAAGTGTTATAGTTGATACTTATTTATATAGTTTTCATGTCATTGTAATTTGCAGTTTAGTAAATAAGTGTCAAGTCTAAAGCAAAATTGCAAAACCGGCTTAGGATGGCGAAAAGCATGCATAAACTTCAGAAAAATACAAAACAGTCTGAGAAATGATTAAAGTCAGTGGAAAACACCCAAAATATTGTAATATTGTAAAACGCTTTGGAAGAAATATACAGCAACCCTGCATTGAGTTGACTGCATGAGGGCTGGAGAGATCCCTGTCTCAGAAAAGTGGCATTGACTTACGCTCCTCCCAGACAACACTGTGTTTTACAATGGTTGGTTGTTTTTTGAGAAGAGCTTGATTGATTTTCTCATGTGAGTGCAATTTTTTATAGTTTTTAATAAAGTTTACTAGTGGTGAACAATATAGTCTGCTTCTTTTTTTTGGCCCCGAAAGATGGATATACTTTTTCTGTTAATATGGCATTGGAGCTGGGTCTTGTAGTCCCTCTGACTTCCACTCCCCAAGCCTTGGTCCAAGTGCCTTTTTAGGTCCTGGTGCCTGATCATATGCTCATGTGACCTTTGTATTGAGGGTCAATTTTTGGAGGTGAGCATAAAAAGCCAAAAAGGTTAAGCTCAGTAAATAGCTCCTATAGTGTATAATGCATGTATAGTTATATATAATAATCATGGCTGAATATAAGAAAGGGTCAGTATTCTTAAATAGTCCTTAAAAAACTACATTACTCCATCTGCATTAGTGCCTGCTCCGCATTGAGAGTAAATGATCTCTGTGAACAATAAAAGAACAAAGTTAAGTGTAGTATGTAAGGTAACTTTTATTAAAAATAAATGAAAGCCCCTTGAATTGAGCAAACTGGGAACACCTATATAGAACAAACTAAGAATTGGTACCCAGTATGGGACAAAATAACAGTTCCAAAAGTTTTTTTTTAATTTTTATACAAAAAAATATATACAACACATACCTATTGCAATCAGAAACAAGACATGTGTCTGGTCCATATGGCTTCCATGGGTGATACACATTATCTGCGCAAGAGCACAGCTATGAAGGGGGGCCTCATTACTCATTCCTCATTACTGCTTAATAACGGGACATACACCCTGGGGCCCCCCTTTATAGCTGTGCTCTTTCACAGTTAGTGTGTATCACCCATGGAAGCCATATGGACTGGACACCCATCTTGTATCTGATTGCAATAGGTACAGTATTTGTTGTATATATTTTTGAGCCACTCTATAACCTACATTTTATTTTTTTTTTATTTATTTTTTTTACAATTTCTGTTTTATTATTTTACATTTTAAACAAGATATACAAAAATATATTGAACGCTTCTGAAATTTATTATAGTAAACATTTATAATACAATTAATTATACAAGAAAAACCTCTCCATTTTCCTGTTTTATCAAATCTATATTACTTCTATTACATCCTTTCAAGATTTTAAATATTGTATATTGTAGGAATTTATCCTATATCTACCCCTGTGATGCTATATATTTCTAGATCCATTACTTATGTGTCTACATTTGTATTAATAGGGGTTTCTATCCTTCACCCCAAATATATTTTGGGTATAGGATAATCTCCAAACCAGCCTCTCTATACTGCTAATCATATCCTAACTTCAGAAGTTGGCTAACTAACATTTATCCACGCATTCACCACAAGAAGAAGAAGACATAAAAGGGGGGGGGGGGAGGGGGAGGTATAAGGAGGGTTTCCAGTCTGATTGTATTCATAATTATTCTGTGATTATTGCCAAGGTTCAAAATTCTTCTCATTGCTGTCATATTTTTGGGGTTTGTTGTATCTCTTTTTCTTCTTTTAAAATACATTTTTCCAAGGATTGCATCTCATTCATTTCACATACCCACTCCACTATTGAGGGGCCAGTCAATTTTCGCCAAATATGAGCTATAACTGTTTGCACTGCTGTAAGCATATAGCGTGGAATATCTCTTTTAATAGATTTTATTGATCCTGGCATAATTGATAAAACAGGCATATAGATATTTAATTGTAGACCAGATTTTCTTCTGATGAAATATCTTTTACCAGAATTCAAAAACCGGCAAGCACTGATATCATACAGTATGAGTGCCATTGTGCCTCTTTCTTTACAACACCTCAAGCAAGTCTCCTGGTTATCTCCATTTATTTTATTTAAATCAACTGGACATCTATACCATCTTGCAATGATTTTATAATTTCTTTCTTGGTGTTTGGTGGATAATGATAACGATAAGGATAATGATAACTTCTGTGTTAGTAACGCCTTTTGCCATTCCTGTGAAGATATTGTAATTTCTATCTCTGATTCACATTTTTTCAGGCATGATATGTCAATAAGAGAGTTATCAGGAAGCAATAATTTATATATGGTTGATAATCTATGTGTTGGTAATAGTCACTCAAATTCCATTTAAGGTCTATCTAATGGAAAATGTTGTTGCAGAGATCTAATATATGTATTTAACTGGTTATCTTGCATCCATTTGGATCTAAACTCTGGACCCATACCAGCTAGAGGAAAAAGTTTACCATCTAGCAGAATCTGAGCGATTCTTATCTCCTCACTGCTATGCCACTTAAGAAAAGTTGAGGATTCTTGTGTTGGTTTAAATTTTGGATTAAAAAACAAAGGAGTCATTGGCCCATTCTGCATAGAAAGAAATCCTTTCCTTATCAGTGAGTCCCACATTTTCAACATTGAGGAACAAGGAAAGGTAGATCTTTCGTCTCAGGATGAAACTGAGGGCCAATCCATGGAAGTGATTTACGTTTTATTGGAACAATATCTTCCTCTAATGTCACTCATTGTTTAGATTTCCTATTATGGAACCAGTCCATAATCCTAATCATAATTCAGGGAGTTTATGAGCACAGATAAAGCTTCCCATGGCTTTGTGTAACTGGCCCAGTAGAGTAGTTGGATGAATTAGTGGGACTGTTTATAATACATAAAGTATTTTGGTAGTATGTCCATCTTCATTATATTTATCCTACCAATACTAGAAAAGATAGTTCTATCATACCTTTGACGTAATCTTATTGTATTATGGATTATAGGAAAATAATTTAACTCCTGAAGTTTAGTCAGGACTCTAAGAATGTACAGTGCTGTGAAAAAGCATTTGCTCACTTACTGATTTTTTTGCAGATTTCTCACACTTAAATAATTCAGATCATCAAACAAATTTTAATATTACACACAACTAACCCAAGTTAATCCAAGAAGCAGTTTTTAAATTATTATTTAAGGGAAAAAACTTTCAAACCTGCCTGGCCCTATGTGAAAAAAGTAATTTCCCCCACCCATACTGAATTATGAATGAACTGTGATTAACCACAATTTTTTGGAAAGCTGAGTTAAATTTCACTTGTTACACCCAGGCTTGATTACTGCCAGACCTGTTGAATCAAGAAATCACATAAATAGAAGCTGTCTGACTGTGAAGTGAAGCATGTTAACAGATCACAAAAAGCCACACATCATGCCAAAATCTAAAAAGATTAAAGAACAGATTAGAAACAAACATGTATCGGTCTAGAAAGGGTTTCAAAGCTATTTCTAAGGCTATCGAACTCCAGTCAACCACAGGGAGAGCCATTATCCACAAATGGAGATAACTTGGAACCCAGGAGTGGCTGGCCTACAAAAATTACTCAAAGAGCATGATGACGACTCATCCAGGAAGTCATAAAAGAACCCAGAACAACATCTAAAGAACTGCAGGCCTCACTTGCCTCAGGTAAGATCAGTGTTCATGATTCAAGAATAAGAAAGAGACTGAAAAAATGAGAGTGTTCCAAGGCCAAGGCCACTGCTGACCAAAAAGGACACAAAGGCTCATTGCACATTTACCAAAAAAAATTTTGATTATCGCCAAAACTTTTAGGCAAATATTCTGTGGACTGATGAGACGAAAATGTAGCTTTTTGGAAGGTGTTCATCCCGTTACATCTGGCATAAAACTAATACAGCATTTCATAACAAGAACATCATACCAACAGTCAGACATGGTGGTGGTAGCATGATGGTCTGCATCTTTGCAGCTTCAGGACCTGGACGACTTGCCATAATTGATAGAACCATGAATTCTGAACTCTACTAGAAAATCCCTAACGAGACTATCCGGCCATCAGTCCATGACCTTAAGCTCAAGTGCACTTGGGTTATGCAGCAGGGCAATGATTTGAAACACAACAGCGAGTCCACTTCCAAATGGTTCAAACAAAGCACAATTTAGCTTTTGTAGTGGCCTAGTCAAAGCCAGGACTTAAATCCAATTGAGATCCTGTACCATGCCCTTACACAGGCCGTTCATGCTGAAAAACCCTCCAATGTGGCTTGAATTAAAACAATTCTGCAAAGAAGAGTGAGCCAAAATTGCTCCACAGCAATGTGAAAGACTCATTGCCAGTTATCTCAAATGCTTGATTGCAGTTGTTGCCCCCAAGGGTGGCACAACCAGTTATAAGGTTTAGGTGGCACTTAATAAATTAAACCATGTTTTAAAAACTGCATTTTGTATTTACTTGGGTTATCTTTGTGTGATAATAAAATGAGTTTGATGATCTGAGTCATTTAAGTGTGAAAAATATGCAAAAAAATAAATAAAAATCAGAAAGGGGACAAATACTTTTTCACAGCATTGTATATCCTTAAATACCTAATAACTTCTTCTTGCCATTAAAAAGAAAATTCCATCGAAAGAGCTGTTGAATTTTAGTTGGTAAAGAAATATTTAATGCTTCTGATTTGTCATAATTGACCTTAAAATTGCTCACAGCACCAAAATGTTTAAATTCTTGAATAAGATTTGGTAGTGTCACTACCGGGTTAGTAACATAAATCAACAGATCATCTGCGTATACTGACATTTTATATTCCTTTCCTTTAACTCGAATCCCTTGAATATCTAGATTATTGTGAATGGCTGTAGTTAAATTTACCATTACTATCACATATAAAAGAGGAGACAAGGGACATCCTTGTCGAGTTCCATTTGTGATCCCAGTAGGGTTCGAAAGAATTCCATTTATACACACTCTAGCTTTAGGATTGGAATAGAGGGGCATGATCTTTTGAAGGAGCTGAGGACCTTTTCCTATTTTCAATGCTTCTTCAAGGAAGCACCATCCCACCCTGCCAAATGCTTTTTCGGCATCTATTGATAATAGGCACGATGGGATGGTATACTTCTGAGCATATCCCATCCATGTAAATGTCTTCATTGTATTGTCTCTTGCCTCTCGACCCATTGTAAAGCTGACATGATCTAAATGAATATGTGATGGCAGAATGGCTGTAAGCCTATTTGCAAAAATGTTAGAATAAAGGCACAGATCTATATTCGTAAGGGAGATTGGACGGTAATTACTATATATCATATGATCTTTATCAGGTTTAGAAATAACTGAGATATGTGCCTCAATCTGTGGAACAAACTGCTAAGAGGCTGAGATAGAGTTAAACGTCTTATCAAGAATTGGAACCAAAATTTCCTAAAATATATCTTATAAAACCAATTTTAAATTCATGTGGACCCAGATTCTTGCCCGGAGCCAGTGAGGCTATAGCTTTCTGTATTTCTACTACCAAGAAGTCTCTATCCAGTTCCCCCACAATTTCCTCCGGAATAGTAGGCAGTGCCGTTTCCCTAATATATTGAAGTACATTATTTTGATACACTTTTATAGCCATACCTGATAGCTGTATATAGATATATTATATAATTTTGAATAAAATGCTTGAAATGTCTTAAATATCATATGTCATTTCCAAGGATGCCTTTTGAATTTTTATTATAGAGGTCAGAGATGAACGCTGTCTTAAGGCCTTTGCTAAAAGTAGACCGGGTTTATTCCTGTGTTGATAAAACAGTTTTATCCCTGAGTCCTAAAGTCTGTTCATTCAATAAAATTTGTAACTCAATACGTTTATCTGTTATTGCTATCAGATTTCCCTTTTGGAACTGTTATTTTGTCCCATGCTGGGCACCAATTCTTATATTGTTCTAAAGATGTTCCCAGTTTGCTTAATCCAAGGGGTTTTCATTTGTTGGATATCAGGCTCTTTCAGTGATTGGGACTACTTTAAACCACCTTGAAGTGCCATTTATCAAGATTTCTGGGTACATATCCTTATTTATTTACCATTTTAAAAGTATCTATACATATATATGTATACTTTTTATGTCCCAATAACGCCATGGTAATTCATTTTAAACTTGGGTCTACAGATATGTTTTGATTTCGAGCTGTGTTTTCCCTTCTCACATCCTATCCTGCAAGACCATTCGTGCATTCCCATGACATCAATAATAGAGCGACATATCTACCCTTTGAATGGTTAAGAACCCTTAAGCAAATTACAAAAAGGAAGGAAGACCAGGTGACCCAGTCCAAATTGGGAAAATTCTGGAGAGACCTTGATGATTATAATCAAAATAAGGTCTTCTGTTGGAAGAAAGGAAATCAGACACCCCAGCCTCTGATGTTCTGTGTTCCACTCCCAATTTTTCCACCGGGCATATCTAAAGGCCATGAAGGTTGGCTTGCTCCCCACACTATACCCAAGTTTAATAATAAAGGCAAGAGTGTCTCAAACCACCTATCCAATAACCCCAAAAGCCTTACAATTAGAAAAAATTATTCACATGCTTCAACTCCAAAAAAACAGAATTCACAACAACCTTTTACTGATTTTAAACCCTAGGATACCAGTAACAAAACCAACATATGTCCTAGTCAGACACATACTGGTACCTCAAAGACACCTTGCCAAAACCTCTTTGGGACCTGTACAGGTACAGTTAGGGCCATAAATATTTGGACAGTGACACAATTTTCGCAAGTTGGGCTCTGCATGCCACCGCATTGGATTTGAAATGAAACCTCTACAACAGAATTCAAGTGCAGATTGTAACGTTTAATTTGAAGGGTTGAACAAAAATACCTGATAGAAAATGTAGGAATTGTACACATTTCTTTACAAACACTCCACATTTTAGGAGCTCAAAAGTAATTGGACAAATAAACATAACCCAAACAAAATATTTATTTATTCAATATTTTGTTGCAAATCCTTTGGAGGCAATCACTGCCTTAAGTCTGGAACCCATGGACATCACCAAACGCTGGGTTTCCTCCTTCTTAATGCTTTGCCAGGCCTTTCCAGCCGCAGCCTTCAGGTCTTGCTTGTTTGTGGGTCTTTCCGTCTTAAGTCTGGATTTGAGCAAGTGAAATGCATGCTCAATTGGGTTAAGATCTGGTGATTGACTTGGCCATTGCAGAATGTTCCACTTTTTTGCACTCATGAACTCCTGGGTAGCTTTGGCTGTATGCTTGGGGTCATTGTCCATCTGTACTATGAAGCGCCGTCCAATCAACTTTGCACCATTTGGCTGAATCTGGGCTGAAAGTATATCCCGGTACACTTCAGAATTCATCCGGCTAGTCTTGTCTGCTGTTATGTCATCAATAAACACAAGTGACCCAGTGCCATTGAAAGCCATGCATGCCCATGCCATCACGTTGCCTCCACCATGTTTTACAGAGGATGTGGTATGCCTTGGATCATGTGCCGTTCCCTTTCTTCTCCAAACTTTTTTCTTCCCATCATTCTGGTACAGGTTGATCTTTGTCTCATCTGTCCATAGAATACTTTTCCAGAACTGAGCTGGCTTCTTGAGGTGTTTTTGGGCAAATTTAACTCTGGCCTGTCTATTTTTGGAATTGATGAATGGTTTGCATCTACATGTGAACCCTTTGTATTTACTTTCATGGAGTCTTCTCTTTACTGTTGACTTAGAGACAGATACACCTACTTCCCTGAGAGTGTTCTGGACTTCAGTTGATGTTGTGAACGGGTTCTTCTTCACCAAAGAAAGTATGCGGCGATCATCCACCACTGTTGTCTTCCGTGGACGCCCAGCCCTTTTTGAGTTCCCAAGCTCACCAGTCAATTCCTTTTTTCTCAGAATGTACCCGACTGTTGATTTTGCTACTCCAAGCATGTCTGCTATCTCTCTGATGGATTTTTTCTTTTTTTTCAGCCTCAGGATGTTCTGCTTCACCTCAATTGAGAGTTCCTTTGACCGTATGTTGTCTGGTCACAGCAACAGCTTCCAAATGCAAAACCACACACCTGGAATCAACCCCAGACCTTTTAACTACTTCATTGATTACAGGTTAACGAGGGAGACGCCTTCAGAGTTAATTGCAGCCCTTAGAGTCCATTGTCCAATTACTTTTGGTCCCTTGAAAAAGAGGAGGCTATGCATTACAGAGCTATGATTCCTAAACCCTTTCTCCGATTTGGATGTGGAAACTCTCATATTGCAGCTGGGAGTGTGCACTTTCAGCCCATATTATATATATAATTGTATTTCTGAACATGTTTTTGTAAACAGCTAAAATAACAAAACTTGTGTCACTGTCCAAATATTTATGGCCCTAACTGTACACCAGTGCCTGTACAAGGGTAAACTTCCAAGCTCATCTGATGCAATATTACATGCAATAAGGAAGGGGGGCTCCATAGTGTAGTAATCCAAAAATAATGATTAATAAAATCAGTAGTAACTTACAGTTAAGGAACACTTGGTACAGAGCGCAAACAGAGGGAACTTCTGGTCTCGGCTGCGTCCGGAAGTGATGACACCCGGCTCTCCACTGATGCGTTGCGTCATTGAACACGTGACTTCATCAAAGGCTAAATTGATTCACCCTTCCCTCAAAAGTTAAATAACTGTCTGCTAGCTGTCCCTTGCCCCAAACTTTATTTCCACAAGAAGGTTTAGCCACGGATTCTTTTTTAGTCCCAACACCCCAATCCAACCTCCAAAAAAAGGACAAAAAGAGGTAGGAGATGGGGGAGGGAGTCAAAACATATACAGAAAGAGAAAAGTAAGGAAATTGTAAAAATATTCAACTTATTCTCACACATTGTTGGGTTATGAATTTTCCCTTTTGAGCCAGGGGTTGAATTTGCTCCCACCACCCAACCCAATCCCTTTTCAATTTGCAAAGATTTGAAAGTTTGAAAATTTGAAACCTAACCCTTAAATACTATTATAACATCTTCTCACATCTTCAAATCTTCTAGGCCTAGTAATGAAGTTCAGACAGATGGGATCATCATTCAAGATGATTCCTATGTTTTTTATGATGAGGTTGAAATAGAGGCACTGGCCAATTTGTAGGAACTATAGATTGGGAATGGGGATATAGATCTGGCTTTACTTTCCCACCATCCTTCACACTCTCCTCCTGTTAAACATACTTCTTTTAGACCCAAGTCTGTATTTCATCCTCACTAAGTGTGTTTATCTTGAAGCTTTTTACCAAGTAGTCTATTCTGATTTGGTTTATTTGTGTCAAAAAAAAAAAACATTCAAATCACACGCAAAACAGGCTAATCTCAATCCCCAATAATGCATAGAAATGTAGCCCAAGACCACAACATCATCATACAACTGGCTGATGAGGGAGGGGGGTATCATCCTACAGAATAGAACTGATTATTTAGAAGAAGCTCACTGTTTAATATCAGATAATAATACCTCTGTGAGACTACAACAATATCCATTACTGGCCTTTATAGCAGAGGTCAGGCATCACATCACCAGGGCCTTAAAGAAACAGGTGATCAACAAAACAGAGGCAGCCTTTTTCACAAATAATTCTATGTGCTACCTTATTTTTATCACCTTACAAAAATTCATAAAGAGCAGTGCCATCCCCCCAGGCTGCTTAATAGTTGCCTCTGTGGATAGCATAACTAGCATAACTAACTTTATGTTAATCATTTCTTCAACTCCTTGCCCTCATACATTCGGGATGGTGTTCAGCCTTTGGAACTAGTACAACCATACTCTTGGGAGCCCACTTATCGGTGGGTCTCAATATATGTGTATTCTCTGTGTACATCTATGTCACATGGCAGTGGTATCGGGGGGTAGTTCAATATTTTCTAACTAGTGACCCCCTTCTCAACCACAGAAGGGCTATTTTTTTATCCTTGAAGCAACCAAATTCTGCCTCTAGCATAACTATTTCCAATTGGTTGGGGAATACCATCTACAGAAGACTGGCACAGCCATGGGGGCTAATTTCACCCCCAGCCATGCCAATCTCACATTAAAGTTGTGGGAAATAACGTTTGTGTGGAACAACAACCCCTTTTCAGCTCACATAGTGGTCTATGGTTGCTATATTGATGACTTGGTTATAATTGGGGATGGCCCACAATCCTCTGTCAAATAATTTGTCACTTAACATAACACCAATGATTTGGGGTTGTCTTTCACGTCTGTGTGTGATGCTACCTGCTAACTCCTTAGCTTTTCTTGATCTACAACTGAGTCATGCTAACCGATCCAGAAAAAAAAAACTATGTCAATTCGACAGCAGGGATTTTTTTTTACATTGCACCAGTTGCCTTGCCATCATCCCAGATGGATTAAAAATGTCCTGAAAAGCCAATTCTATTGGCTTAGACACAACTGTACAAAAGGCAACAAAGTGTTCTTCTGAATAAAAAGTTTACTGACAAAAGATAGCTCTGTGACCTTATAGAAGAGGTTTATTCTTTCTACCTTACCAGTGATAGACCCTCTAGGATAACGAACCCCGATAACAATCCACAAGTCAGATTTATAACACAGTTCCATAGCCAACATTAGAAAATGGAAAATTGTTCCATTTTACTCTGAGACCTTTACCTAAAATCCTTCATCACTCATGAACCCAAAGTGTAAATAGGAAAGCTCCCAACATTAACAGCAAGGTGCCCCAAGCAAAATGAATGCTATGAAATCTAAGACTAGGATAGGATTAACTTTTTTTAATTAAAGGCTAAGTTTCAGAGTAAGGAATTGAAATGCCTAACTTGCAAACCTGTGCAACATGGCCAAAAACAGTTTACAGCAAAAGGTAAGACATACAACATCAACTCCTTCTACAACTTTTCTACACAGTTCATAGTATATTGTCTCTGTTTTCCATGTGGGCTACTATATATAGGCAGGACCATTAGAACCCTTAGAAAAAGATTTGGGGAACATCAGCTAAGAGGTAAACATAGTGTACCTAGAAATTTCCTGGTGTTTCACAATAAATTTTCACAGGGCCTCTGAGTGTGGGTTATAGAATCTATCAATAGTGAATATCCCTCAGCTGAACATTTTAAGAGATTATGTCAGTAGGAGACCTACTGAATTTAGACTTTAGATATACTTGCTCCTAGAGGTCTAAATGAAGAGAGAAATATCAGTACAGTTATATAATATATTGTAGCTTGTTTATAATTTCTCAGCTGATTTTTACTCGTCATGTTTTTACACACCAAGGTATGGGAAACTCAATGAGTTGAATTGAATGGGAGACATTCAATGGATTCATTTCTCTTTCAGTTTTATATCTTTAATCCTTTACATTTTTTTTCGCCAAAACGTTTTTATTAGGAATAATAAGAATGGTGCATACAAATTGCAACAAAGATCAAATGAAAATATTAAACGATTAAGATACTTGTGAACAAATGAAGAATACATCTTATAGTTACCACATGAAGCATTGTAACCAGGAACAGATCAATAAGACAAATTGTAGCATAGACAAGATGGAGGGTCACATTTTCTATTTCCCCCTCCCCCTCCCCTTTCCCCCCCAAGTGTCAGTTATTCAAACAATGGGAAGAAGTGGCCTATATATTTGTTCCAGGTTGAAACAATGAAGACCATATATCTTTGTGTGTGATTTGAGGGGCAAATATGAGTTACAGTAATGTGTGCAAGCTACGAAGAGGGGGAAAAAGAGGTTGAAAGAGAGTGGAAAGAAGGGGGAAAGTCAGGAGAGAGAGAGAAAGAAAAAAAAAAAACAAGAAAAAAGGGGAGAGACAAGGGAGAGGGGGAAAGCACATATAAAAAAGGGACCAAGGGATATAAGGTCAAAAGAAAGGAGAGTTAGGTACTACTACAAGATACTAGACACCTAAGTGTGGACCCGCTCCCCACTAGCACCTGTCTCCCAGGGGGTAGACCGAATCGAATACCGGTGGTTACCGACTGAATTTAGAGCACATAATGATGATAGCGTTTGGTAGTTTGGAAGTGGGTTCAACATGGCCAATATGGTTGAGAATTTATGCATCCTTTCTTGAGAGATGTGAATCAATTCCTCCATCTCCTCTATCTTGGAGAACCTTGCAAACCATTCCTTAATCATTGGAATATGTGTGGAGCGCCAATGTATAGGGATGCAAAGTCTAGCTTCATTCACCATGTGTATGGGCAGTGATTTATAATAATCCCTTTTAGACAGGGACAAGTGGTGTAAGAGGAACTGTGCTAGGGTATAGCCCAGGGTGAATGTAGTGACATGCGTTATGAGATCATGTACTTCCCTTCAAAAGGGTTGGAGTGGTTCGCACTCCCACCATATGTGAAGCATAGTGCCTTCTATTTCCCGCATCTCCAACAAGTGTTTGGAACGGTGGGGGAAAGTTTATGAAGGCATGAAAGTGTTCTATACTATCTGGTGATAACCTTGTAACAGTGTTCTTGGATGGCTACATTCAGGGAACACTTGTGAGCATATCCGTGAATGGTGTCCCAGTCCTATTCAGTGAAAATTTCTGTAAACCCCTGCCCCAAGAGGCCTGTGAGGGAGCCGGAGTGGGGGTGGCAACATCTGAGAGGACGGTGTGTAAGTAGGAAATGAAATACCTTTGCCGTGATTTACAAGTGCATAGAGATTTAAAAGGTGTGAGATGCCTTGTCCAGTTATGTGTGAATGAGTCGAAAGTGTTGGATCTGCCTATACGTTCAAAAGGAGAAAGAAGCATTCTTAGAATGGTTTGCATTAGGTAAAGTAGCCATTGAAGGATGATCATTTTGACCAATGCTGAACGGCCAAACGACAAAACATTTAGGTCCATTCAGTCCTTGAAGTGTTTTTGGATCTTAGTTAGGGCCATAAGGAAGTTCTAAGTGTAGAGGTCTGTCAGTCGGCTTGTAATTTGCCTTTACATTTTTTAAATGCATTCTTCCACTGATACATATCCCTTACGGATATACACATATGCATATGTGTACATGCATGTACTCCTTATGAGTTAATGTGTGCATATGCATGGATGTATGCAATAGTGTATTTAGTTTTTGCGCTGCCCTAGTCCTGACTAAACTCGTGCACCCCCTAATTTAAATATGACCCACCCCTTCCTGTCAAGGTCACACCTTTTGCTGTTTAAGATCCGCCCTGAAATTTTTGAGTGGGGATACTAGTTTTGACGGCCTGGGGGAATAGGGGGGAGGTGGGCAATGGATTCCCTTCATTTGCATTGAATTCCTCTCACTTCCTGTGTGGCTATGGGGCAGGAAGTGAAGGGAAATCTCTGCAATGGGCAGGATTGGTAAAAAAATAAACTGACAGAGGTTATAACCCTCCCTTACTCTATCCAAAAGTGTTGCCTATAGTTCTACTTTAAGCACAAATTTCTGATAATTTTATGGAGAGGACTAGGAAGATATAACCATGCCAATGGGGCAGCAGAAAACATATAGCAGTGAGGAAGGTTTGTGGTCCAGCATGAGAGGTCATAAAAAATTAGAAGAGGCACTCCTCCCCACAGTAGCGTATTCTTATTTTTTTTTACTTTTTGCTGAGTACTGTAGTTTGTCTGTTTTGCAGAATAAATAGCATCCCTCTTGTACAGTCGTGTGAAAAAGTGTTTGCCCCCTTCCTCATTTCCTGTTCCTTTGCATGTTTGTCACACTTAAGTGTTTCGGAACATCAAACCAATTTAAACAATAGTCAAGGACAACACAAGTAAACACAAAATGCAATTTGTAAATGAAGGTGTTTATTATTAAAGGTGAAAAAAAATCCAAACCATCATGGCCCTGTGTGAAAAAGTGATTGCCCCCCTTGTTAAAACATACTATAACTGTGGTTGTCCACACCTGAGTTCAATTTCTCTAGCCACACCCAGGCCTGATTATTGCCACACCTGTTCACAATCAAGGCATCGCTTAAATAAGTTAAGGTCAGCGTTCATGCCTCCACCATCAGGAAAAGACTGGGCAAAAATGGCCTGCATGGCAGAGTTCCAAGGAGAAAACCACTGCTGAGCAAAAAGAACATCAAAGCTCGTCTCAATTTCTCCACAACACATCTTGATGATCCCCAAGACTTTTGGGACAACATTCTGTGGACCGATGAGACAAAAGTGGAACTCTTTGGAAGGTGTGTGTCCAAGTATATCTGGCGTAGAAGGAACACTGCATTTCATAAAAAGAACATTATACCAACAGTAAAATATGGTGGTGGTAGTGTGATGGTCTGGGGCTGTTTTGCTGCTTCAGGACCTGGAAGACTTGCCGTGATAAAAGGAACTATGAATTCTGCTGTCTACCAAGAGATTCTGAAGGAGAATGTCCGACCATCTGTTCGTGTACTCAAGCTGAAACGAACTTGGGTTCTGCAGCAGGACAATGATCCTAAACACACCAGCAAGTCCACCACCGAATGGCTGAAGAAAAACAAAATGAAGACTTTGGAGTGGCCTAGCCAAAGTCCTGACCTGAATCCTATTGAGATGTTGTGGTATGACCTTAAAAAGGCCGTTCATGCTCGAAAACCCTCTAATGTAACTGAATTAGGACAATTCTGCAAAGATGAGTGGGCCAAAATTCCTCCAGGACGCTGTAAAAGCCTCATTGCACGTTATCGCAAATGCTTGGTTGCAGTTGTTGCTGCTAAGGGTGGCCCAACCAGTTATTAGGTTTAGGGGGCAATCACTTTTTCACACAGGGCCATGATGGTTTGGATTTTTTTTCACTTTTAATAATAAACACCTTCATTTACAAATTGCATTTTGTGTTTACTTGTGTTGTCCTTGACTATTGTTTAAATTGGTTTGATGTTCCGAAACACTTAAGTGTGACAAACATGCACAGGAACAGGAAATGAGGAAGGGGGCAAACACTTTTTCACACCACTGTATATCGTTATGGCTTAAGAAAGAAGCTGTATCATTCCAAAATACATAGCCATGTCCTCTGCTGTTGTTCCTCCCAGGTGTGATATAATTTCCAGGCTTGAACCCTCCATGTACTCCAAGGTAGTCCTGGGAACTCCAGGTTCGGCAGTCAGAGTTTTTCCACCCAGTTAGCGACTGCATGAGTTTTTCTATCTTCTATAGATCCTCCATTCCCAGAAGTAGCCTATTAAAGGGAAGCATGTTAGAAGGAGATGGGAGCTGTGATATGATGATCCATGTTTGTTGATGATCTCTTGGTTGGATTACTCTCTCTATTGCCTAAATTAATCCTAGTTGCTGTAAGTGCATTATTTTAGCTTTAATAAACCTTTTTGTAAATGTATTATGTAATGAGTCTTCCCTATGTTTAAACCCCACACATACACCGAGTGGCGAGCATCAAGCAAGTTCAGGCTGGAGTGTTCAGGGCGGGGAAGCTAATTAGGAGGCTCCATCAAGGAGGTTGGGTTACATACAGGAGGAATTCACATATCTGTTTACCTCATGCGATATATGATCTCTTATAACTTGGAGATCATTGGGATCTGGTAAGTGGCACATTTAATTATATTTGGAAAAGAGGATTGAAAATATTCTTTCACTGGAAGTGGTTCATGCATATTTTTTTGATGGAAAAATATCATTTTTATTTTGAGAACATTTTTTTGATGAACTTTTATTTTTTGATGAATATTATTTTTTGATGAATATTTTTCTGATGAATTTGGTTTCAGATTATGTTATTATGTTCATTTAATCACATCGTGGTAATTTTTGTGTTTGTTCACAATACTTCACTTTATTGATTCACATGAGACAGTGCATATCTTTTATGTTTTGAGCACTGTATCTTCACCTCCTCATATTCAAGGAGTAGTAAAAGTGTAGCAGTCTTACCTATATTTAATGCAAGGTTTTCTATACTATTTTTAATATTCATGAGATGATTAAAAGGGAGTTCAAGAAGGATGTGCCTGCATCTGAGTATAGTGAGTAATAGGGCACTCTACTACATGTCATTAACTGCAGCCCACTTTTTAAGTTTAATGGCAGGAAATGTTATTGTAGCTCTTAGTTTGGGCAAAACCTAGAAGTGGGGGAGAGTCAGTGGTGTTATTCTAAAATCATAAAGGGCATTTCCATGTTTCCAAATACTCTTCTATAAATATACTCTTTCATCAGTGGCCTGTAGTCAGCGGCTAGTGAGTACATAAAAAATTAACATGTTAGGTGAAGGTGCTTAAACAATATGATATTTGTGCCTTTAAAAATGAAAGTGCTAAATAACCTGCAGGAGCACACATAAAATTGCCCATGGCACCCTCCCGTACCTTGCTAACATGCAAGCTAAAATGCATGGTAACATGGTTTAATTTTTAAAAAGGATCATGCACTTCTTTTGTGTGATTTTCACATGTAGAGCAGCCTATTAAAATGAATGGACCGCCCTAAGCACAATACAAGTAACTGTGCAAAAACACGTACGCACCTGCATGGGTGTGAATGGAGCTTAAAATTTAATATTGTATAATTGCAAAAAAATGTACAAAAGACATCAATGAAGAGTCAGAAAAAAAACTGCCACAGAAGTGAAAGTATAGATAAACAATATTGTAATACAAAAATCCCCCTATGCAAGAGATTAATGCTGAAGGAGGTTGGCTTTATCAACATGGCTTTATCAACAGTTTCAGCCTGAAATGTCATGGACAGTGGTATCCTCGGAATACTGAATGACCTAAAATGGCAAAATTTTTATACACAAGAAATTTTTTTCTTGCTCCTATTATACCGTGTGAAGATCGGTATTGGAGAGGGTATTATTAAACTAGCAGCAGGAAAATAGGAAGAAACTCAGATTCACAGAATCAATTTTTTTACAAGGAATTTAGACGAAAAGGTAGACAGAGCACTGTCTAGGTGCAATTAACATTTTAAGGTTTATTTACCTGTAAGTTAACAAATCTTCCCTTTTTTTTCAGTTCAGATCAAAAATAACAATAACATAATACATGCACACAAAGGTAGAATAAATTTAGTTTTCATTGGAAATAAAAAACAAAACCCTGATTTTATCTCAAAAGTTAATTCTGTTATGCGTTGAGTTTTTTCTGGAAAACCTACAATGGAGCAAATGTTATAAAGAACTCTTTGTAAGGCCGTTCAGGTCCACCTGTTAGTTTTTTAGGCGGCCCTGAACGGACACTCCATAGACCTCTATGGAGCGACGGATGTCAGCGATCACATGTCTGCTGACATCCGTCCCGCTTAGATCCGAAAAAGTGTGACGGAGGAAAACCCTATTTTTCCATCCATCTGCAGATTGTATCGGATGAAAACTGACTACAATCCGTCTTCATCCGATTCCCCATAGAGTAGAGTGGCGCTCTGACAGGTCCGTCCCTGCACAGTGTGCAGAGACAGACCTGTCATCTTCCTGCACCGTGGGGATCGACGGAGCGATCCCCCACTGAGCAAAGTGGAGCCCATACACAGACACGTCCGTGTGAAAGGACCCTACTACTGTTAAGGGTTTTCCTCCGTCACACTTTTTCAGATCGGAGCGGGACATCCGGTCATTCTGGCTAACGGTGCGAGTGTGTGGAACGCATAGTGTGGATAATGTGGACCTTCCATATTGCAGCTCACCCTAGAATAACGCCAGCAGCCCCAGTGCTGGGGGAAAGGCACTTTTACAAGTAAGGAGCCATTTGGCTGTGTACTATTTTTTCATTTTTTAATAAATTGAATTGCGCTATGGAAGCTCTCCATTTGTTTTTTATCTATCACATTTACCATACCTGTCTCTGAGGAGAAAGGCTGAATCTATCTACAGGCTTAAAGCATGTGAGCAGGCACAACCCTGCAGAGGCGATTATTGACTTTTTCAATAAAGTGGTCAATAAAATCTGGTAAGCTGAATCACATTACAATCACTTATTGGGTGTGGATAATCGAGGCTGTGTTGAAGGATCACGTGGAAGGTTGTGGCTACATTCTTTTACACGAAAGATCTGTCATCGTTCTGTGGGTGGCAATCATATCATGCTATAAAGGAACTTTTTACTGGAATAGTTTAAATTTCAAAGACTTTTCTAATATAGTTGTTGCAGTAACTGCTGTCACTGGGGTGTTATCACATGAATGTGTGAATTGTTGTAAAATTAATTTTATTTACATATTATGTTGAATGTAGTATAAGTAGTTGTACATACAAATGACATTTGTTTAAGAGTGGCAAAATATTGGTTGTTAATGAGAGGGGTATTATTCACGTTGATGATACATTTTTTGCCAACTAGCGCCCCCTATATGTTATGTAAATCTGAACTGAGGAGTGTATTATTCTCTTTTTCAGGGGAGCAGCATTAGATTAATTAAGTTTTAGGTTTATAGTTTTCAATTTTTCTTAATTTCTCAAATAAACGTACATGTACATGATACATGTACATGATTTGGTGTTAAGTGGATAAAAAGAGAACCTGTCTCTCCCAAGCAAACTGCCAATGTGGTCCAAAGGTCCAAGGAATCTTTCCCATTAGCCTATAGTTAAGAATATCTCTCAGCTCATAGCTTTCTCCCTTTGTACTGTATTCGAGGAAGCTGAATTTTAAAGTAAATGTGAAGTGCTTCTCACTGCTGGTGCCCTAGCAAATAAATAAAGTGGATCCTACAATGCATGGTAATTCATTCAAAGCTGAACTATCAGTCTGGGCTGAACAGGTTCTTTAACAAATATTTACAAACATGTTCTTAAGAGATAAAGACCCATATGCTGGAAAATGTATCTCAATCAAGAGATTGTGGTGACATAAAAGTAAAACAAAAAACAAGTTCTAAACCAGGAAAATCCTTTTATCTTTTCTATACAGGAATCTAAAAAAAAATATTTTGAACAGTGAGCAGTAGGTAAAACGAATAAAGCATTCACTTGGAGAACTGCCAAACTCAAAGCCTTCATTTTGTGGGATGCAAATTCACCTTGTGTTTGCTTAGTATTAGGCTAATTAAATTCTTACATAAAAAAATAAATCTACATCATCTTACACCCTTAAGAAAATGAATAATAAAGGGGCCAATATCATGGACAGTTATTGGCAGACAAAAGTTCTGTTAGGCTTTTTATGGTGATGGTCAGCCAATATATTCTGACTTCTGACATTGAAAGATATCCTTTGGATTCTAAAGATATTGTAGTATGAAGGTGTAGTGATGCGTATATGCCTATGTTCTCTAGCTGCTTCTGTTGTTCCACCATGCAATATGGATACCCAGTATTTATGTGAGATGCCCATGTTTGCCAGATTAGTTCATCACTTCAGATAGTCAAATCTTTTACAGATCACTCTGACTTCAGCTCAGGAAATATGCCAGACTGCTTAATGGAAAACAGATTAATATATCTTTTGTCGAATGCAATACAAAAACATATGAGGCAGCAGGCATACCCATAGGTACTGCATCTCAATATTTTAATATACACTAATAAGAAAAAAGGTAAATGGGATCTTTATGGTACTGTACCTAGTGACAAGCACTCACATTTGTAAATAAAATCCTAACATTTTATTAATAACATAAAAAAATTAAAATTGTTCATGATACAATACTGGTCTTATTCAAGTCTTTCAGCTCCAAGTAGATGGTGATTCAACATGTTTTACCATAATTGACTTCATCAGGAAGACTGTGTTAACTACAGAAAGCAAAGCTGTACAGAAACTAAAAGTATATAAAATACCAAATTATCCTGAAAATTAAGCAGACATATAATTAATAATCATACATCTCACAGCCAGTTAGAATTTCCACCTTTAATTCTTAGTTATCACTCAGTTTTTTATTAAAAGAGCTACCCCAAATAGGAGTGAAAGATGTATATGGGTTCAGCATATTTTGCACTCTGGAACATAGGCGGCATCTGACTCACCATAGGAAAGGCACCAGCCTTGAAAAAAAAAATGTAAAATTTGGAGCAAATTGTTTGCTATACTACATTTTTCTGTTTCACAGATTGTGTGGGGGACGTAACAGGTAAGGTGGAGACAGCCACATGATGTCTTCACATTTTCCTCAAGCCACCGGTAGTGTTAGTGTGGAGGATTTACTGGTACAACAGATACATATTAGGAATATGAAGTGTTGGGGTAACAAATGCTTTAAGTCAATCCCCCACCCTATGTCAGGCCTGTCTCACTCTGTAACAGACCACGCTCCTGACATGATGATGCTCTGCCGCATAGTGTAGAAGCACCATGACGTTGTGTCCCTTGCCAAGCCAGGCTCCATTCAGAGCAATGTTTTGGACAAGATTGCTTAGAAGTTAATAAAATAATAAGCAAACAAAAAAAGAGAAATATGAAGGGCAAAAAATTATATGTAATAACACACAATAATATCCCATAGGACACTGTTTACCTGATATAGGTAGCATGCTCTAGTCAATAAGCTGCATAAATATAGAAAAAGAGGGTTTTTTTGTGGGGAAAAACCCTCCGCAGATGCATTAAGATAAAAAACCTTCTACCTTTACAACCACTTTAAGCACTCAACCAATGCTCTCAAATGAAGTGCACCAGAAAGCCTCGCCCTATCGGTAATTCAATGTGGAAAAGCCAGCTAATAGTTCTGGTGTGCTGGACCAATAATTGTGAAAGGGGCAAAATACTAGCATCATCAAAGAATAAATCTAAAAAACAGTGTTATACCTTAACTGCCTCTATAACAAATTCCCATAGCAGTCTTTCATAATTAACAAGCCCCTTTGTATAAATTTGTCTTTCTAACGTTCACTGAAATGCAGATATTTTAGTCAAATGATTCAGTCAAGTAGCTTTCCTTCCACCTCTGCTCATCACTGCAGGCAGATCTGTCCCTTTCAAAAATCAATTAAACTTGTCATTCTTTCAATTTAATAGGTTACTTCAACCAATAGGAATAGACCAGGTCCTAAAAATCTAAGATGCTGGAATACCTATAACTACATTCCTTTATCTTCTTAGAGTGAAGCCATGACCCATATTGTATGTCAATAAGCAAATCTGCTTGGGTTAGTTTAACAGTTTTATTTTTTAAATCTTGAAATTTGTAAAATTTGTGGTAAAACCCATTAAAGTCTTTGGGTGGTTTATCTTCCTATTAAATTCATATTTCATTTTTGAAAGGAAAATAATTTTAAAACAAATGGCAACAGAAGCCAGACACTGCCATGGGGGAATGTAACAATGACAAAAAAAATCGAATTATATATACACAATACTTATCAATAGTTTTAGGCAGGTATGAAAAAATGCCGTAAATTAAGAATGTTTTCAAAAATAGTTTATTTTTAGCAATTAACAAAATGAAAAGTAATGAAACATAAGAGAAATCAAAATGAATTCAATACTTGGTGAGACCACCCTTTGCCTTCAAAACAGCATAAATTATTCTAAGTACATTTGCACACAGTTTTAAAAAAACTTAGCAGGTAGATTGTTCCAAACATTTTGGAGAACTAACCACAGATCTTCTGTGGATGTAGGCTGCCTCAAATTCTTCTGTCTCCTTATTTAATCCCAGACAAACTTGATGATGTAGAGCTCAGGACTCCTAGTTTATCTTAACACTAAAGATAGTTCTTAATTGGCTGTATGTGTGGGTTAGTTATACTGCTGCAGAATAAAGCTGGAGCCAATCACATGCCTCCCTAATGGTATGGCATGATGGAGAAGTATCTGCCTGTACTTCTCAGCATTGGTGACACCATTGATCCTGACCAAATTTCAAACTCCATTTGCAGAACTGAAGCCCCGACTTGCAAGGAACCTCCACCAAGCTTCACTGTTACCTACAGACACTTGTAATTGTACCGTTCTCTAGCCCTTCACCAAACAAACTGCCTCCTACTAATGTCAAATATTTCAAATTTTAATGAAAACCTATGTTTTTGTGCATAATTAAGGTCTCTTAGCCTTGTCTCCACATCAGAGGTATGTTGTTTTTTTTGGCCGCAATTCTATTATGAAGACCACTTCTGGCCAGACTTTTCCACATGGGTGTACCTGGGGCCTACTGGTTTCCCCCAGGTTTGTGTTGATGGCACTGCTAGACTTATTATGATGTTAAAGGGAAGTGATGTGTCATGTGTGTTCATTTACTGTATTACATTTTCTTGGCCGATCACTACGTCTATAGTCCTCAGCATTGCCTGTTTCTTTATGCTTCTTCAAAGCAGCTTGAATAGCACATCTTGAAATATTTGCATGGGAGAGAGCTTGTTGATGCGGTATAACTACCGTATTTATCATTGTATATCAAACACTGAAAACAGAGGACAAACAGTGCCTGCGTGTTATACGCAGATATTTCTTTTTTTTACCAATGGGGGCAGGGATTGGGCAGTCTGCCCTGGGTGCCACACATTGGGGGGTGTCATGCTGGTCCCCCCGCCTCTCCTGGCCTTGGGATAGCCCGCTGACATATTCTAAATATAAAAAAATCACTGCCAGCCCCTTCACATAGATCCTTTGTGGACTGTGTAAGTGTCATAGTAAACTGCCTGCAAATACTGCATTCTCGTCGTTCTCTTTCTGGCTGCTCTCCTCCTTCCGCTTCTCCTCGAGTGTAGCTTTAGAGTGTAGCTTTAGATTGGAGGAGGAGAGTGGTCACGTGAAACATCAGAGGAAAGGGGTCATGTGAAACATCAGAGGAGAGGGATCATGTGACCAACCGGAAAGAATGGAGCTAATGAGGTATTTGCAGGCTTTGGTTTACAACGACAGAAACACAGTGTAGAAAGAATCTATGAGAAGGGACTGACACTGAATTTTTAAAATTTTTAGAGTATGCTGGAAGTGCTGTCCCAGGAGACTGAGGATCTCCTGGGAGTGCAGAGGCGCCTCTGCAATGTAAAGGAGTTGTGCAATGTGCGGGGGGTCTGCATAGTGTAATTGCAGGGGTCTGTGTAATTTAAAGGGGTGTCTGTGTACTGTAAAGGGGTCTGTGTAATGTGCAGGGGGGGGCTTTGGAATGTAAAGGAGCCTGTGTAATGTGCTGGGAGGCCTTTGGAATGTAAAGGGGTCTGTGGAAAGTTTTTTCCTGAAACGTCCCTCTTAAAATGAGGGTGCGTGTTATACGCTGATAAATACGGTAATTGCCATGGTGTATAACCTGTGACATGAAACTATCTTCCTCAACCTCATCTCAGTAGCAAAGTTTGGCTGTTCCTTATTCAGCTTTAGGCCTCCTGCACACAGGACGTTTTTTTACCTTTTTTGCAGGCATCAAGCTCTTGGGTGTAAATTAATTTAATTGGGCAGAATAAATAATTTATTCTGGCCATTGAAAGTAATTCATGCTCATTTAGCAGCTTTTAACAAGTTCTAGCAGCTTTTAGTACTGTCAGGCATTATTTCTGCCCAAACTCTGCTGCCCCTGGATGCACTGGCAGTGTTTTTTTTTCCTGCCTCTAAAAGCCTCTGAAAGAATTTGCCACTAAATGCTGCTAAAAGCCTATGTGTGTGAAAAAAAAAACAACACCCTAGAAGCAGCTGTAAAAACATCCAGTGTGCATGAAGCCTTAAGGCTGCATTCACACCTGAGCATAGCGTTTTCAAGCAGAAAATCGTGCGAATTTAACGCAATTTTGTGGCGCTTTTTGCGGAATTTTTTACCGCGATTTGCCGTGATTTTGTGCAAAAGGTCACCAATGTTAGAAGAAGAAAAACACCTAAATCTGCTCAATTCGAGCGACAAAAAAGGGTCTGGAACTTGTTTGAGCTTCAGGCGTTCGGCTTCAGGAGACATGGAGTGGAGATGTGAACCATCTCCATTGAGAATAATAGATTTTTTCCCCTCTAGCATTTTGTAGCTTCAGGCTTCAAGCTACAAAACGCTCAGGTGGGAATGGGGTTTAAGTCTCCATCACAGCTGTTTCTGTCTCGGTTAATGACTGTGTTTCAGCCTACATATGAAGTTTATGATAATTAGCACCTGCTTGGTATAATTGGTTATGGTTAATAGGGATGGGCCAAATGTACCCCTGTTCGGTTCGCACCAGAACTTACAAACACAGGGAAATTTTTTGCTCAGCAACAGCTGCGAAGCCAGTGTGTATGATGAGACCAAAATGTAGTGCACTGGGAACAAGATTTTTTGAATACATTCTGGTGTCACTTTGACTTTGGCGCCTTCCCACCATAACCCTATAGAGGTAATCTTGATGAAAGCAAGAATTGGCCTTGCTGTAAAAAATTGCAATGATATGCACCTGTCAAACAGGTGCAGTAAAATTGATCCTTGGGTGACGGTGGTGCTTTCTCACTGTAACCCTATAGAGGTACTCTTGATGAAAGCAAGAATTGGCTTTGCTGTAAAAAATTGCAATGATATGCACCTGTCAAACAGGTACAGAAAATTTGGGTGACGGTGCTTCAAAGTCCTGCAGAGATTCCACTACCCAAAAAGACTTAATCAGTGACAATGGCATCAGGGGCTTCATAGCTGGTAATCCAGGACTGATTCATTTTTTATAAAAGTCTACAGAGTCTGTGGACAGATGCGTTCTATGATCAGAAACGAAACCTCCTGCAGCACTGAATGCTCATTCTGAAAGCACGCTGGATGCAGGGCAGCCCAACAACTAAATAGCATACTGGGCAATTTCTGGCCAGCGGTCTATTCTCATGACCCAGTAAATCAGTGGATTGTCAGCTGGAAAGCTCTTCATCTGTGTTTTGGCCTCAAGGTAATCGTCCACCATGTAATGCAGAGGCTGCTGATGGAATGTGTAAGCGGAGAACCCTGGGCAGCGAGGACTAAAAGAAATTCAAAAATGCCTCACTTAGGCGGACGCCTTCTCCAACAGAAGACCAACAGAAGACTCAAAACTATGTTTTCTATAACACTGTAACCTACTGGAGTCAGGAAAAACGTTCAATAAAATCCTCTTTAACGTGTCCTCAAGGGATTTTATCTTCTGCACTCTCTGTGGGGACAGGATGAGTTCTGAGACCTTTCCCTTATGACGGTGGTCAAGGAGGGTTGCCAACCAGTAATTATCCTTCTCGTTTATGCCACGTATTCTTTGATTCTTTAGCAGGCTTTGAAGCATGAGGTTACCCATGTGCCTCAAATTTGCAGAGGCTTGAGAAGCAGACTCCTCAGGGTCACTCAGGGTGACAGCACCTTGAACTTCCTCCTTGCAGCCACCTACTACTCCCAAGGGTCCTAGGGTTGGAAAGCCATGGCTTACAGATTGGCGCATGTCTTCCTCTTCTTCGAAGCCTATGAAAGTGGTAGAATCCTCCTCCTCATTCTCCTTCCCTCTCTCCTCCTGTGTGTTCTGTGACATAGGAATAATGGTGCCTAGATAAAGTGGGCCTTCCTCCTGCTGCTCTGCCTCCAGTGCCCTGTCCATAATGCCACGCAGAGTCTGCTCCAGCAGGAACACAACATGGATTGTGCCACTGATGCATGCACTGTCACGGCTCACCATCCTTGTGGCCTACTCAAATGGTGACAATATAGCACATTGGCGTGGGGAAAAAAGCAGAGGCAGTCTGAGCCTGTTGTTGTTGCGCTGTATTCGCACAGGTACTCATTGAAGGCCCTCTGCTGCATGTATAGTCGCTGCAGCATTGACAAAGCCGAGTTCCACCTGGTGGGCATGTCACAAATCAGGCGGTTTATGGGCAGGTGGATTTCCTGCTGAATTCTAGCCAACTGAGCACTGGCTGTGTATGACTGCCTGAAATGGATACAGACTGTGCTGGCCAGCTTTAGCACATCTTGCAACCCTGGGTACATATTTAGGAAATGCACCACCAAATTGAGGACATGCACCAGGCATGGCACATGTGTCAACTTTCCCTAAGGGTGGACAGGAGGTTTGAGCCATTATCACACACCACCATTTCCTGGTTACAGCTGGCGTGCTGTGAACCACCTCTGGGCCTGTCCTTGCAGAGCTGCAAGAAGCCCTACTCCAGTGTGGATCCTGTCCCCAAAACACACCAGCTGAAGCACTGCATGGCACCTTTTAGCCTGACTCTGGGAATAGCCCTTTGAATGCTTAGGGGGTACCTGATGTTCATAGGGCAGTTTTGCAGATGAGGACATGGAGGTGGCAGAGGAGGGGGTAGAGCTCACAGGTCTGGCATCATCACCACCAGCTGTATGAAGATGTAGGGGCACAACAAGCTGCAGCACCAAGCCCTGTCCTGCATCCTTTCAAGTTGCAAGCAGCGTTACCCAGTGTGCTGTGAATGAAATATATAATCTCTGCCCATGCTTGCTGGACCACGTGTCAGAAGTAAGGTTGATTTTACGGCTGACTGCATTGCCCAACGATGCCAGAACATTCCCTTCCACGTGATTGTAGAGAGATGGAACGGCCTGGGAACCTGCCATTATGGTACAGAATCCACCAGGCTAAAAGGCAGAAGTTGGAGAGCCAACAGCTTTGACAAGCTTGCATTTAGACGCTGGGCATGTGAGTGGCAGGGACTGTATTTTTTTCCCTCTGCAACAGATTGGGCAGAGAAATTTGCCAGCTACAGTATACAGCTGGTGGTGTGCTGCTGGCAGATGTGCTGCTAGGACCTGGGACACCCTGTGCTATACCATCATCCCTGTCAGTGGAGGCTGCTGAGAGGTAATGACTTGGTATAGCAGGGGCAGACTGAAGTGGGTAAGGAGGGGAAGGAGGAGGAGAGACAGATTTGTGCCCCTTTTGTGTGGCTTTTAGGTGCTCTTGCCAACGGGCTGAGTGGCTGGACGTTAAATGTCTTGTTAAACATGTGGTACCCAAATGGTTGGTGTTTTTGCCATGTTTGATGTGCCTGAGACACAGTTTGCAAATAGAAACAGTGCAATCTTCTGCAGATGTGCTGAAAAAGGCCCAGACAACCGAGCTTTGGGGAGTGGGCTGGGAGAGAACAGCTCCAGAATGTGATGGAATAGGCTGACTGCTCTCTACTGTTTCTTGATGTCGACCTCCTTGGGGTTGTGCCACCTCACCTTCAGTTTCCTCCTCTGCTCTATCTGGCACCCAAGTCGCATCAGTGATCTTATCATCACCTCCGCCATCTTCATCATACTGGAAACAACTTGCCAATATGCTGCAGCTTGGGGAACATGAATACCAATTTGTCTACCAGTGTTCCTCCCTCCCTCTAGACCCATGTTTCTGTCATCCTCAATCTCCAGTAATCCAGTAATGGCTGGGTATCATCAAGGAGCAATTGGCTGATGCTGTGGTCAAATAACTCAGCTGACTCCTCAATGGCTGATGTTGGGGCTATGGCAGGAATAGACGTGGACAAGGAGGCAGGTTTATCTACTCTGGCAACTGCAGGGGATTGCACACTTGTTTACACTCGCGTAACAGAGGATGAGGAAGGTTTAGTAAACCAGTCTATCACCTCCTCTGCATGCTGTGACTGGATAACCTGGACAATCTAACTAAACAGATGAAATGATGCCCTGCCTGAGGACTGACCACCACGTCCACCTTTGCCTGTGGACACATTTGTTGCTGGCCCCTTTACAATGCCAAGGGAATGTCTGCCTCTCCTTGTTGTCCTCCCAGACATTATTGGGAGGGAGGAGGCGGTGCTTATAAGCAAATGTAAAGAAGAAGTTGAAATCTGTACGTAGATGCACTTTAATCAATGTAAAGAGGTGTTTGATGCACTTTATTTTGAGTACTCAAACTACACAGACACCCTCCACTATAATATACTGCAATATAATGCGCCAAATGTACAGTGAAGCACAGAACTATATGGCATTAAACTGGCAGTACGGCACACAAAACTATATGGCGTTAAACTGGCAGTAACACACACAAAACTATATGGCGTTAAACTGGCAGTAATGCACACAGAACTATATTGTGTTAAACTGGCAGTAACACCCAAAAACGATACGGCGTTAAACTGGCAGTAACACACACAGAAGTAAATGGTGTTAAACTGGCAGTAATGCTATCTGAACTGTCCCTACTCTAGCTATACACTAATGTAAAGATTACTGACACGGTCACACTACACTACACTGAAACTATATGAGCTTTCCCTACTCTACACCAATGTATATATGAAGGACACTGTCTCACTACACTACAGTGAAATGTAAAGTTGAATTATGGTCCTCCTCACTACACTCACACTATCCCTAGACTGACAGTAAACTAATATTCTACACTGACAATTGCAGCAAAATAGCACAGTATAGCACACTAACTAATAGCACCGAACAGAGCCCTGTTCTATCTCTCTCCACACCAAAATTAAACTGAAAATGGCTACCATTGAAATAATACTTTTATACTGTGGGACAGGAATGAAATGTGATTTGATAAAGTCATGATGACAGTGTTCAATCATGACTTTGACAGTGCTCTGTGCCCTGATTAGCTGAGGATTTCACTGCTTCAGCCAATCAGGGCTTGCAATGCACTGTTCAGTGGCACAATGCATTGTGGGGGCAAACAAACGGATGAACGACCTATTTGTTCGACTGTTCATGGAACGACCGAACAACGAAAATTCGGCCCAAACTTATGCTCATGCTGAACTGTTTGCCCGTCCCTAATGGTTAATCATACACCTGATTGTAATCCTACCAAATCCCTGATTTTGTGCAAGTGTTAAAAACTGTTGCTTGTTTGAAGCTATAGGGCAGTGATGGCGAAACTTGACACCCCAGATGTTTTGGAACTACATTTCCCATGATGCTCATGCGCTCTGCAGTGTAGTTGAGCATCGTGGGAAATGTAGTTCTAAAACATCTGGAGTGCCAAGGTTCGCCATCACTGCTATAGGGTATTCACACTCAATATTGATTTGATTTGGATTTTTCTTCTGTTTGCTCACTTTATATTTTGTAAATTGATAAAAAGAAGAAACAATTAAAATATATGTTTTTGAAAGCATTCTTACTTAATAGCATTTTTGCACACCTGCCTAAAACTTTTGCATGGTAATATACGGTATATCTATCTATCTATATATATATATATATATATATATATATATATATATATATATATACAGTATACACTATATTAACAAATGTATGTATGGGGATGCCTGCCTTTATACGCACATGAACTTTAATGGCATACCAGTTTTAGTCCGTAGGGTTCAATATTGAGTTGGCCCACCCTTTGCAGCTTAAACAGCTTAAACTCTTCTGGGAAGACTGTCTACAATGTTTAGGAGTCTATGTGATTGTTTGACCATTCTTCCAGAATCGCATTTGTGAGGTAAGACATTGATGTTAGATGAGAAGGCCTAGGTCGCAGTCTCCGCTGTAATTCGTCTCAAAGGTTGTATTGGGTTGAAGTCAAGACTCTGTGGAGGCCAGTGAAGTTCCTCCACCCCAAACTCACTCATCCTTGTCTTTATGGACCCTGCATTGTGCACTGGTGCACAGTCATGATAGAACAGGAAGGGGCCATCCCCAAACTGTTTCCACAAAGTTGGGAGCATGAAATTGTCCAAAATGTTCTGGTATGCTGACACCTTAAGAGTGCTCTTCACTGGAACTAAGGGGCCAAGTCCAACCCCTGAAAAACAACCCCACACCATAATCCCCCCTTCATTAAATGATTTGGACCAGTGCACAAAGCAAGCTCCATAAAGACATGGATAGGCGATTTTGGGGTGGAGGAACTTGACTGGCCTGCACAGGGTCCTGACCTCAACCCGATAGAACACCTTTGGGAGAATTAGAGTAAAGACTGCGAGCCAGGCCTTGTCATCCACATAAATGCCTGACCTCACAAATGCGCTTCTGGAAGAATGATCAAACATTCCCATTGACACACTTCTAAACTTTATGGTCAGCCTTCCCAGAAGAGTTGAGGCTTTTGAGTACACCCCTCACATATTTGTAAATATTTTATTCTATCTTTTCATGTGAAAACACTGAAGAAATGACACTTTTCTACATGTAAAGTAGTGAGTGTACAACTTGTATAACAGTGTGAATGTGTTGTCCCCTCAAAATAACTCAACACACCATTAATGTCTAAACCACTGGCAACAAAAGTGAGTACACCCCTAAGTGAAAAAGTCCAAATTGGGCCCAAAGTGTCAATATTTTATGTGGCCACCATTATCTTCCAGCACTGCCTTATCCCTCTTGGACATGGAGTTCACCAGAGCTTCACAGGTTGCTACTGGAGTCCTATACCTTGGTCTCATCAGACAACAGTACTTGGTTCCAGTAATCCGTGTCCTTAATCCATGTGGCAGTCATATCCAATGGTTGCCCCAAAGACAACCTCTGGATATGATGCTGGATATGATGCTGAGAAAATGCAGTCAACTTCTTTGGTCAACCATGGCAAGGCCTATTCTGATTGGAACCTGTCCTGTTAAACTGCTGTATGGTCTTGGCCATCATGCTTCAGCTCAGTTTCATGATCTTGGCAGTCTTCTTATAGCCTGGGCCATCTATATGTAGAGCAACAGTTTTTTTCAGATCCTCAGAGAGTTCTTTGCCATGAGGTGCCATGTTGAACTTCCAGTGACCACTACGAGAGACTAGGAGCGATAACACCAAATGTAACATACCTGTTCCCCATTTACACCTGAGACCATAGGCGTTGCCAAGTGGTGCATATCAAGGCTGGAGCCCCAAATCTGGAGCCCATAGCCCAGAGTCTCTTGCGTCCCTGCCTAGCCAGTGGGTTGCGGCTGCGGCAGGTGGCATTAGAGGTGGAGGAGAGAGATGAGCGGGCGGACGAGCAGAGATGACATCATCTCTCTTCGCCCGCATGTCACCACTCTTCTGCCCTCACAGCCGGGCTACTTCAATGTGGGAGTGATGTGCGACGGGAAGCAGAGAGATGACATCATCTCTCCCTGGCCGCCACACACACGCTCTTCCGCTCTCACAGCGGGGGCCTCTTAAATATTGGAGATGCGGGGGGAAGCAGAGGTATTACATCATCTCTCACTGCCTGCCGCGCATCTCTGCTCTCCTGCCCTCACTGGACCAGTGCTGCCAGCCTGTCACCAACACAGCAACAATGCACATTTGGTGGCACTGGCTGTCATGGAAAATGACAAGCCAAATCTTGTGCCAGGTGACGTGGCAAGTAGACTGCAAATGGTGGCAGGTGACGTAGCAAGGGACAATCTGCAAATGGTGGCAAGTGACGTGGCAATTGACAATATGCAAATGGTGGCAAGTGACAATCTGTAAATGGTGGCAGGTGACGTGGCAAGTGACAATCTGCAAATGGTGGTGGGTGATGTGGCAATCTGCAAAAGGTGGCAGGTGACGTGGCAATATGCAAATCGTGGCAGGTGATGTGGCAAGTGACAATCCACATCTAGTAGCAGGTGACAGAGGCAAGTTAAAAAGCTGCATCTGGTGACAGGTGACGATGGCAAGTGACATGATGCATCTGGTGACAGGAGATGTGGCAAGTGACACTCCCAGGGCTCCCACTGATTCTGCATTATGGTGAGTTGAACCACTTCATTATATATTAGAATGTAACAATAGAAACAATGCGATTCGATCACCCTGACACCATATCAACCTGCAAAAAGGTTGGTGACCACTGCTATGGGCTCTAGCCCCAGATCTTTTGCAGACCTAGCAATGCCCCTGCCTGAGACGAGTCACCTGACACCGGTAAGGGAAAAAGCCTAATTGGGCCCAATTTGGACATTTTCACCTAGGGGGTGTATCAAAACCAAGATGTATCTGTCTTGATATATATATATATATATATATATATATATATATATATGAGCTAATACCCCGCAATGTATGTGTGTATGTATATGTATATATATATATATATATATATAAAAACAACAACAGGTATATTTTAAAACGGCCTATCATATACCTCTCTGCGCCAAACTAGGACCTTCACACACCTCCCAAAATTATATATATATACTCACGTATATGAGTCCTCCTAAAAAGTGAACGCACACACGTGAATTAAAGAGTATATATATATACACATGCATACACATATACACTTCCTTTTAAGCGGATACCTGCATATGTAATAAATGCTAGAACCACACTATACTTAATGGTAACTGCTGAGTATATTAAAACCCAGCAGTGCGGACAATAGTAGCAGCCATTAAAAATTTTATAATAAAAATATATAAAAAAAGTTATACGAACAATTCATCAATATATATGAGAATATCAGTATAAAAACAGCGCTTATTTTTATAACAAAAAAGTCCTTTGTAGAAGTCGTAATATACGAAAAAAATCACTAGACAGTTCCAAATGTGCAGATAAAGTGCCTATAGTGATCTAATCAGCGTTGTAAGGTGATCAAAGTGCTGCCAAACTTTCTTCCACCATAAACCGGGAGTGCTTCACCACATGCGATGCATATCCCCCTCGGGGGTTAAACTCACCAGACACTGCTGATAAGGTAAGCCTTAAGTAGTAGTCACTTCATTGGATATAGTAATATTCATACAAATCCGTCACGCCCTCGGTTGAAGTCGGAAGTGACGAAACGCGTCAGCGCATGGCCTACACGACGCTACCGGAAGTGAGGTGTGCGCTCCACCGCTAACCACGGACCAGGAAGTGATACCCAGTGCATACAGGGGAACACTGGTGAATGGTTCTGGGATCGAAAATTCGGTGAAGTACACGTTTTTAACGCTGATGTTACTCTTTGTTAATGTACGCATATATTGAAGTGGGTGACTTTGCTGATGTGTGTCAAAACTTTTTAAAAATAAAACAGTATTATGCTATGTACACACTCTGTTTCATTTCTATGATATACTTGGAGGACTACTTGTGACTGCAACGCTAAAGGGGGATTTGTATGAATATTACTATATCCAATGAAGTGACTACTACTTAAGGCTTACCTTATCAGCAGTGTCTGGTGAGTTTAACCCCCGAGGGGGATATGCATCGCATGTGGTGAAGCACTCCCGGTTTATGGTGGAAGAAAGTTTGGCAGCACTTTGATCACCTTACAACGCTGATTAGATCACTATAGGCACTTTATCTGCACATTTGGAACTGTCTAGTGATTTTTTTCATATATTACGACTTCTACAAAGGACTTTTTTGTTATAAAAATAAGCGCTGTTTTTATACTGATATTCTCATATATATTGATGAATTGTTCGTATAACTTTTTATATATATATATATATATATATATATATATATATATATATATATATATATATATATATTACAGGTTCATGAAATATTACATACATTATTGCATATGTGCTATCCTTCAAAATGCTATTCATATTTTTGAAAATTGTTTAATATATAAAAATAGATCTTAAGAGAGTGACATAAATGGTTTACTAGACACTGACAACTGACATAGATTGTTTTGGAGGATTAAGAAAATAATTGACGGCATCCAATGTATTGATCACCATCAATGAAAGGTCAATAAAGACATGGCTCACAATGCCTGTCTTTCAAAGGCCAGTGACAGCTCTACATATGCACGGCCATCAGGCTGTACAGGTTTAGTGAAATTAACTACTGTTTGCTATGCTGGGGCAGTTGATTAAAACATAAGGCTTTTTTAACGGACATAGAAGGTCTAGTTTTGAATTAAACAGAAAACGTACCATAAGAGAGCAATGGGGGTGCTAATATAAGGTGACTCTGATATAAATGTGGTCTCTAATAGAGGATGCTGACTGCTGATCTAATGGTTGGTCAGAATTATTCCAGCAGTCAGCATCTCCCATTAGAGACCATCCTTAGCTCAGAGTCACCTTATATCAGCACCCCACCTTACAGAGCCCCCTTTAGATTAAAGTCTCTTTATATTAGCACCCCCCCTTAGAGACCCCCTCATCAGCTCAGAGTCACATTATATCTGTGCCCCCCCCCCCCCGAGACCTCCATTAGAAAGAGACAAAGAGACCCACTTCATAGTGCTCCATGCCTTCTACTGTGATGTCTATACCTTATGAAGGTACAAAAAACATGCCAATGAACAAACAATGATCAAATCAACAAATCCATAATAAATTCTGTTCAGTGATCAAATTTAAAAGTGTAGAGACCATGCAAGTTTAAAAAAATACATAAACTTCTTTATTCTATTAATCAAAAATACATGTGCAATTAAAATAAGTTTATAGGTAGTTGATAGTAGATGTGTAGCAATCAGGAGCAAAGAAAGAAACATCAATTCTTATAACATGTAGTTCACTGCTTCCACCATCTGTGATCCACCAATAGTGTGCCCTTGACTTGATAAAGTCACATGAATACAACGTGTCGGGAGGAGCCGGGTGACATCACTTCCGGTCGCGGCCGAGACCGGAAGTCTTTGAATATACTGAAGCTGATTGCTCCGATTTTAAATGTGGGTTTGCTGCTTTAAATAAATGTATTATATTGAATTACTGCACTATGAAGATCTCCTTTTCTTATGAGTCTTAAATGGAGGAGACTGGATGAAAGTAAAGAGGGCGTATTTGCACAGTGGGAGAACACTGTATATATTTTTATCCTCAACTTTGCCTGGTCTGGTGCTCTTAAGCCCTATACACACAATCAGAAATTCTGCCAGCAAAAGTCGGATGTGAGCTTTTGGTCAGAAATTCCAACCGTATGTATGCACCATCGGACTTTTGCTGGCAGAATTCCAGCCAGTAAAAGATTGAGAGCGGATTCTCTATTTTTTGGTTGGAAAAAGTTCAGATCGGAAATTCCGATTGTATGTACAAATTCCGATGTGCAAAATTCCTACGCACGCTTGGAAACAATTCGATGCATGCTCGGAAGCACTGAAATAAATTTTATCGGCTCGTCATAGTGTTGTACGTCACCGTGTTCGTGGTGGTCTAAAGTTCAGAGAACTTTTGTGTGACTGTATGTATGCAAGGCATGCTTGAACGGAATTCCGTCGGAAAAGCCATCCAAGTTTTTTCTGATGGAATTTCTGATCGTGTCTACGCAGAAGGAGAAGAGTGGAACGGAAACTTCCATTAAAGATCTCAATTATCAGAAGCGTTACTAGATCGTTGGGGTCTTCATTGGAGGTGAGAGGCTGGGGCGCACTATTGGTGAATCACAGATGGTCGAAGCAGTTAACTACACATTATAAGAATTGATGTTTCTTTCTTTGCACCTGATTTCTACACATCTACTATGTACTAACTATCTATGAACTTTTTTTGACTGCACATGTATTTTTGATTAATATAATTAAGAAGTTTATGTCTTTTTTGTACTTGCATTTTTATTTTTGTACATTATTTATCTGTGGGGACACTCCTTTAATGTTGGCTTCCACTCATTCTTTTTTTAACTTTATCATTAGTCAATATAACTTAGGAAGGGCTATCACTGGAGCAGCTGCAAGAGTGTGTGGGAACTGGCTGGAGCTAGGAAGTGGGACAGCTCTAATAAAATCCCATGTGTACAACTGTCTTTGCAAAGCGTCAAAAGCGTCACTGGTTGCTAAGACACTGGCGGTCCTAGCAACTAATGAGAGGATTTATAGGCTGGCAGGGGGCAGGTGGAGGGGACAGCAGGTACCCCGTGGTAAGAAGGCAGAGGGAGAGAGCACGCAGTGACAGCAGTGGAAGCTGGCAAGAATTATCACTGCATTCAAGGATACCTCCCACTGAGTTCTGAAACTGGCTTCAGTCCAGTCCATCCCCAGGACAGATACCTGACAGCTGGGACTGGAGGTATGCTGTGTCTGGGTTTCAACAAGAACCCAAACACAAGTGTCAAAACCCATACTGTCCAGGTCATTCCTGTACAGGTGGCAACCCTAGGCCCAAGATGCATAAACATATGGCCCATGGCCTCAGACGCTGCATGAATGGGGCCTTAGGTGGAGTGTGTCAGCTGAAAGCCAGATTTAAGTTATTTACACTCGCTGACTTGAAAAATGACTTAATGACATCTAAAAATACGTACATAAACTAAAGGATGTTTTTGTATATTTGCATGGAGTTATTTTATAATGCACGCTAATAATCATGAAGTATTTACTACTGATCAGTGAAAACAGTCCTAACAACTTTCACTGAAATTAACTGAAATATATTTTTACTGCAAGTCAAGCTTAGTTGTCTTGCAGCAAAGTTGATGTTATTCTTATCCAGCTAATTAATACTGTTATATTATCAGCGAAGGACAGTCTTGTTAGAATCTTCAAGAGCATTTTTTCGCCTCTCAACAGGCTGCTGTAAGTTACTGTTTTAAGTATGTTTACACCACACAGATACTAAATTGACTTGCTAATGGTAAGTTTTATTCAGTATCCATTGGTTACAGTGTCATGTGATTTGACATTGAAAGCAGACAGACAGTGCTGATTAGAAGCATCCAGTTCTGTCCATCTCTGTGCATCACTGAACCATCTGGTCATTTATTCACTAATAAGCCCCTAATGGGCCAAATATTCACCAGGCTGTCATTGTGACATGACATAAAATGCCTACATCTTTCAACTTGCTTTGACATGTTGCTTGTTTCACATCAAAACTCGTCATTTACAGGAAAAGAGCTCAGAGGGGTAAAAATTTGACCTAATCTGCAGTGTTAACATAGAGACAAAGGCTTTGTTATCTGTAGCCTGTTGGAGAGCATGTAAATGGCTATGAATTTATTTTGTACATGTTTTCCTCAAACACATTATATCAAATCAAACTCTTTTTCCCTAATGTCATGTATTTTTATACAGCATTCCACATTAACCCTAATGTTAACAGGTTATTCAGCAGTATACTCTTTTTAACTCACAATCCACTTTTAATATTTAATATTTAATTTGGCAAGCAATTTGCTTTACTTATATATCTATCCAGTGCCCTTTTTCTAGTTTAGATGGAATTTTTATTTTAAACTATAATTTTTCACCATATTTCGCATACTCTGAGAAAAGGCCAGATCTAGTAGGGAACTGGGGTGGGCTACACCCCCCCCCCGAAAGCATTTGTGCCCCCGCAGAACTAGTGCCATCAATGCAGAGTTGCACGGACAAAGGTAATATGGTGTGAAGAGGAGGACTCTGATGTGAAGGGGCAAACTCTGATTTGATGGGAGTTCTTTGATTTGATTGAGGGGACTCCAATATGAAGATGGAACTCTGATGTGAAGAGGCTGACTCTAATGTCGTGTAGAGATACTGATGTAAAGGGGGTGACTGTGATGTAATGATTACTGCTGGGGGGGGGCTCTGATGCAAAGAGGGAAGGCTGATGTAAAGGACTCCCTCATGTGTCAGTGATGTCACAGGGAGCAAAAAATTTCCCTGCATCGATGGTATCCATCAAAGTGTCATTTTAGGTATGAGTGCTGGATTCACACCTATGCATTTTTAGTGATTTTTGCATTTTGCAGATTTGCACAACAGAACGTGTTCCATAGGAAACCATGGTAAATGGACTGTAGTGCAAATCTGCAAAATGCAAAAAGCACTAAAAATGCATAGGTGTGAATCCAGCCTAAGTGAAATCTGTTGAGCTGGGTCACAACTGGCTTGCTTCTTTTGGGACTTGAAGGGCTTTTTTCTCCATAGTTTCCAATTATAAAATAAATAAACAATCCAGCAAGGAGCGAGTGTGACCTTCTCAGTTGCCCCCACAGGTGGGTAAACCTGAGAACCTGAGAACAGATATCTCATCACTAGAGAGCCTAAGAAAGTCTGAGAGATACTGTATTTATCGACGTATAACACACAGTCATATAACATGCACATTATTTAAGAGGGAAGTTTCAGGAAGAAAAATTAAATTTTAAATAAGGAATTTTGAAGCAAAATAAGGGTCAGGGCCCATCTGCAGCCTCGCAAGTGCCATCAATGCAGCCTCATCAGTCTCATCAATGCAGCAGCTTCCCCATTGCCATCAATGCAGCAGCCTCCCCATTGCCATCAATGCAGCAGCCTCCCCATTGCCATCAATGCAGCAGCCTCCCCATTGCCATCAAAGCAGCAGTCTCACCATTGCCTCAATGCAGCAGCCTCACAATTGCCTTCAATGCAGCAGCTTCACCATTGCCAGCAGTGCAGCCTGATCAATGCCCATCTGCAGCCTAGAGGGGACAGGGAGGGGGGTAGGACGAGAGCTGACAGATTACATACAGTGAGAATCTCCTATGATAGACAGAACAGTGGTCCAATGGTGGCCCAGAAGACGGGACTTCCTATTACAGAGGCTGCCAAGTAAACAGGAGATTCTCACTGTATGTAATCTGATGGCGCTCGTCCCGCCCCCCTCCCTGTCCCCCCCGAGGCACCTAAAATTGAAGTATTGATGTATAACACACACAAGCTATTTGCACCTAATTTTGATGGTGAAAATGTAAGTGTTATACACCAATAAATACAGTATTTCCTTAGAGGACTATTAAACTCGCTGACCGCCCTATAGCAGTTATACTGCTACAGAGCAGCAGCTCTGCACAGGATCATGCATATATACGTGATCCTGCACTTCCGCTTGCAGTGGGCCGCTTCTGCTGTGCGCCACCGGCAATCCGCAGATCAAGTGCCCGGCACCCGCCCAGCACCTGGCGATCATCTGGCAGAGGCTCAGAACGGAGCTCTGCCTATGTAAACAAGGCAGGTCTCCATTCTGACAGTTGTGACTTGTTGTTATTCTCTCTCTACCATTTATTACACTGACAATATAATTTTTTTTAGCATACCATGGGCATTTTGAAATTCTCTTTTTGATCATGCGCTATAAATGTGGAGGAACTCAGAGACCACAGAGTTTTGTTCTTGCTATTGATCACTGCACTGAGGTATTGTTAAATGATCAATATATTGTTATAAAAAGAGATGGAAAATAATTTTTTATGTGAGAAAGGGGTTTAACATGCATTGACTATATACAGTTTTCAGATACCAATACTAAAAGATTGAAGTAGTCACAATTAAATATGTAATCATTTAAAATGAAATGTAAAAAGCTTGTGTTTTATGTACTCTTTAAAATTTGATTGTAGAAAAGTAATAAATACATTTTCATTAAAAGCATAATAATGACATAAACATTTTCAGTAAGGTGCCAATTACCTTATTACCAGTTATAACTAATTTGAGGTTGCAGCCAAGCTAAAATCACCCACCAAGGTTTATATCTAGGAGGTGAGCAAACGTCTGAAAAGTTTATTCAGTTGAAAATTGGCTGAACTTTAAAAAAATGTGGGAATCTCAAAAATTCAGAACTTCCAAACTAGATGTCTCATTGAAGGTGAAAGGAAATCCGAATCAAACTCCAAAAAGTGTGTATATTATGTAAAATTGTACAAAATGGTTTGGGACATGTGACAGGTCCCAGATGACTGCGCGGCCAATCACAGCGTGCGAAGCTGCTCACACATGTGCAGTGAGTACCCGGCTGTGAAGCCACAGCCGGGTGCCCACATTTGCAATGCCGGCACCGCTGAGCGGAGGGGGGGACGAGCGGGGCTTCGTTCCGCCGCATTGCTGGACCCTGGGACAGGTAAGTGTCCTATTATTATTAAAAGTCAGCAGCTGCAGTATTTGTAGCTGCTGACTTTTCATTTTATTTTTTTTAAGGGGAACTCCTCTTTAAGGGTGTCCTGGCCCTAACCCTCTTTCCCTTTAAAATATAAAAAGGACCGTTAAAGGAAATAAAACCTCTTTTGCATCCAAGAAGTGTCTGGTGCCCAATGACTTTCTACATCTTTGCACCCACTATGCCTCACAACTCACTACATACTGAAGGTTCTCATTAGACTGCAAATGTTAAAGACCTTGCTACACTAATGCCGCGTACACATGATTGGACTATCCGGCAGACATTCCTCTGCCTGACAGTTTCCTGTGCCCGGTGTAGGGCATTATCAGGGCAGGCTTTAGCACCAGTTTGAGAGTAACCGCTTCGGGTCACACTGTGCCCCTCCCTCCTCTCTCAAACCTAGGTGCCCAGGGCTCCTGCTCCCCCCCCCCCCCATCCAATATACTGCAATATCTGTCCAGATTGGCCCTTCAGGTTTGTCCACTACAAACTATTGTTTCTCAGCCCTCATGCTTACTTAACTTTCAACATAGCTATTTCAACTTACTCTAATTTAGGAATAGCTTTCTGCATTATTATACATTAGCTTTTCAGGGTTTCTGATACTGCTCCTCACTATCTCCATTTCATGGTTGTAAGTGAAAATTAACAAACCGATGCAAGTTCAGGATATAATCCAGGTTAAGCCAATTTGCATGAGGTGGAATTTTGCAGATGTGAACGGAGCTACTACTGATCCATTGATATTTAATATGGTCTAGTTTCCACACTGTCATTGTTAATTAGTTCCATTCATTTAACAGGAATTGCTGTGGTTACAGTTTATTCTTTGTAATGGGTACATTTGCTATTAAATAAATGAGGTAAATAATTCACCAGAGCATGAAAACAGGACAATAAAATAATCAACTTTGTTAATAATATTTGTTATCTATTATGTTCTATTATTCTTGTATAGGATGATAATGTTTCGAATAAGCCTCATCAAGAATGGTAATGTATTGTTTTGTCTATATTGACATTCCATAGTGTGATATTTGGGGGAGTCTGGATCACCAGACAGCCAAATTAGTAAAAGCAAACAGTATTTTTAAAAAGGTAAATGATGTTCAGGTTGGTATTGTAGAGCAGTGTTCAGGAGCCTAAAGAAAATGCTCCAATCCTGCATTCAGGAGCTCACTGACATAATTTACACACATGCATAATTGCACACATACACATATAAATGCATTATGAAATACTTACCTTAAAACAGCTTATATTTCAGCATGAAACCAAACAAAACAGACCATCAACCTCTGACATTAAGTAAAACTTTGGCTCACCACCAGCCCATAACAGGATTTAAAGTCTGCTGCAGGGGTCCAAAGAGAAGGTCACCACAGTTCAGCAGCATCTTGATAGCCTAAACAGTATACAACTTCTCTCAAAAGTGTGTCCTGCTCCACACCACACCTCATGGACACCTGCTGGCTGGTTTCTGCCCTTTTCAGCCCTCTCTCACAGGTAGATTAATCCTTTCAGGACCAGAGTACTTGTAGATCCGGGTTGGAGACTCATTCCCACCTAAGATCTCTCCGAGCCTTTGAATTCCAGGACCTACATAAAGACTTAATAATCCTGGGAAAACTGTCAGTACAGTTATCTGCAAACAGTCCTACACTAACAAGATGGCTTCATTCAAAACTTCATTACTTTTAGTAGGGCATAATTGATACTTCAAAAGCCTCTACAGATATATCAAAGTAAACTAAATGATGAATACTTTTAAGTTTATTATTTTGCAGGTAGTTTTACGCTAGCTGTATATGTGTTAAGGTTTAGATATAGGGGTGTAACAGGCTTGCATTTAGACCTCATGCACATGGCAAGAAAAAACTTTTTTATTTCACAAAAAAATGTTTACATTTTTTTCTACGACAGGATACAGTAAACTCTTATACAAAACATGGGTGTTCAATCATGGCAGTTAATAGAGGTATACATGGTGGAGAAAGAACTTACATTATGTGAAACCTAAAGACACAGAAAGCCTCATAACCTAAGGATTCACAAAAGTTTATGTGAAGGCATAAACAGAGAGCAGAAAGTCCCATGTGGATTAGTTGTTGACAAGGCCAACCAGTGTTATCATATGGAGTATAAATGAGACTTTGCGGGCAAGTGTATTGTGGAAATAGGGCAGACAAATAAGCAGGGAATAGGGATAGGAAGGTGGGCGAGGGAAAAGAAAGAGTAGGAGTGTGAGGGAGAGATATTTGTGACAGTACAGCAGGAGGAAGGGAAATGCAGGGGTGTGGGAAGTCCCATGGGGCCTGACCAAGAGCTGTACCCAATATAACAATTTACAGCGACAAGAGGGAGCGATCTTGGTGTATGTGGCTATTATAGTCCAGCGATGGGCTTCACACCTTCGAAAACTTCAGTGTCAGTGTCAGTGAGTATAGAGGTTTGCTCTCCATGTATCATAGTCCCCAAAAGTCTTTGTTTAACCTCAGCAAAATGAATTGATAATTACATCCTGGATTTAACTAGTGTTTGCTAGGCTGCAAGCACAAATCCCACCCGTTTTCTCTGATATCTATCCAGATGTGAGACAGGCTTATGTAGAAGGATTTCCCATGGGCTGAGATTAGAATGTAGGACCTACCGAAGCATGTTGTAGGCACATATCGAAAAGGGAGAGGCCTTGGGGCAAGACCACCAAATATGCACAAGAGTACTGCATTTATTACAACCCCACAAACAAAGCAGGCAGACATTAGGGACACATCTAGATAGGCAGTCAGGGTCCATATACAAGTGTGAGAAAAAAATCTTTTAGAGACTTTTTTTTCAAGTGTTTAAGCTTCTGAACACCGCTCTATAAGCCAATGAGGGTTATTTACTAAAGGCAAATCCACTTTGCACTACAAGTACAAACTACAATTGCAAAGTGCACTTGAAATTACACTGAAAGTGCACTTGGAAGTGCAGTCGCTGTAAATCTGAGGAGTAGATTTGAAATGAGGGTAAGCACAGTTGATTTTATTATCCAATCATAAACTAAAATGCTGTTTTTTTTATTTTCCTTGCATGTCCCCCTCGGATCTACAGTGACTTTACTTCCAAGTGCACTTGTAAGGCAAAGTGGATTTGCCTTTAGTAAATAACCCCCACTGTGTGCATCTTCAAAATCTGGCTTTCTAAATACTTTAAAACTTGATTTAAAAGAACAAATTCCCTGACAAAATGGTACAATTTTTGTGTGTTTTAGATTCTGCTTAAAACATCAATGATGTTCTTAATTTTTTGTTGAACATCATTGATGTTTTCGTTTATCTTTTCTAAATCATGATTGCATAAAAATACTGTTTTTTATTTTCCTTGTATGTCCCCCTTAGATCTACAGCGACTGTACTTCCAAGTGTACTTTCAGTGCAATTTCAAGTGCAGTGAAGTAGTACCTTCAAGCATTCTAGGAGCATAAATGACACATCTCATTTCATTCCTACCATCACACTTTTGAAGGTGCTGGAGCACCAGGACAGTGAAATTACCCACAAAATGAACCCATTTTGTAAAGCAAACACCCCAACGTTTTTTTCTATGAGGCATGGGCTGCAAATAGGTACTTGGGTACTCTGATGGGCTGCAGATAGGTACTCTGGTACTCTGATGGGCTGGTGACAGGTACTTGAGTACTCTGATGGCCTGGTGACAGGTACTCGGGTACTCTGATGGCCTGATGACAGGTACTCAGGTACTATGATGGCCTGGTGACAGGTTCTCTGATGGGCTGGTGACAGGTACTTGAGTACTCTAATGGCCTGGTGTCAGGTACTGGGGTACTCTGATGGCCTGGTGACAGGTTCTCTGATGGCCTGGTGACTGGGCTTTGGGTACTCTGAAGGGCGTTGATAGGTACTCAGGTACTCATATGGACTGTGACAGGTACTCGGGTACTCAGATGAACTGTGACAGGTATTCAGGTACTCATATGAACTGGGACAGGTACTCGGGTACTCTGATGGACTGTGACAGGTACTCGGGTACTCTGATGGACTGTGACAGGTACTCGGTACTCTGATAGGCTGTGACAGGTACTCGGGTACTCGGATGGACTGTGACAGGTATTTGGGTACTCAGATGGACTGGGACAGGTACTTGGGTACTCTCATGAGCTGTGACAGGTACTCGGGTACTCTGATGAGCTGTGACAGGTACTCGGGTACTCGGATGGACTGTGACAGGTAGTCGGGTACTCTGATGGCCTGGTGACAGGTTCTCTGATGGGCTGGTGACAGGTACTTGAGTACTCTAATGGCCTGGAGTCAGGTACTGGGGTACTCTGATGGCCTGGTGACAGGTTTTCTGATGGCCTGGTGACTGGGCTTTGGGTACTCTGAAGGGCGGTGATAGGTACTCAGGTACTCATATGGACTGTGACAGGTACTCGGGTACTCAGATGAACTGTGACAGGTATTCAGGTACTCATATGAACTGGGACAGGTACTCGGGTACTCTAATGGACTGTGATAGGTACTCGGGTACTCTGATGGACTGTGACAGGTACTCGGTACTCTGATAGGCTGTGACAGGTACTCGGGTACTCTGATGGGCTGTGACAGGTACTCGGGTACTCGGATGGACTGTGACAGGTACTCAGGTACTCAGATGGACTGTGACAGGTACTTGGGTACTCTCATGGGCTGTGACAGGTACTCGGGTACTCTGATGGGCTGTGACAGGTACTCGGGTACTCGGATGGACTGTGACAGGTACTCGGTTACTCTGATGGCCTGGTGACAGGTTCTCTGATGGGCTGGTGACAGGTACTTGAGTACTCTAATGGCCTGGTGTCAGGTACTGGGGTACTCTGATGGCCTGGTGACAGGTTCTCTGATGGCCTGGTGACTGGGCTTTGGGTACTCATTCAGGTACTCATATGAACTGGGACAGGTACTCGGGTACTCTGATGGACTGTGACAGGTACTCGGGTACTCTGATGGACTGTGACAGGTACTCGGTACTCTGATCATCATGAACTGTGCCAGGTCCTCATTATGGGGGGGCAATCAGTGTGATTTGCGTGTACTGTACGCGGTAATGAGATGTTACCGCAATCTCCTCCTCACACACGATCAGTGTGTGAGGAGGAGAACCCGGTAACATCTCGTTACCGCAGTTTGTTTATATTTAGTGATCGGCTGTGAAAAGATCACAGCCAATCACGTGGGTAAACAGCCAGCCAATGGCTGTTTACCAACGTCGGTGACGAGCAGTGTTCCCGGGAACATGCCGCCACCGGCGTGCACGCGCCGTGCACAGTGGGGGTGTAACCATCTGTGATCGGCCGTGACTTCATCACAGCCGATCACGTGGTAAACAGCCATGCCCAATGGCTGTTCACCCCCTCGGTGGCGAGCGGTGTTTCCGTGACACGCCGCCACCGAAGGAACAGGGATACGCACGCACGAGCGCGTGAATTCCCTGTTTAAACAGGAGGATGTCATATGACGCCCTCCCGCCACAAGAGATGCGCCGCCTGGCCGTCATTTTACGGCCGGCGGTCAGCAACTAGTTAGCTGCTGCTAGCTAGAATATCTCCTAAACGATGCATGTTTAAGAGATACTCATTTTACCTACAGGTAAGCTTTATTATAAGCTTCCCTGTAGATAAAAATAATAAAAAAGGGTTTTCTAACACTTTAACCACTTAAGCCCTGGACCATTTGGCTGCCCAAAGACCAGAGCACTTTTTGTGGTTCGGCACTGCGTTGCTTTAACTGACAATTGCGCAGTCGTGCGACGTGGCTCCCAAACAATTGACGTTCTTTTTTCCCCACAAATAGCGCTTTCTTTTGGTGGTATTTGATCACCTCTGTGGTTTTTATTTTTTGCGCTATAAACAGAAAAAGGCATCAATTTTGAAAAAAACGCATACTTTTTTACATTTTGCTATAATAAATATCACCCAAAAAATACATACATTTATTTTTTTTCCTCAGTTTAGGCTGATACGTATTCTTAAGCGTTTATTGATTGGTTTGCGCAAAAGTTATAGCGTCTACAATATAAGGGATAGTTTATGGCATTTTTATATTTTTTTTTTTACTAGTAAAGGCAATATCAGCAATTTTTATCGTGACTGCTACGTTATGGCGGACAGATCGGATCCTTTTGGCGCGATTTTGGGACCATTTACATTTATACAGCAATCAGTGCAATTAAAAATGCATTGATTACAGTACTGTGTAAATGTGACTGGCAGTGAAGGGGTTACCACTAGGTGGTGTTGTAGGGGTTAAATGTGTCCTAGGGAGTGATTCTAACTGTGGGGGGAGGTTCTATGTGTGACACGACACTGATCACCGCTCCAGATTACAGGAAGCTGTGATCAGTGTCAGTGTCACTGGGACAGAATGGGGAAATGCTTGTTTACATCAGCATTTCCACGTTCTTCCTCTCCGTGAGACATCGAGTTTGCGGGACCCGCAATCACACTCAGGTGTGGGAGGTCACAGCGGGCGCGTGTGCACGCCCACAAACCGCTTTTTAAAGGGCAATGTACAGGTATGTTAATCTGCCTGTACGTGCCCTTCTGCTGACGTATATCGGCATGAGCAGGCCGGCAAGCTGTTAAAGGTTACCCATAGACATTACAGTTGAATTGGACATGATCTGACATAGAGATGAATATAGTGATTTCAACAAAAACTATTTTAGTGCAAAATTAACAGTTTTGCAGAAGCAGAACTTATAAATAAAACAAATATAAATCCAAAAACAAAACTTTAAAGCTGAAGTTTAGATATGGCTGTTTTTACAAAGTGACATTGTTTCAGCTTGGACCAATGTAAGCATGTATGTGCCATGCCTGTGAGATCCCCATGGAAGCTGGAAGTCAATGTAGTAGGCACCGTTATTACAGTGATCTCCACTAGCTTATGAATTTAATGTCTAGTGGCATAGGGAACACAGGAGGTTTCCTTCATGGCACAGGTACCATTTAGGAAACATTTATCATTTTCTCAATGAATGCAAAGTGTCCTCTGATTGGATGAGGTGGAGATAGGGAGGTTACTGTTCTGCCTGTTCACATTTTTCAATTAGAAAATCCTTAAAAAACACCAAGAAACACAAATTGTGCCTTCCACATTGATACCATTCTTATGGGCCATACACACGATCGGATTTTCCGATGGCAAATGTTTGATGTGAATATGTTGACGTCATTTTCGACCGTGTGTATGCTCCATCGGACATTTTATGTCTGAATTTCCGACACCAACTGTTTGAGAGCAAGTTCTCAAATTTTCAGACAAAAAACGTTGTTGTCGGAAATTCTGAGCGTGTGTACAAAAGTCCAAAGCACAAAATTCCACACATGCTCAGAATCAATTACGAGATGGAAGCTCTCAATCTGGTAAAACTAGCGTTCATAATGGAGATTTTTAAATATTTTAATGCAGCACAGTCTCTTCTTCTTCTTATAATGCTAGAATAATTAAGTTGTTCACTGTTGATATTCATACAGAGTTCTGACAAACTGATTTCTTTATTATTTCTTGTTATTTCCTGAATAATCTTTTTTTTTTTTTCTGCTAGATCTCCAGAATAATGTTTTTTATTTTTTTTAGAGTGATCTACTTTTTTCTTTATCAAGATCTCCTGATTTTTTTTTTTTTTTTACTAGTGATCTCCATACTATTTTTTGTCGTTTTGTGCGTCACGTTACCACAACACCATTATTATCTTGCATTTTTTAACCTCACAGAGTTTGGTTGATGTTGGTGTCCCTTGTTAATTTGGCATTGTATTTTTGAAATGTACCTGCCTACTCTCAAACAAACTGTCCTTTTTGAACTAAAACACATTTGTGAAAAAAAAGTAATTTATTAGGGGTAGTAAAAAATAAAGACCAGTGCAACGCTGGATAAACTGTTGAAATTGGCGAAGCCTTTGTACCCTAGGGCAGACATCAATTATTTGACAGGCCAAATTGGTAACCTGAGGAGTCCATTTAATAGGTAGCACAATATGGTCCAGGATTCAGAGAGATCGGGAGCAGAAGCAGATGACATATATGTCCCCAGGCTGTGGTCTTACAACAGCCTGTATCTTTTGCCAGACCACACCAAACAAAGGCCATCACTCTCAAGACTTCCTTGCATGCTTCCTTCCAGGCTGTGGCTTTGGTGTTGGAGTTGTGTCAGGAGGTGGAAGAGGAGTATGGTCTGACTCACATACGTGACTTTTCTTGGTGAGTTTGCCCCTCGCCTCCTTATTTAGGACCTGAAATATGAGTGCCTCACTGATGAAGCATTGGCCCACCTCCATTTCCTGCATCCTACTGGCCTTCATACACGCAAAAGCCTCCTGGACATTAGGGGTGTTTGTAAGGACCGTTCCTCCCCTTCCTGGACCTTTTTGTTGGAAGGAGGAGGGGAGGAATCTGCAATTCAGTCAGGCTACTGGGCACGGCCACCTCCTGGCTGTAAATTTCCATGTCCATCTTCTGGCTGAGACATTCCCCTGCCACCTCCTGGCTGAGACTTTGCACTGCCTCCTTCTGGCTGAGACTTTCTTGTGTATGAAAATATGACATAGTTTTAGTTATTTGGTCATCAATCACACACAATTTTGAGCTCATGACTGTTGCAAATTGAATGTTAACAAATAGAAATGACTATCCTTCTGACCCCAGCATTTTTGATTCTTGTCCCAATCATTTTTGGCTACTACTGTCTATTGATATGTAAACCACTTTGTTAAATCTGAAATTAGTGATCAATAATAACATCTAGTTAACATAATTAAATTTTTTGACAAGAAATGTTGAACAATGCTATACCTGGCTCAAACTGGACTCCTCCACATCTTCCTGGGTGGAAGGCCCAGGTTGTACGTCGGAAGCCTCATCTGAGGTGGAAGGAAGGGTGGAAGGAAGAGTGGAAGGAAGAATTGAGAGCGATTGCCTGATTTCAGTCTGGTCTGGCAAAAACTGCAGACTGTTGTAGTACCACAGCCTGGGGACATAAAGTCATCTGCTGCTGCTCCTGATCTCATGGAATCCTGGACCTTTTTGTGCTCCCTATTACATGTGCACAGTTGATGTTTGCCATGGGAATCACTGGCTTCACCAATTCAAAACAGTTGATCAAGTACTGCCTTCCTCTTTAGTTTGTTATTATAAAATGGGTGTTTTACTGGCCACAGACAGGGCAGCTCCCTGTATTTATCAATGGAGTCAATTAAGTTGGGGAGGAAGTCATGGTCATTGAATGTATCCATATTCTCTGCAAGACACAACACAAGACAAACCCTAATGTCAGGCTAAACTCTCCTAATCTTTTCCCAATATAGGCCTCAATCTATGAGCAGTATAGACCACTGATGCTCCAAGTTAAAATGGTAACTTTGTTTGCACGATCAGTGCTTATGCTACTCCGTCCTCTGCTCACAGATAGTACGCATGAAGCATGAGTGTTATGCTTTATATACACTGCACATGCCTGAAACCCCGTCCCTGACCTTCTTTCCAGTATATTTCCCGTCCCTTCTCTTTCGGTGTGGTGGGAGAGCACATGGCAGAGAGACAACAGGTGCCTGCAGAGGAAAGCAGCAACGATGAAAGATTTAAGGTCTCAAATATGGCCTTTGTTGAGATGGTGGACAACTTGAAGAGAGCCGACTATGACGGGAAATATGGACTGTACAGCAGCCCAAATGTGAGAAAGGCCAAAATCATGACTAAAGTTGTGAAAAGTCTGCAGAAGAAATTTGGGGTACGACGATCCAAGGAGCAATTGAGGAAATGATGGTCAGACCTCAAATTGAGGGAGCAGGATCAGTACAGAAGGATCAAGAGTGTGCTGCAAAAAAGTAAGTATTTTGTCGTGTGTTCCAATTATTATTACTTGCATGCTGCTCCATGTGTTTTTCTTTACTGTTGTACAGTTTAAAATGGCAAGTTTCAGGTTCATGGGCACAGTAATCGTTCATAGTAAACATCTTTCGTTCGCTCTCTAATATAATGTTTTGGACAGATGCAGGTTAACTATATATTTCCAGGCCTATTGGTATTAACAGACGTTTATTACATTGTTGTCTAGATGGGGTTGTGACTAGAATGAAATGCAAACTTGATTCAGTGTAAGGAGAGGACTCTCAGCAGCTGTTGACACATCTGGACGCAGGAGCACTAGTGTGGGACACCAGAACATCCTTTTTAGGGTGTTCCACATAGGTGCTCCAGTGGATACTAGGGGTGTCCCCATGTCTGAAACTTTAACAAAAAAGGTAAGTATTCCAGCTTTAAGAAAGGGAAAAAGCATGTCTTCAGCTTGGAACTCTGCCAAAACAGACAATTATACGACACTTCCAAGCAATGTTTCATATTCCTGTTTCTTGCCTCAAATATCTGTGTGCTAAGTATACTTTTTTTTATTATTCACATAGGGGAGAAAAGACTCTGAGACATCTGAGGACACCAAGAACACAACATTTCCTAAAGAAGGGGAAATCCCCACACCACAACCTGAGGTTGTGGATTCAGAGGTACATGAAGTGGGCAAAATGGTGACCACAATAGGTGAATGTCTGAGACCACAGCTTCAGGTAATATATGTATGCCTGCATATTTATAATACATGGTGTGTTTTTTTTTATTTTAGGTGCTGTGGATGTTGTTTCATTCATTTCACCAGTGCAAGTGCACACGTCCTCATCTGCGAGATCATGGTGTGCAATCGTGATTTAGAAAAGATAAACGAAAACATCAATGATGTTCAACAAAAAATTAAGAACATCATTGATGTTTTAGGCAGAATCTAAAACACACAAAAATTGTACAATTTTGTCAGGGAATTTGTTCTTTTAAATCAAGTTTTAAAGTAATTAGTCAGATTTTGAAGATGCACACAGTGGGGGTTATTTACTAAAGGAAAATCCACTTTGCCCTACAAGTGCACTTGGAAGTGCAGTCACTGTAGATCCGAGGGGGACATGCAAGGAAAATAAAAAAACAGCATTTTAGCTTGCACATGATTGGATGATAAAATCAGCAGAGCTTCCCCTCATTTCAGATCTACCCCTTAGATTTAGAACAACTGCACTTCCAAGGGCATTTTCAGTGCAAAGTGGATTTGCCTTTCGTAAATAACCCCCATGTGCTATCTGCCATCACGGGATATTAATGTACGCATTTTGTGGGTGAAACCCCTTCCTCGCAAGTCCAGTAGGTGAGAGGAAGGGGTTGCACCCCCGCAACACATCCATTGATCCCTTATGATGGGAGGTAGCACATGTTAACATTAGGCATGGGATCAGGAGAGAAATCCACATTTTGATTCCTAATTTGTGTGCATCTTCAAAATTTGGCTTTTACAGGGTTGACATCACTCCATCTGATAAAGGCAACATCAACACCGTTTGGACATACTAATGTCTGATATTGCCTTCACTTTTTCATAGAGTTGTGTTATTATTTTTTTTATTTATTATGTTCTAAATTAATTTTTATTTAAATATGCCTGTTTAACCAAAAAAAGTTATACAGCAAAGATGCTGGTTTGCTCAAAAACCCTTTTCTAACGCACATGTGAATGCACACAGAGTAAAATGTCTTCTACTCAAGTGGCTTCTTATTTCAATGCTCAATACCAGTTTTTGGAGTAAGTTGGTGTTTACAGTGACAATGGGGGTTATTTACTAAAGGCAAATCCAGTGTGCACTAAAAGTGCACTTTCAGTACACTTTCAAGTGCACTTGCATTAGATTTGCTTTTAGTAAATAACCCCCACAGTGCTCTAAAATTTGGCAAAATTGGGCCATTTTAGGGACTCAAAACTATTAATTCATGGTGCTAAAAAGGATGATTATTTTTATCATTAATGCATTACATACATTAACAACAAAAACAATGTGTGTGTGTGTGTAGCAGACCCACAACATAATAGTTAGCTGAAGAAGAGATTGTCACCTCATGTATCAAATAAATTATGTTTGCACTATTGAAGTAAATGGCCAAAAAGAAAAGCTCATTGGAGAACCTAGGACACAGCTAAAATAAACACAAGCAGTAAATCAAATTAAATATTAGTTCAGTTTATAATAAAAATGTATTTAACATTTTTTTCACACATTCGCTCTTAGATTAATGGCTCCCCTACCCCGAAAAGTACTCCAGATAATTTTGTCTTCGGGGGTGCTTTAGGGGGGCAAGCCAGGATGGCCAGTTTCAAGTGCCATCAAATTACGAGTTGGTAATCCGGCCTCAGCCCCAACTGAGGCCACAAAGTTTGTGGCATTTTTATGGAGATAATTGTGTAGAATGCAGCAGGCAAGCACAATATGGTTCAGTTTATATTTTGCCATGTGGATTGGTGTCAGAAATAGGCGGAACCGGCTGGCTATTATTCCGAAAGCATTCTCTGCCACCCTTCTGCCTCTGGCCAGCTGGTAGTTAAAAACCCTCTGGTCTAAGGTGAGGGTCCTCATCGGAAATGGCCTCATGGGCCTCACCTAGCCCAAACGCTTCAACAGCGATGAACAAAAACGGAAGACCAGCCACGTTGTCTTCCAAGGTGGCAAGCCCAAGCCACCATTCTGGAGCCATCTGTAAAACTCTGTCTGGGCGATGACTCCACCATCTGACATCCGGCCAATCTTCCCCACGTCCACATACAAAAACTTGTATGTCACTGACACCACCGCCAACAACACAATACTAAACTTAAATACTTAAACCCCTTATAATTATAATAGTATGACCCCGAGTTGGGGGTGGGATGATGTGGATGTGTTTCCCATTGATTGCCCCTCCACAGTTTGGAAAGTCCCACTGCTGGGAAAACTGGGATGCCACAGTCTGCCATTCCTGTGGGTTTGAAGGAAACTGTGGAGTCAAACAAGCAACAAAAAAAAAAAATAGTACTTTTGCACATAAACATTGCAAGCAGATTAGACATAAACATTCTTGGCAAACATAATTATAACATTTATTGAAATTAGTATTTTAAGACAAAAGTATGAGGTTCACTTATCAGATTTCTGGTGGGGGAGATGAATGCATAAATAATGTGGTTTACCAACCCCTCCTTACACTATTGGCAGCCCACTGGACAGGTAAGATATGTCATAATTAGGGATGAGCCGAACACCCCCCGGTTCGGTTCGCACCAGAACTTGCGAACGACCCCCGCGTTCGGTACGAACGTTAGAACCCCATTGAAGTCTATGGGACTCGAACGTTCGAAATGGAAAGTGCTAATTTTAACGGCTAATATGCAAGATACTGTCCTAAAAAGGGTTTGGGGACCTGCCTCCTGCCTCAGGGGACATGGGTCACTGCAAAAAAAAGTTTTAAAAACTGCCGTTTTGGCGGGAGCACTGATTTTAATGACGATTAAAGTGAAAAAAAAAAGTGAAATATTCCTTTAAATATGGTGCCTGGGGGGTGTCTGTAGTATGCCTGTGAAGTGCCACGTGTTTCCCGTGTTTAGAACAGTCCCTGCACAAAATGACATTAAACGGAAATAACACCAATTAAAACTGCTTGCGGTTTTAATGTTATATCTGGTTCCTGCAATATGGTTGAAAATCATTGAGAAACATGGCATGGGTAGCCCTCCCTGCCCATTACCAGCCCCTTTGGGTCTTGTACGCATATTAAGGGGAACCCCGTACCCATATTAAAAAAAGGAAATGCGTGTGGCCCCCAGGCCCTATATACTCAGAACAGCAGTATACAGGCGGTGCAAACAAGACAGGGACTGTGTAGGTTTGTTGTGTTAAGTTGAATCTGTTTGTCATTTTCAACCGGTACATTTTTAAAGTGTAGCTCCAGTCCAAAAAACTATTTTTAAGCTTTTTGGAAAACATAGGGAAGGGTTATCACCCCTGTATAATTTGTTTTGTCGTCCATCTTTTTTCATCTCACTTGCTGCTGTCTCCTTGCGTTTGCAAGTAGGAGATGTTTGTAAGTTGGATGTTTGAAAGTAGGGGCCTGCCCTATATTATAGCGGTATGTACTGGGTACAGAGCACGCAGACAGCACGCACTATCTCCTAACACTACTGACTGCAAGCTCTATTATTAACCACTTGTTAGCCCAATGTTTGCATAAAGTGAAAGATGAAGTTATGCTGAGTAAATAGATATCAAACATGTCACTCTTCAAAATTGCACATGCCCGTGGAATGGCGCCAAACGTCGCTACTTAAAAAATCCCCATAGGTGACGCTTTAAATTTTTTTTTACTGGTTACATGTTTTGAGTTGCAGAGGAGGTCTAGGACTAGAATTATTGCTCTCGCTCTAACATTCTCGGCGATACCTCACATGTGTGGCACATGCGAGCACATGGGGACATGGGCGCTTTAATTTTTATTTTATTTTTTTATTGTTCATTTTACTTTATTTATTTTAGTTTGACATTTTTTTCCCCAAAAATATATTTTTGATCACTTTTATTCCTATTACAAGAAATGTAAACATCCCTTGTAATAGGAATATGGGGTGACAGGTCCTCTTTACAGTGAAATCTGTGGGGGCAATATGACCCCACATCTCACCTCTAGGCTGGGAAGCCTGAAATAAAAAATAAAAAAAAGATTCTGGCTTTGATCGTACTGGCGAGTTGGTAGAAGCACCGGAGGGCGGTGAGGGGTGGGGGGCGTCTATGACTGGGTATTTCAGAGTATCACCGAGTATGGCTGGGTATCTCTGAGTATGGCTGGGTATGGCAATTTATGGCAGGGTATTACAGAGTATTGGCGGGGTATTGGCGGGGTACTACAGAGTAATAGCAGGGTACTGCAGAGTATTGGGGGGTACTACAGAGTAATGGCAGGGTACTGCAGAGTATTGGGGGTACTGCAGAGTAATGGCGGGTACTGCAGAGTAATGGCGGGTACTGCAGAGTATTGGGGGGTACTGCAGAGTAATGGGGGTTACTGCAGAGTAATGGGGGGTACTGCAGAGTAATGGCAGGGTACTGCAGAGTAATGGCAGGGTACTGCAGAGTAATGGCGGGGTACTGCAGAGTAATGGCGGGGTACTGCAGAGTAATGGCAGGGTACTGCAGAGTATGCACTGGTATTGCAGAGTATTGGCAGGGAATTGAGGGGTTAAATTCGGTGAGCAGCGATGTGGGCACAGCAGATGCAGCCCACATCGCTGCTGACACCGATCTCTTTCCCCTCCGCTGTACCGATCGTGACGCCGGTTTGTTTCCAAGTGATCACTCCGTCATTTGACGGAGCAATTACGTGGTAAACGGCCGCTATGAGCGGCCGTTTACCGTGATCCGTGATGCGCCGGGTCCTGTGGACCCGGCGGTCACGGATGCTCTCGAGTGCGCGCACCTCGGGGCACGTGAGAGCAGAATTCTGGGAGGCTGTTAATTAACGGCCTCTCAGAGTTAAACAACCGCCCTGAAGCCGTTAATCGGCAATGGGCAGTTAAGTGGTTAAAGCTAGATCACTAGCTATATAGGTGAGGTGAATATAGTGGTGTATACTGCAGTCAGGGCACAGACAACAACCACTACACAGCAGCAAGATAGGAAATCAGCCAAAAACTATTGGTGTGTACTGTGTTGAAGGTACACAGAACACCCACTGCTTTAGATGCTAAGTAACACACTACAGGAGGCCGCCTCAAAGGCGGCCTTATATAGTGTGGGGCGTGCACTACACAGCCTGAGCTATGATTGGCCACAGGCAGGATGCCTGTGGCCAATCATGGCTCTCCTCGCTGCCGGCGCTGCGATTGGCCAAGCATGCGGGGTCACAGTGCATGCTTGGCCAATCATGGGGCAGCAATGCACTGCGCCACCGCAGTGCATTGTGGTCCGCGCGCGCGTCACTCGAATTTTGACGCGAATGGCCCAAACGTTCGGAATTCGCCAAACGGCCGAACAGCCAATGTTCGAGTCGAACGTACGTTCGACTCGAACACGAAGCTCATCCCTAGTCATAATACAAAAATATGACACACTGAACAAATTGAAGCACATTTTTGCATTCTGCAATTACCTATCAAGATAATTTGAAGACAAAACTTGAAACGATACAATTTTTAAAGTATTCAGGCAGGCCCATGCACTACATGCTATGGTGAATTCATCCATAAATCTGACTACAAAAGAGGTAGGTATAGTGTGTATGGGTTTGGCAAAGTCAGCAGATAGAGGATTGGTGTCAGCGGTTGGGGTGAGGGAGGGTCCCAAATGAGTTTTGGTCCCAAACTACAATTGAGCTGACAAAATACATTGTTAAGTGACTAAGCTAGGTGTGTATGGGGCCAGGATAGCATGCTGGGGAGGTTTGTGAAGGAAAATATGTATGAAGGACAAAAAAAGGAACTTTAAAAGCTTCTAGCAAACATGAGGACAAAGAGGACATTCACAGCATATTACAATTATGGTAATTAGGGAATGATCAAAGAAATACAATAGATTAGCAAACATTAAATATATAGAATGTGATGTTAAAGGATAAAACTTACCTTAATATTGTCCTTCTGCAGGATCTGTATAATGGCAGAACAGGTCTCTGGAATAATGATTCCCAGAGCCTGGGGGGAGATGCCAGTCGAGAACTTGATGTCCTGCAGACTTCTCCCCGTCGCCAAGGTGGCAACGAGCCTCTACTCAGGAGTGATGGCTTGCCGCATGCAGGTGTCCTGCTTCATAATAGAAGGGTATAGCAAAGCCAATGGATGGTGAAAAACGGGGTCCGTCATCCGGAGATAATTCCTGAAATCATCAGGATTATTCTACCGGATCTCCCGCAACAAAGGTATGTGCGAGAATTGGTCACGCTGGAGCAACCAATTCTTCATCCATGAACTCCTCCTCACCCTGTTCATGGACTGGGCTTAGGTCAAAGTAAGAACCCCAACACCAATCTTCTGTACAGCAAGAACTCTATGACGTGTACATATCCGCAACATGGCTAGAAAATGGTCGGCTGGTCAGAATGAACTAACAGAACGCACTGAAAATCAGAAAGAACCTTGTAAGAATGATCTGAAAATCAGAAACGAGTGCACAAGAATGCACTAAAAAACAAATACGAAAGGACAACATGCACTGAAAAACAGATACGAACCCACAAGCACAAACTGAAGAGCAGTAACGAACTGAAAAGCACGAGGCTGAAAAGCATGAATCGTCTCTCACCAAAGTTCTACTAACACGAGATTAGCCGAAGGAGCCCAAAGGGTGGCACACTTGATATTGAACTTCCTTTTTCTAGTCCTGCCGCATGTGTTGTACGTCAGCGCGTTCTTGCCGATCGGACTTTCCGACAACATTTGTGTGACCGTATGTATGCAAGACAAGTTTGAGCCAACACCCGTCGGAAAAAAATCCATGGTTTTGTTGTGAAAATATCCAATCGTGTGTACAAAGCAATTGTGTTAAAACAGTGACATTTCGTAAAAACAAAATCTCCTGATTTTCGCCATGATTTCAGGAAAGTTTTACAGTCTCTAAATGTAAAAGTCTCTACATTTTTGCTAATCCATTTTTTCCAGTGTTCTGGCACTATTCTCACCTGGTGTTCAAAAAAAACATAAATGCTTGGCTGGGCCACGGAGGATACTACCTGCACTAGAATAGGTTTTCTAACCAAAAGACAAAACACTGCCAGACATTTGATGTGCTTAGCACACAGTGCTCAACTCAATGAGACCTAAATATATTGAGTAAAAGCGTACAATTGCCTTGAATATAGCATATAAAATATGCAAAACAAGTCAGAAGCACATCGTAAATGAATATACATGCAAATAAATGATAATGATTATATGCAAGTGGGTGGCCAAAAAACTAGACATATGTCACTGGCACTAAACTAAGGTCTGCTGCTGCATGCTATGTAGGGGTGACGCCATCTGTGTAAACAAAGCAGAGGTACAAGGAGGAGCACCATAGTAGTGCCATCAATAAAATGCTTTATTAAAGACAATTTATCCTTCTCATATGATAAAAAAAAACATCACTTACAGGGGAGCATGAAAAACTGCTGGAAAGTTGAGAGTGAGGTGGCTGTGGTATCATCCAAGCACCCTGGCCAGGGGCATGAATAAGGAAGAAAAGGCAGCATCCAGACCATTGATTCCCAACAGAGTCAAGAATGGTTGAAGATGAGCCCCACTCATCACTAAATCCAACAGTTCTGGCCCCCTGTGTAACATCATCAACCAAAGCATATCCAGGATGCATTTCAAGGCAACTGCCTCTTCCTCAGCAGGCAACAGTCTTCTGCGCTGCTGCTGCACACCCACTGAATCCAAGAAGACTGTGGCTATCACTTTGCCCGCTGATGGAACACTTCAAGCCTTCTTCTTCCATTTTCAACTTGACTACGGGGTGGACTAGCAACTGTTTGCAAAGAGAACATGAAAACCGTAACGCATGCATGTGCCATTTTTAGTGCTGAACATCTGGAAGAGCAGCTTGGTGCAGTGGGAAAGTTTCATGTCTGTAAGATCACTCCTTCTGCGTCGAGCCATGAACTTTTCAGACTACCCTCATATATATATATTTTTTAAAAAGCGAAAAAAGGAAATGGCCAAACAATGAGCAATAATAAACTTGAAATAATAATAAAAACATAAAAAAAGTATTACTATTTAAGAATATGAATTTTCCGATGGAGAATTATTACAAACTAATGCTGGAATAGGGAATGCAAAAAAAGATAGCTAATGAATAAGAAATTAAATGGCATAACAACTCATATTAATAAATGGTGTAACTAACAGCAAGGGCACATACACATGCGTAATTGTACATGTATACACACAAAGGGAAAAAGGATGAAAAAAAGTGCATGCACGCGTGCATGCAAACACACATTTATATGTGTGTGCAGGCAAACACACATTTATATGTGTGTGCAGGCAATCCTGCAGAAGTACTAGCCAATGTGCACCTCCACATGTGCACATACACAAGTCTACACGTTCACATATCCAAGATGATACTTAAGCATATTCAAAATATAGAGAACGTGCAAAAAAAAACATTTAATAAAAAGTATATTAAAAAATGAATCTCTATACTTAGAGGAAAGTTAAAAAAAACCTCAAGACAATTCAAAAGCCAAGACCAAAAATTCTATGAAACGCTCTAAAATCATAAGAACATCAAATTTCTAATTGATAACACCCAGGGAGAGAGTGTTCAGCGTATAAATTCAGAATGTGTCCCTGATACACAACCTCTTGCACCTTTCACCGAGAAATACTGGGTAATGGATGCAATGGCCAGGAGACTGAAGTCATTAGGATCTTTGTCATTGTTAGGTTGCCCGTCTTCTCCTTGTGGCCTAGGCTCTTGGAGATGGCTCAGTGGAGGTCCTCGCCGGCGGATAACCAATGACTCATACAGACACAATTGGTATGCTGAAATGGTTACAACTCTTTAATACTGGATTCGCTGTTTTATACTATTTTTACAAGACTCTGCCCCAATTTTGGGGGCCAATCAAAATGATACACATAAATGTTCATTAGCATATTATTCGTTAATGTCTTGTGACCTTAATCTTAACCTCTGTATTTCAAAGCTATTACAGTTCAATAATTCCTTACTTTCTGTTAACGTCTGCTGACCATGATGTGCCCAGCCACAACTTCCTAAAAACCAATTCTAGCCTTTTCATACCCAGTAACAGTGTACAGAGATGAAAACCACAAACAGATGCTTCCTAAGATGAAGACATTTAACAGAAATAGATAGACATGGCAATGAGATAATTCAGTTATTAAGCAATACTGTCATGAGATAGATTTCCTGAAATGTATCAAGAAAGTCTCTTTAAATCACTAAGCAGATAAGCAATCCTGAACTCATATCCTCAGGGTGAAATTAATAATCAAAACCAATAACCAATAATGCAATGTATTATGGAATCTCCTTACAGTCATGATGGAAAAAATGCCTGGAAACACTATATTGTAGGGAACACTTCTCAATACTTTACCTATTTTGCCCTAAGCAAACCTGGAGGATCCAAATGGTCCTATCCATGTACTGTAAGCCACATGACCACAAAATACAGTAAACTACATGGTTCGAAGCATGCCAAAAATAATTTATAGAGAAAGTGTGACCAAGGCAAACTATGAAAGTCTGCTGGTCATGCTTGGTATAAGGACAAGTCAAACAATCATGCCTATGACATTGAAAAACTCCCTTCAAACCCAAGAAAATAGGCATACAGATACCAGGACTGGGCCTAGGCTTGGGTAACTTATTAGGGGCTGTACTATTTGTTAGACATGTGCGATTAGTTTTGTACGAATTTCCGTAAATTCATACATTCAGGAGGATCCAAAATACGAATTGCTATGCTTCCAAATTTTGTATGAAATAGGAAATTCGGTTACAGAAACATGACTGGTGTTTTGTGGACCAATCAGAGGTTTTCTTCTGCTGCTGAGTGAGGGTTGGGAAAATGACCTTTTTTAATATGGGAGTGGGAGACTGGTACTGGTAGTCGATGGGAGATTCAGAATTGGACAAAAAAAGAATTTTCGTTAATTACAATTATTCGTTATGATGAAGTTAAAAACTCAGGAAGTCAGCACAGCACAGGGATGGTGGGAGCCCCTCATAATGAGCACAGCACAGGGGTGGTGGGAGACCCTCATAATGATAAATTCATCATAACAAACATTTGCAATTGTTACGAAAAGTTAACGAACCTAATGAAAATTCTTATTTTGTACAAATCCAAATTGAATTTCGGACACGAATTACGAATTAACAGCTAATACGAAACGGAACAGAACGAAACAAAACAAATTTATTGACGGCACACATGTCTAATATTTGTTATATTCCTGACTTTTCCAAGAGTTGCTCAAGGACAATCAGGTATCCTACTGATCAATTTCAGGTCACATTGAAGGATATGCCAGTGTTTATCAAAAACACTCTAAATGGATCGGTACCTTGAGTTAAACCCTTGCTGCAGGGGGCCCGAGGGCCCCCTGTACTCTTCCGTAGGAGGGGAGGCTGAGAGGAGCTCCTCGATCATCAGCCGAACTGAAATCGGCTCTGTGCGGGAGCTCCTCACATTAGGGTAAAGTGTGTGCTCTTTGTCCCCCCCTACAGTGCAGTACCCAGCAGGAAGAGCCAAGGTACTGTTAATGTCTGCCGTTTTTTTTTTATAAGACTAGCTACTGCATTTGTGTTTATATGTGTGTGTGTGTGTGTGTGTAAGCATGCTTGTATGTATGTGTGTGTGTGTGTGAGCATGCTTGTATGTATGTGTGTGTGTGAGCATGCTTGTATGTACAGTGGTGTGAAAAAGTGTTTGCCCCCTTCCTCATTTCCTGTTCCTTTGCATGTTTGTCACACTTAAGTGTTTCGGAACATCAAACCAATTTAAACAATAGTCAAGGACAACACAAGTAAAGACAAAATGCAATTTGTAAATGAAGGTGTTTATTATTAAAGGTGAAAAAAAATCCAAACCATCTTGGCCCTGTGTGAAAAAGTGATTGCCCCCTAAACCTAATAACTGGTTGGGCCACCCTTAGCAGCAACAACTGCAACCAAGCGTTTGCGATAACGTGCAATGAGGCTTTTACAGCGTCCTGGCGGAATTTTGGCCCACTCATCTTTGCAGAATTGTCCTAATTCAGTTACATTAGAGGGTTTTCGAGCATGAACGGCCTTTTTAAGGTCATACCACAACATCTCAATAGGATTCAGGTCAGGACTTTGGCTAGGCCACTCCAAAGTCTTCATTTTGTTTTTCTTCAGCCATTCGGTGGTGGACTTGCTGGTGTGTTTAGGATCATTGTCCTGCTGCAGAACCCAAGTTCGTTTCAGCTTGAGTACACGAACAGATGGTCGGACATTCTCCTTCAGGATCTCTTGGTAGACAGCAGAATTCATAGTTCCTTTTATCACGGCAAGTCTTCCAGGTCCTGAAGCAGCAAAACAGCCCCAGACCATCACACTACCACCACCATATTTTACTGTTGGTATAATGTTCTTTTTATGAAATGCAGTGTTCCTTCTACGCCAGATATACTTGGACACACACCTTCCAAAGAGTTCCACTTTTGTCTCATCGGTCCACAGAATGTTGTCCCAAAAGTCTTGGGGATCATCAAGATGTGTTGTGGAGAAATTGAGACGAGCTTTGATGTTCTTTTTGCTCAGCAGTGGTTTTCTCCTTGGAACTCTGCCATGCAGGCCATTTTTGCCCAGTCTTTTCCTGATGGTGGAGGCATGAACGCTGACCTTAACTGAGGCAAGTGAGGCCTGCAGTTCCTTGGACGTTGTTGTGGGGTCTTTTGTGACCTCTTGGATGAGTCGTCGCTGCGCTCTTGGGGTAATTTGGGGTGGCCGGCCACTCCTGGGAAGGTTCACCACTGTTCCATGTCTTCGCCATTTGTGGATAATGGCTCTCACTGTGGTTCGCTGGATTCCCAAAGCTTTGGAAATGGCTTTATAACCCTTTCCAGACTGATAGATCTCAATTACTTTCTTTCTCAATTGTTCCTGAATTTCTTTGGGTCTCGGCATGATGTGTAGCTTTTAAGGATCTTCTGGTGGACCTTACTGTGTCAAGCAGCTCCTATTTAAGTGATGCCTTGATTGTGAACAGGTGTGGCAATAATCAGGCCTGGGTGTGGCTAGAGAAATTGAACTCAGGTGTGGACAACCACAGTTATAGTATGTTTTAACAAGGGGGGCAATCACTTTTTCACACAGGGCCATGATGGTTTGGATTTTTTTTCACCTTTAATAATAAACACCTTCATTTACAAATTGCATTTTGTGTTTACTTGTGTTGTCCTTGACTATTGTTTAAATTGGTTTGATGTTCCGAAACACTTAAGTGTGACAAACATGCAAAGGAACAGGAAATGAGGAAGGGGGAAAACACTTTTTCACATCACTGTTTGTGTGTGTGTGTGAGCATGCTTGTATGTGTATGTGTGAGCATGCTTGTATGTGTGTGTGTATGTGTGAGCATGCTTGTATGTGTGTGCGTGTGTGTGTGAGCATGCTTGTATGTGCGAGTGTGTGTGAGCATGCTTGTATGTGTGTGTGTGGGCATGCTTGTATGTATGTGCGTGTGAGCATGCTTGTATGTGTGTGTGTGTGTGTGAGCATGCTTGTATGTGTGTGTGTGTGTGTGAGCATGCTTGTATGTGTGTGTGTGTGAGCATGCTTGTATGTGTGTGTGTGTGAGCATGCTTGTATGTGCGTGTGTGAGCATGCTTGTATGTGCGTGTGTGAGCATGCATGTATGTGTGTGTGTAAGCATGCTTGTATGTGTGTGTGTGTGAGCATGCTTGTATGTGTGTGTGTGTGAGCATGCTTGTATGTGTATGTGTGAGCATGCTTGTATGTGTGTGTGTATGTGTGAGCATGCTTGTATGTGTGTGCGTGTGTGTGTGAGCATGCTTGTATGTGCGTGTGTGTGTGAGCATGCTTGTATGTGTGTGTGTGTGAGCATGCTTGTATGTATGTGCGTGTGAGCATGCTTGTATGTGTGTGTGTGTGTGTGTGTGAGCATGCTTGTATGTGCGTGTGTGAGCATGCTTGTATGTGCGTGTGTGAGCATGCATGTATGTGTGTGTGTGTGTGAGCATGCTTGTATGTGTGTGTGTGAGCATGCTTGTATGTGCGTGTGTGAGCATGCTTGTATGTGCGTGTGTGAGCATGCATGTATGTGTGTGTGTGTGAGCATGCATGTATGTGTGTGTGTAAGCATGCTTGTATGTGCGTGTGTGTGAGCATGCTTGTATGTGTGTGTGTGTGAGCATGCTTGTATGTATGTGTGTGTGAGCATGCTTGTATGTGTGTGTGTGAGCATGCTTGTATGTGCGTGTGTGAGCATGCTTGTATGTGCGTGTGTGAGCATGCATGTATGTATGTGTGTAAGCATGCTTGTATGTGTGTGTGTGTGTGTGTGTGTGTGTGTGTAAGCATGCTTGTATGTGTGTGTGTGTGTGTGTGTGTGTGTGTGTGTGTGTGTAAGCATGCTTGTATGTGTGTGTGTGAGCATGCATGTATGTATGTGTGTAAGCATGCTTGTATGTGTGTGTGTGTGTGTGTGTGTGTGTGTGTGTAAGCATGCTTGTGTGTGTGTGTGTGTGTGTGTGTGTGTGTAAGCATGCTTGTATGTGTGTGTGTGTGTGTGTGTGTGAGCATGCTTGTATGTGCGTGTGTGTGTGAGCATGCTTGTATGTGCGTGTGTGTGTGAGCATGCTTGTATGTTCGTGTGTGTGTGAGCATGCTTGTATGTGCGTGTATGTGAGCATGCTTGTATGTGTGTGTGTGTGTGTGAGCATGCATGTATGTGTGTGTGTGTGAGCATGCATGTATGTGTGTGTGTGAGCATGTATGTGTGTGTGAGCATGCTTGTATGTGTGTGTGAGCATGCTTGTATGTGTGGGTGTGTTCATATATGTATGTGTATGTATGCATGTGTGTGTGCGCATGTATGTGAGTGTGCATGTATGCATATGTATGTATGTGAATGTGCATGTGTTTATCAGTGGCGGCGCATCCAAAAGGGTGCACAGCTGCCACCCCCTCTCTCTAGCCACACCCTCTATGACCAATGGATAGATTCATGCATAATATAGCATGAATCTATCCATGGCCACCGCTGGCACCCCCATATTTAGGTGTCTGGTCCCTTTTGAGGTGTCGGGCGCCTGAATTACAGCGGCGGGGGGGTGTTTTTGCAGCACCTGATTAGAGCCATGGGCTCTAAAAGGCTTCAAAATAGGTGAACTGCGAGCGCCATGCTTGACGCTCACAGTCTACCCAGGTGTGTAAGGCCGCGTACACACGGGCGGACTGTTTGCCCAACTTTGTCCGCTGAACAGTGTTTGGGCGGACAGTCCGCTCGTGTGTGGGCTTTCAGCGGACAGTTTCAGCGGACAGTTAGACGGACAAGGTTTTTCGGAATTTCCGAAAAACTGTCCGCTGAAACCTTGTTTCAGCGAACAGCCCGCTCGTGTGTAGGCTTGTTCGTCAAACAAAGTTGCGCGCATGCTCAGAAAGGATTTTCACGCCGAAAGCTATAATGCAGTGTATAGGACGTCGTATTTTTCGTCCCGTCGTACGTGCTGTTCACGTCATCGCGCACGGTTTCAGCAAACTGTTCGTTCGTCGTGTGTGGGCATGTCCGTCCATGCTAATTTTGAGCGGACTGTTTGCTGAAACTGTTGGACGGACAAAGTTGGGCGAACAGTCCGCGCGTGTGTACGCGGCCTTAGAAAAGTGAATTAACCACTTTCAGACCGGACCAATTTGCTGGTCAAAGACCAGACCACTTTTTGCGATTCGGCACTGCGTCGCTTTAACTGACAATTGCGCAGTCGTGCGACGTGGCTTCCAAACAAAATTGACATCCTTTTTTTCCCATAAATAGAGCTTTCTTTTAGTGGTATTTGATCACCCCTGCGGTTTTTATTTTTTGCGCTATAAACAAAAATAGAGCGACAATTTTGAAAAAAACGCATTATTTTTATTTGTTATAATAAATATCCCCCAAAAATATATAAAAAAACATTTTTTTCCCTCAGTTTAGGCCGATACGTATTCTTTTTATAGTTTTATAGCATTTTTATTAATAATTTAAAAAAAAATTTTTTTACTAGTAATGGCGGCGATCAGCGATTTTTATTGTGACTGCGACATTGTGGGGGACCCATCGGACATTTTTGACACATTTTTGGGACCATTGTCATTTATACAGTAATCACTGCTATATAAATGCAGTGATTCCTGTGTAAATGACACTGGCAGTGAAGGGGTTAACCAGTGGGTGGCAGTGTAGGGGTTAAGTGTTCCTAGGGGTGTGTTACTAACTGTGGGGGGGTTGGGCTTTCATTTAGTGAACAGTGATCTCTGCTCCAATCACATGGAGCAGAGATCAGCGTCACTAGTTGCTAGGCAGAATGGAGAAATGCTGTTTACTCGGCATTTCCTCCATTCGGCCGCTCCGTGAGACGATCGCGGGGATGCCCACGGCGATCGAGTCCGCGGGTCCCGCGACCGGACTCACAGGGGTCCCGACCAGCGTGGGAGCGCGCCGCCGGCGGCGCGCTCCCGATGGCAGGGCGGCATTGAATATTGGACGTACCTGTACGCCAATATGCCTGCCCGTGCCATTCTGTCGAAGTACATCGTCGTGCGCTGGTCGGGAAGTGGTTAATATTAACTTTCCTAACACTGAACCGCCTCTCCACCAATCAGGTGTGCAGGTCTGTTACCCATCACCTGATTGGCTGAAACGATAGGCGCAGCTATTGGACGCCTATCAGGAGGAGAGGACAGGAGATGAGGATGGCAGGAGATGCATGGAGGACCCCGCTCATGGCCGTTACCCGCTGCCCCAGCAAGACAGGGTAAGTGGCGGGCAGACAGCGAGCGGGTGGTGGGGATTCACAGTGGCAGCATTTGATGGGCACACCAACAGCATTTGATGGGCACAGTGGCGGCATTTGATTGGCACAGTGGCAGCATTTGATGGGTACACTGGCAGCATTTGATGGGCACAGCGGTGGCATTTGATGGGCACAGCGGCAGAGTTTGATGGGCACAGTGGTGGCGCTTGATGGTACAGTGGTGGCGTTTGATGGGCACAGTGGCTTTAATTGATGTTTTTTAAATCGGTTCCTTTATATGCGGCCACCCACTTGGGACTGGGCCCTGGTGTTCCACCATCGGGCTCGGAGAAAAGAGCCCTGTCCGGAGGTCGGGGGGGGGGGGGGGCCCTCCAAGGTTTCCTGCATCTGGGCCCTGAAGGTTCTAGTTACACCACTGTGAGTGTGTTTAACTTTAAAACGATCATCTGTGCATTTACAATAATATCTCTCAAAGGCCATCTTGATGGATTCCATGCTATACCCCTTCTGGGAAAAATTGTCTACAAGGACCCAATTCTGATGACAGTATTCCTCCCTCCTGGTAAAGTTTCTGATGAGTTTACAAAACTGGCTATACAGAATGTTGTATTTCCACGCAGGATGGTGACAGTGACTCTTTTGTACATAAGTGTTTCCTGCCATGTGCTTGAAATCTATACGAGAACAGATTTTACCAGAGTCTTCATGAAATAAATCCCTGTGTAGGCAGACACAGTCTGCTTCCTCCACTGCAGGTGTTGCTGAACTGCAGCTGCATTGCAGGGGGGAGGAAGTCAAGAGGAACAAGGTTCCTCTATGATTTCTTGGATCACTGAGGAAGCTATTTGATTGGATGCGGCCAACAATGTGACTCTAGCAGTCATCTTGGGTCAGGCAGAGCCTATTTAACCGGTTCCCGACCGGCGCACGCCGATGTAAGTCGGCAGAATGGCACGGGCAGGCATATTGGCGTGCAGGTACGTCCAATCTTCAATGCCGCCCTGCCATCGCGAGCGCGCCGCCGGTGGCACGCTCACGTGTCGGTCGGGACCCCCGTGAATCCGGTCACGGGTCCCGCGTACTCCATCACCCCGGGCATACCCGCGATCGTCTCACGGGATGGCTGAATGGAGGAAATGCTGTGTAAACAGCATTTCCCCATTCTGCCTAGCAACTAGTGACGCTGATCTCTGCTCCATGTGATTGGAGCAGAGATCAGTGTTCACTAAATGAAAGCCCAACCCCCCACAGTTAGTAACACACCCCTAGGAACACTTAACCCCTACACTGCCACCCACTGGTTAACCCCTTCACTGCCAGTGTCATTTACACAGGAATCACTGCATTTATATAGCAGTGATTACTGTATAAATGACAATGGTCCCAAAAATGTGTCAAAAATGTCCGATGTGTCCGCCGCAATGTCGCAGTCACAATAAAAATCGCTGATCGCCGCCATTACTAGTAAAAAAAATAATAAAGAATTATTAATAAAAATGCCATAAAACTATCTCTATTTTGTAAACGCTATAACTTTTGCGCAAACCAATCAATAATCGCTCATTGCGATTTTTTTACCACAAATATGTAGAAGAATACATATCGGCCTAAACTGAGGGAAAAAAATGTTTTTTTATATATTTTTGGGGGATATTTATTATAACAAAAAGTAAAAAATAATGCGTTTATTTCAATATTGTCGCTCTATTTTTGTTTATAGCGCAAAAAATAAAAACCACAGGGGTGATCAAATACCCCCAAAAGAAAGCTCTATTTGTGGGAAAAAAAGGATGTCAATTTTGTTTGGGAGTCATGTCGCACGACCGTGCAATTGTCAGTTAACGTGAAGCAGTGCCGAATCGCAAAAAGTGGTCTGGTCTTTGACCAGCAAAATGGTCAGGTCTGTAAGTGGTTAAGGCCCTGGCTTCCAGGCTTGTTGCACATTTCCCGCTTGGGTAGTGTGGGTACAGGTCACCCATCTGACAGAGACAATGATTAGCTGCAGGGAGAGGTTCCAGAAGAGTAGGATAAGCACACTCCATCCTTCTGGAGACCTCCCCTGTTGGGTTTGGACCCACCATGCCACATTTCACCCCTCAAGACAGATGATGTCAGCACAGATGAGACCTGCTCTGCTACACATTGCTGTAACATGCTGTGAGTGTTTCCCATCGGTTGCCTTCCTCTCGGGTTTGGTGTGAATTACTGGATTTTACAGTAATACAAGTTCTGTGTTCCGCAACCAGAATCAGTATGTTTAATGCTGCCTCACCTCGCTGCCCCTCCCCACAGACATCCAAAAAGGTCAATATCAATCACTGATGTGAAGGTTATACCATATGAATTGGTGTTGCAATAAGTAATATATTCAAGGATCCTACCTTCTGGGCCCTGCCAGATGATAATCACATCATCTATATATCTCCCATACAGAACGATGTGTTCGGCGAAGGGGTTATTAGTCCAAATATAATTGGCCTCCCATATGTAGTTCTAGAATCTTAAGGATATGACCAGTGTCCTTGATATAAGCCAGCAGCAAAATGACTATAGGTTGTAAAAAGAATCAACATAATCAGACAGCCCACTCATCAGGCTGTCCATAAAGGCAAGTATAGAATGCCTAGGGGATGATATTAGGCTTTTGTGCAGTTTAGCTAAATGCTAAAACTAGGCAACACAAAATGGCCTGTTTTCCCTTAGAAAGGAAAACTTTACTGGCCGCTTGCCTGTTCTTGCAAGAGCACTGTCCACCGCAGACAAGAATGACCAGCTGACTGTCATTTCATGTCTATAGATAACTGAAGATACATATTATTCAAACAAAAATCTTGTTATATGTGTGCAAATATGAGCTACTGAAATGCATCAGCTCACTCAATTATGTAAATATTTTAGTCAAATTACAACAAACCACAAAGAGAGCAAAAACAATGAGACAAAATAAACAATACATCTTAAAACAATTTATTCTGAAAAATAATTATGTCATTCCAATAAACAAGAACATTTCAGATGTATGAGATTATAGAAGGCTTAAACTATTGCCCTACTTTTGTTTCATATTAAAGCAATTTCTTTATTTGTCATTTGTAATTTGGATGGAGCTGCATGATGCCTATTAGCATATTCAGTTAATGTGGCTATTTGGTAGGTTCATAAGATTCATACATGTAATACAGGAACTGCAGCTCTTCATTCCAAGGTATGGTATGTTTTACTTTTTGTTTTGTTTTTTTCTTTTAGAAAATGTTCTCTTTATCTATTCTTGTAATTGCATTCAATCAATCATCTTAAATTTAATCAACTCAGCTAAGTATTCCAGCAGTAAAGAGATACAAATATTAATATATGAAAGATAGATAACATAAACCGAGTAGGATCAAATAGATAAACAACATGAATTAAATGGGACAGTCAAAGTACATAAAGAACTCCAGGCAAATGTTAAAGCAAAACATTTCTGCTTTGTACATATATTTATTTCAAATTTGCTACACAGATTTTTAAGTTGCTGCCATGCATTGACAGTCCATTCTTGATGAAATGGCAGCCTTAGTACAGCATATGTTAATGTACAGTATTTGCAGTAGCATAGGGCAATGGAATGGTATAGTGAAGCCGTCTTAAAATGTTGATCTGCACTGCTGACCATGTGATGTGTGAACTATGAGGACAGCCTATTTCAGCTGCTACATTATATTTTTGAGATTTTAGAAAATATGTTTTAAAACAGTTCAAACTGTAGTACGCTTAATGCCTTTATCATTCAAAGGTTCCTCTTGCAATATAATACAAATCACATATATATTTGTCATATGATTGATTTTATCTTAAAAGAGAAGTATGGCCAAAGCTCTTTTGGCCATACTTCTCCTTACTTCATACTTCAGCCGTCAGCAGGCTAAAGTCCACTGTTGGTTGTGACTGATGTCACAGAGCTGATCCAGGCTCTTCCTGTATCCCAACAATACTGTCAGATGCCTGACCTCAGTGGTGCCCCTCAGCTCACCATTGAGAGGCTAAACCAGCCATTTCCACCCCTCCATAGCCCAGAGATCCAGTTAGCACTGGAGAGGCAAAGCACAGAGTGACGATCACTGCTCTTGTGCTTAGAGAGGACCTGAGAATTGCATGATCAGTGGTCTTTTAACGATCAGTTCTTGGTGTAGAGCCGGTGCAAGACAGATGCAGCATCAGATCGATGCTGCATCCACCTAGATTTATTATGTTGAAATCCCGCACTTCTCTTTTGACCCCTTGGCACCAAACACATGCAAATATGCGGCCCCTTGCCACCTGGTCCTTGTGTGAATTATGGTCAATACATCTGTGCCGGGAGCTCAGTTACGGGTGCCTAACCAAAAGCTCACTGCTTTTGATCAGCCATTTTCAGATAACGTGACCACAAGCTAATCGTGGTGGTCACATGATCTTAAGCCCCGACCCACTTCCTGGCATTCTAAACCTCTTAAAGGGCCAGGGGCGCCACCGTGAAGAGGTTAGAGATTATGGAAACTTCTAAATAGCATATTCTAAATGTTCCATTACCCTTTTTCTCCCTCCCACTGTGCTGATCTAACCCACCCTCCCCCACTGTATACTCATATTGGTCTGGCCTGGGGTCCACCAACATTCTGCCCCAATGCTTACCTGTGGCTGGTGCATCTTCTCAATTTCTGCTGCCTGTGTATGTGCAGTAGAACCCTGCAGGCAGTGGTATTTGGTGACAGTGCTGCTCATCTCCTCATAACCTCCATCAATCAGTAGGAAGTCTCTCACTGCAATTGGTTATTAGTGGCAGGAGACTTCCTGTGCTGGGAGCAGATTGCCAATGTGTGCAGATTATAGGCGATCAGAAGCACTGTCATTAAAGGGTAACTCCACTTTCGTGGGGAAAAAATAGCAAATAAAGAAAAAATAATATAGCACATATAATTGCGACACTAATCATATTTTAATTGAATGTTATTAGAAATTAACTTTCCTTTTCAATCTGCAGCCACTGTAATTTTATGAGAATGCATTGCAATATGGCTACCTGGAGTTATTCTGACCACTTCCCAGTAAAATAATTTCCTGCTTGTGTGATTGGCTCACCAACTTTCCCAGAAGCCTGCCTAAGATAAAAGTCAGACTTCAGGCATCCTCTGCAACTAAAATGTCATTTTTGAAGAGATACTTTCAATAGGAACATGTCTAAAGGGATGCAGGCCCAGCAGATTTCCTCATTAGTTCTCTAAAGCTGCACACCTGACAGATAATTATTAAACCACTTCCATTATACCCACTAAAAGGCACAGAGAAACACACAGGGATAATAACAAAAGGTAGGAATCTGCAACAAAGTTTGTTATAATTCCCGCAATGTACAGGGATCCCCCAGAGAGGAATGTTTTTTCTCAACAAAAGTGAAGTTACACTTTAAATGCCAGGTCCACTCTGGAGGTAGTGTAGAATTTTTGGGAAAGCCCAAAATGGTGCCAGTATCTAGTGCATACTTAGTAGCATCAGAAAGGTAATAAAATGTGTCACTATTATGCATGCATAGTAGCAACATCATTTAAATGACTCAGAGCTTAAACCAAAAGATGGAGCCCCAGAACTCATTCACAAAGGGGTCCAAAACAGCTTTAATGATTCACAAGACAGCCAGCATGTTTTCAGGGGCAAAACATACCCCCATTCATTAGGGCTCACTAACATTTAGTGTTCCTTTGCAAGTAGCAACTTTCAGATTTCTCTGTCGTTTGCTTCCATTTAAAGGATTTCTACAGTCACCAAATACACTTTCATTTTATAACCTCAGCATTGCAATAGCAATACAAATGATATAATTGACAATCCAAAAAGAACTTACCTGAGAAACCGTGCTTAACCACCTTCCTGCCCAGGCCATTTTTCAGCTTTCAGCACTGTCACACTTTGAATGAAAATTGCGCAGTAATGCTACACTGTAACCATGTGATTTTTTTATCATCTTCTTCACACAAATAGAGCTTTCTTTTGGTGGTATTTAACCACTTAATAACCGGCCCATAGCCGAATGACGGCTACAGGGCAGTTTGTTAACTCTGGGAGGGCGTACAGTGACGTCCTCCCAGAATTCCGCTCTTGCGCGCCCCCTGGGGCGTGCACCCGAGAACTTCCGTGACCACTGGGTCCTCTGGTTCACGGTGAATGGCCACTGATCGCGACCGTTTACCACGTGACCGCTCCGTCAAATTACAAACTGGCGTGATTTCCGGTTCCTCCCTACCCTCTCCGTCCAGTGTGAGCAGAGAGGGGAGAGATCGGTGGCAGTAGCGCTGTGGGCTGCATGTGTAGTGTCCACATGGCTGCTCAGTGACAGATCCATCGATCCATCCATCCATGCTCACCCATCCATACTCTGCATACCCATCCATACTCTGCATGCTCTGCATACCCATCCATACTCTGCATACTCTGCATGCTCTGCATACCCATCCATACTCTGCATACTCAGCCATACTCTGCATACCCATCCATACCCATCCATACTCTGCATACCCATCCATACCCTGCATACCCAGCCATACTCTGCATACCCAGCCATACCCTGCATAACTCTGCATACACAGCCATACCCTGCATGCTCTGCCATACTCTGCATACCCATCCATACCCATCCATACTCTGCATACCCATCCATACCCAGCCATACCCTGCATAACTCTGCATACACAGCCATACCCTGCATGCTCTGCCATACTCTGCATACTCATCCATACTCTGCATGCTCTGCATACCCATCCATACTCTGCATACTATGCATACCCATCCATACGCTGCATACCCAGCCATACTCTGCATATCCAGCCATACCCTGCATAACTCTGCATACACAGCCATACCCTGCATACCCAGCCATATTCTGCATACCCAGCCATACTCTGCATACCCAGCCATACTCTGCATACTCTGAATACCCATCCATACTCTGCATACCCATCCATACGCTGCATACTCTACATACCCATCCATCCACACTCTGCATACCCATCCATCCATACTCTGCATACCCATCCATCCATCAATAATCAGCAATACTCATCCATCCATCCATGCTCAGCCATCCCATCCACCCCCATCCATAATTAGCCATACCCATCCATACTCAGCCATACCCAGCCATACTCAGCCATACCCAGCCATACCCAGCCATACTCAGCCATACCCAGCCATACCCAGCCATACTCAGCCATACCCAGCCATACTCAGCCATACCCAGCCATACCCAATCATACTCAGTCATACCCAGCCATACTCAGCTGTACCCAGCCATCCCATCTATACCCATCCATACTCAGCCATACCCATCCATACTCAGCCGTACCCAGCCATACTCATTCATGCTCAGCCGTACCCAGCCATACTCATTCATGCTCAGCCATCCCCAGCCACAGCTCATCCATCCCCATTAATGCTCACCTATCCCCATTCATGCTCATCCATGCCACATCCATGCCACTACAGTGCCTCACAAAAGTGTAATAGATAGTCAAATTAGATTTGAAACTTATGTCCCTAGAACACCTGACGGTGCTCCCTGCATGTTGGTCTTCTATATGTGACCACGCATATGGGGGGTATTTGTACTTTCCTGGGTTGTTATGGTCTCAAGAAATGAGATAGGCCGTCAGTACTTCAGGTGTGATCAATTTTCAGAGATTGGCACCATAGCTTGTGGACTCTAAAACTTTCACAAAGACCAAATAATATAAACCAATGTGGGTTATTTTTTTACCAAAGATATGTAGTGGTATAAATTTTGGCCAAAATATATGAAGAAAAATTACTAATTTGCTAAATTTTATAACAGAAACAAAGAAAATGCATTTTTTTAAAGGAATTTTCGGTCTTTTTTCTTTTATAGTGCAAAAAAAAAAAAACCCCAGCGGTGAATAAATACCACCAAAAGAAAGCTCTATTTGTGTGAAAAAAAGACAAAAATTTCAAATAGGTATAGTGTTGCATGACTGAGTAATTGTCATTTAAAATGTGAAAGCACCGAAAGCTGTTCTGGTTATTAAGGGGGTTTAAGTGCCCAGTGGTCAAGTGGTTAATCACTCCTGGGTTTTTTATTCTTTCCTAAGTTTTTCTTAGTTTCTGTCAGTAAATTTTGTAAATAAGTAATTTTTCTCCTTCACTGATGGGCGCTGATGAGGCAGCACTGATGGGCACTGATAGGCTGCACTGATGGGCACTGATGAGGTGGTACTTATGGGCACTGATGAGGCGGCACTTATGGGCACTGATTAGATGGCACTGATGAGGAGGCACATATATGCCGCACTTATCGGCACTGATAGGTGGCACCGATATGTGGCACTGATAATTACTGATAGGCGACACTGATGGGTGGCACTGGTGGGCACCGGGCACAGATAGGTGGCACTGGTAGGCATGGATAGGCGGCACTGATGAACACTGATGGGCATTGATGGGCAGCACTGATGTGCACTGATGGGCTGCACTGATAGCCAGCACTGACTGGAATCACTAATGGCCCTTGATTGCTGGCACTTGTGGGCACAGATTGGTGGCAATTGTGCCGCACTTTTTTAAACATTTCAATGCCCTGCCCATTGAGGTGCGATGACCAAAGTCATCAGTTCCATCATTCATGCATGTCTGGGCCACTACTTAATTATAGCATGCATTTATTTAATTATTTTTATGTGTAAATTTGAGTTTGTTTAGGTACAGCACCGCACGACCACGCAATTGTCAGTTAAAGTGGCACAGTGCCGTATAGCAAATAAAGCTCTGGTCATTATGGGGGTAAAACCTTCTGGGGCTGAAGTGGTTAATACATAATTAAACTGTTTAAACAGCTGAAATATTTGTAATTCTGCTTAGCCATTTTTGTGATTCATATATCTCTGCCACACTGCACAGACAGGCAGAAGATAATGAATCAGAAATGTAACACATAAGTTGTTCACTGAGCAAGTAGATGATACAGGACTCTGTAAAGCTAAACCAAAATATGATATTCCTGGCTGTACAGTGATAAAATGTTTACATTACAAAGGGTAGCTGTTTATTTTTTTTTCTCCTGTTACAATATTCTCTGAACTGGAAACATGTTATAAAATAGACTTTCTATTTTATACTCAAAAATAAGTTATTTGTGTGGAAGACTTGCTGATGATGGAGATCAACAAGAGTTACAAGTGAACCAGACCTGCAGACTTTCCACGAAAGGTTAAGGTGTAAAGCGACCTTATTGTATCAGGTATAAATCCAGAAAAGCCAAATCTGTTCAAACATCGACATATGTAGAGCCAATTTACTTTATGAAAGGGTCTTCTCTGGTTTGCTATCTGCCCAAGGGACCTGTGTCAAGGCCAAAAAATGCCTGCTATCTTCAAGAACCTGCCTTAAAAGTCCATCTTATCTATGGCCTCCATTAACATTTTATTTGGGGATTTATTACGGGATGACTCAAAGGCTTTTAAATCCTCTATTATTTATTCTTTTTATGTTTCCTGCTTGTGAAAAACAGCAATACCTGTTAAGCGTTCTTCAGTATATACCTGTTAAGCGTTCTTCAGTATATACTTTGTGAACTCAGTATGGTTTAATGTGTGTAGTATCTATAGTCTTTAGTTTAATTTGAAAAGGGACTTAAGCAAGTCAAAAAGAATTTAATTTACAAAGCAAGAGCAATAAAAAAAACATCAGAGAGAATGACATTGCTTCATTTAGAGGTGTATTTAAAGTGTACTTTCACCTTCAGGAAGATTTTCCAAAAATGACCCTATGCAATTCTACATCCAATGAATAATACTTACCAGCACTCCCCCTGTTGTAAATGATGCAGGTCCTCTCATAATACAAGTAGCTTTCCTGCTGTTGTTTGTGGGATGGAACATCACAATAATGCACCCTCTAGCACCTGCTCTGGGCCATTCAAACTGTGTGCATGTACAGCGTGTGCTCCGTAGCTTCAGCTGAGCTAAGTAGAAGTCGCTCTAGGCCATTCTAATTGCACAGGTGCACAGTTTGAGGCCCCCTTCTCTAGCTAAAATCACACACTGTGCGTTTGTGCATTTTGAATGGTCCAGGGCCACTGCTACTAAGCCCATGTGGCATGGGAAGAGAATGCACATCTGCAGTTTGAATGGCTCAGAGCAGCTGTTAGGGGGCCAATTACTGTGATGTTTAGCCCGTTCTGAAAATGGCAGGATGGAGGGGGTGAGGGAGGAATTAAAGCCCCCCCTCCAACAGCTGCATTTTTAATGCAAGGACCTGCACAATTTATAGCAAGAGGAGTGCTGGTATGTACTATTCATTGGACATACAGGGGGTTTTTGAAAAATCTTCCAGAAGGTGAACCTACACTTTAAAGATACTGTCAACATCATAGAAATTACGTGTACTATCTTGGAAAAATTAACTTTGCTCTCACCGTTAAAGTTTTTCGAGTACTTTCCCCTCACCCATGACATAGCAATCTAAAGGCTAAGCTGACTATCAAGTTTCCGGTTCCCTCTTCTTTTAAAGGGATACCCCCTTATGTCTTTGAGATGGCAACCCTCCTTTGACACTATGAAGCCTTTTCCCTCCATCCTTGTTTTCATAGTTGTGATTTGTTATGCTACAGGACTACCTTTCTTAACATTCCTTGGGTAAAATATTCTACAGGGGGGTGGGCTTTCCCCTGCAACCCCTTTTGTGGATGGGGTGCAGTGGAATTGCTTAAATCCTCCTTCAATCCCTGACACCTGCTCCTATACTGAAAAGAGGGATACTTGATTTTGTACTATGCATATCTGGTATGTCTGTAAAAGTTCTCCGTGCATGTCTTCCTGCAGGATATCTACTCTCTCTTATGTAGTCCCTCTCAACTGGGGCCTCCTTTCTAGCATGATTTCTGTACAAAATAAGGTCCGTTGGCATGGACCATAGGGTGAGTACATGGATTGAAAACTGGCTACAAGGGCGAGTTCAGAGGGTGGTGATAAATGGAGAATATTCGGAATGGTCAGGTGTGGGTAGTAGGGTCCCACAGGGTTCTGTGCTGGGACCAATCCTATTTAATTTGTGCATAAACGACCTGGAGGATGGGGTAAACAGTTCAATCTCTCTCTAAGCTAAGCAGGGCAATAACTTCTCAGCAGGATGTGGAAACCTTGCAAGAAGATCTGAACAAATTAACGGGGTGGGCAACTACATGGCAAATGCGGTTCCTACGGCACACTGTTGTTTCCTTCTTCCAACCTTTACATCACTACAGAACAGAGCAGCAATGCAGGGATTAGAGAATACAACCACAGTAGGTGACACAGACAACTAATACTCCTGAAGTATAACTAAAGGCAAAACTTTTTTTTTTTGTTTTGGCTAGAGTAGAGAGGGATTAGAACCCCCGACAGTTTTTATTGCTGTCTGTGCCCCTGTTAAGGAGATTCATTCTCTCTATTTGTCCTGTTTACCTTTATCATTGGAAGTGAATGTAAAAGAAAACCCCAAATTTTGGGTTGTCTCCAGAAAAGTAATAGGGGGGAAATCTTCCAATGGAGACACTAGTTCTGGTGGCCTGGAGATCACCAAGGAATTCCCTGGTGACCCTGGTGAATTTCCTGTTTGGCTATGGGACAGGAAGTGAAGGGAAATCTCGGCAATGGGACACAGATGGCAAAATAAATTCTGACAGGGGTTATAACCCTCCTTTTCTCTATCCAAAATAAAGAAAAAAAGTTTTACCTATAGTTCTACTTTAAAGTGTTGAATGCCAAAATATTACTAGCAGTGCAACAGAGGATGAGCCTTAAGCCTATTTCAGTGGCTCAGGAAATACTGCAGCTATTGTTTATGGACAGAAACCTAGCATTTATCAGAAGGAAGGATGAACAATGGCATACTACATATTTCTCATATGATAATCAGTTTCATATACAATTGTATTAATAATAATAATAATAATAATAATAATAATAATTATTATTATTATTATTGTATTTTCATAATTATTATAATCATGTTTATCATATTTTAATCAGATTTCATTATCTTATTATTATTATCATTATTATAATATTTTTATAATTATATCATAATTATTATAATGATGATTATTTTATGATAATCAGCTTTCAGTAGTAATATGATCACATAACTTAGTAGGAATCCAGTGTTTGCTTCTGAAATCTTCCTTTTCACTGAGTGTGCCCATGCAGCAGGTTCTCGAGAGACAGTCCAGTTTAAATGTGGACCCACTGCACTGGCATAGCCAATAGCAAGGTAGATTTCCTCCAGGTTGTAAATATTGCACCAATTATTTTCTCAGTTGCCTAAAATGAATGTAACACAATATTACATTGGTGCCGAGAAACCCCACCTGTCCCTAAATTTCCCCCTTTTTGATGTCACAGATTAGATTTCTACCTACAACATATATTAGACAAGTGCTTGAAATTACACTTGTGCATCTTGTATATAAAAACAACAGTTCATATATCTGCTCCATCATTTTTTATATATAATGCCCAAAGTTAATTACCTAAAACGTATGCAACATCTGGTAGATTTATTACTTTCTTTTTTCAGATTAAAAAAACTCAATAACTGAGATTTCTATCCTGTAATAAAAGAATGAAAAGTAGATACCGCCCAGTTTAGTGGTACTATCCTGGAACATTGCTCTAATGATTTCTTTTTTTTCAGCCGATCAACTTAAATTAATGTAATTGGGAGATTAATGCACTCATCTCGGAAAAGTGCTACGAGTCACTATATGCAAAGATTATCCTTTAATGAATATAGAGAGGTGAAATAGCTAAGCTGTTCAATTTCTGTATCCAAGCTTAACGTGTCCTTGTGTAGTCTATGATATGCTAGTAAATGTGACCTTTTACTGAACCCTAAACTCGGCTAGATTCATAGTCCCTGATATTAGGTGTTCTGCTTAATGTTAGGAAGGTTTAAACATTTCACCACCAGCATATTTAAATGCAACTTAAACAATTTTCCATATTAACAAGATTTCTACAAAACTTTTAGTGCTAAATGTGCTTAAAACTAGTATTAGCTTAAAGGGGAATGCCAGGAAAATACCAAAGTAAAACAACATTTAGTTGTGTGTTGTGTCCACGGCACATATGTAATGAGAAGTTTTGTCTTCTCCTGAATATATACAATTCAAATTTAAAAGTATAAATAAAGTTTTTAACATTGTACGCACATATTATTTAAAGCTAATTTAACTTTTAGTTTAAATAAGCTAAAAATGGAAAATTGTATACTCACTTTCCGTAACCCAGTGTGTGCTGCCATGAAGATGCGTCAGGAAAGTAAAATTACGGAAAAGTGAGTATACAATTTTGTTTTCCTGACAGCTTCATGGCAGAACACACTGGGAAATAACTCGCCAGTCGGGTGAGTGCAAGAAAATAATATTTATTCCTTATAATGCTGAAGAATTGGCTCTAACAACAGATCTACCGAAGTCTGCCATAGCTAAGTGAGCAGAATCTACTCTATAGTGAGAAATGAAAGTGTGTCTTGAGGTTTTTTTAAATCCAGTACAGGCCATAAGTCTCCTGTCTTCTTTTTTCCCAAAATAAGGGGGAGTAGAACTCCCTCCCTCTTGATATGATGGAACTTCTAGAATTGCTCCCTTTTGTTTAAATTCTGTTACATATTCTAGTAATTAGTGATGGCCGAACGGTTCGCCCGGCGGTCGTTTCGCGGCGAATTTCCGACTTTCGCCGTCCGCGGGTTCGAACGCCTTTTTCCGTCGTTCGCCCCGGCGGACTTACGTGTTTAATGTATACAAGAACTTTAACCTTTCGTGACACGTTTATCATGTGTTACAGGACAACCAATTGAGACATGACAGCTCATGGACACTTGGACATTCCCCCTAACCTATAAATACACCCGATCCGGTGGCCATTTTACATTCTTTCTTCTGTCACTGTAGGGAAAGGATCCTGTGTGGAGTAGGGACAGAGAAAACGCTAGCTATTTGGTACACAAAAGTTCTTTTCAGGACTGGTATAGGTGTTAGGTCAGCAGCCTGAGTTTCTTTTGTCAGTTTAGATAAAGGGACAGAGCGCTGTATGCTGCTATTTTAGGGACAGCTCAGCCAGATTAGTCTTTCTTCATCATCATCATCATCATCATCATTAGCTGTTACTATCAGGTCCACAAAAGAGCTGTTCCAGCTAATCGTTCCAGCCTACTCTTTTTTGCCAATTTGTATAGGGACAGGCAGGAAGCAGTGTGTCAGGCAGTGAGGATAATTTTAAAGACTTGCTGTTACTATTAGTTCCACAAAGGTTCTTTTCAGGACTGGTATCAGTGGTACGGTAATAGGCTTGTACACGTATAATATTCTTTCTTCCAAATATAGAAAGAATATTATACTTGACTGCTGCCCTTCTGCTGCAGTCTGCTAATCATTCACAACTCACTTGTTCCACAAAGCTCTTTATCAGGACTGGTAACTTGGTCTGTCTAGGGTGCTACGGTACATAGGCTTGGGTGCGGTACAGTCTGCTGTTCTGTAAGGACCGCTATCGGTCCACAATAGATAGGGTTGCCGTGCACTACTGCTGACCGCTGCCCTATACTGCAGCAGTCCTTCAGCGGTATAGGGACTGACGCACAGTCTGCTAAACACTAATACACAACCTGCTTGGTCCACAAAAGTTCTTATAAGGACTGGTAACTTGGTATAGGGTGCTACGGTACATAGGCCTGAGTGCGTTACAGTCTGCTGTTCTGTAAGGACCGCTATCGGTCCACAATACATAGGGTTGCCGTGCACTACTGCTGACCGCTGCCCTATACTGCAGCAGTCCTTCATTGGTATAGGGACTGACGTACAGTCTGCTAATCACTAACACACAACCTGCTTGGTCCACAAAAGTTCTTATAAGGACTGGTAACTTGGTATAGGGTGCTACGGTACATAGGCCTGAGTGCAGTACAGTCTGCTGTTCTGTAAGGACCGCTATCGGTCCACAATACATAGGGTTGCCGTGCACTACTGCTGACCGCTGCCCTATACTGCAGCAGTCCTTCAGCGGTATAGGGACTGACGCACAGTCTGCTAAACACTAATACACAACCTGCTTGGTCCACAAAAGTTCTTATAAGGACTGGTAACTTGGTATAGGGTGCTACGGTACATAGGCCTGAGTGCAGTACAGTCTGCTGTTCTGTAAGGACCGCTATCGGTCCACAATACATAGGGTTGCCGTGCACTACTGCTGACCGCTGCCCTATACTGCAGCAGTCCTTCATTGGTATAGGGACTGACGTACAGTCTGCTAATCACTAACACACAACCTGCTTGGTCCACAAAAGTTCTTATAAGGACTGGTAACTTGGTATAGGGTGCTACGGTACATAGGCCTGAGTGCGTTACAGTCTGCTGTTCTGTAAGGACCGCTATCGGTCCACAATACATAGGGTTGCCGTGCACTACTGCTGACCGCTGCCCTATACTGCAGCAGTCCTTCATTGGTATAGGGACTGACGTACAGTCTGCTAATCACTAACACACAACCTGCTTGGTCCACAAAAGTTCTTATAAGGACTGGTAACTTGGTATAGGGTGCTACGGTACATAGGCCTGAGTGCGTTACAGTCTGCTGTTCTGTAAGGACCGCTATCGGTCCACAATACATAGGGTTGCCGTGCACTACTGCTGACCGCTGCCCTATACTGCAGCAGTCCTTCAGCGGTATAGGGACTGACGCACAGTCTGCTAAACACTAACACACAACCTGCTTGGTCCACAAAAGTTCTTATAAGGACTGGTAACTTGGTATAGGGTGCTACGGTACATAGGCCTGAGTGCGTTACAGTCTGCTGTTCTGTAAGGACCGCTATCGGTCCACAATACATAGGGTTGCCGTGCACTACTGCTGACCGCTGCCCTATACTGCAGCAGTCCTTCATTGGTATAGGGACTGACGTACAGTCTGCTAATCACTAACACACAACCTGCTTGGTCCACAAAAGTTCTTATAAGGACTGGTAACTTGGTATAGGGTGCTACGGTACATAGGCCTGAGTGCGTTACAGTCTGCTGTTCTGTAAGGACCGCTATCGGTCCACAATACATAGGGTTGCCGTGCACTACTGCTGACCGCTGCCCTATACTGCAGCAGTCCTTCATTGGTATAGGGACTGACGTACAGTCTGCTAATCACTAACACACAACCTGCTTGGTCCACAAAAGTTCTTATAAGGACTGGTAACTTGGTATAGGGTGCTACGGTACATAGGCCTGAGTGCGTTACAGTCTGCTGTTCTGTAAGGACCGCTATCGGTCCACAATACATAGGGTTGCCGTGCACTACTGCTGACCGCTGCCCTATACTGCAGCAGTCCTTCATTGGTATAGGGACTGACGTACAGTCTGCTAATCACTAACACACAACCTGCTTGGTCCACAAAAGTTCTTATAAGGACTGGTAACTTGGTATAGGGTGCTACGGTACATAGGCCTGAGTGCAGTACAGTCTGCTGTTCTGTAAGGACCGCTATCGGTCCACAATACATAGGGTTGCCGTGCACTACTGCTGACCGCTGCCCTATACTGCAGCAGTCCTTCATTGGTATAGGGACTGACGTACAGTCTGCTAATCACTAACACACAACCTGCTTGGTCCACAAAAGTTCTTATAAGGACTGGTAACTTGGTATAGGGTGCTACGGTACATAGGCCTGAGTGCGTTACAGTCTGCTGTTCTGTAAGGACCGCTATCGGTCCACAATACATAGGGTTGACGTGCACTACTGCTGACCGCTGCCCTATACTGCAGCAGTCCTTCAGCGGTATAGGGACTGACGCACAGTCTGCTAAACACTAATACACAACCTGCTTGGTCCACAAAAGTTCTTATAAGGACTGGTAACTTGGTATAGGGTGCTACGGTACATAGGCCTGAGTGCAGTACAGTCTGCTGTTCTGTAAGGACCGCTATCGGTCCACAATACATAGGGTTGCCGTGCACTACTGCTGACCGCTGCCCTATACTGCAGCAGTCCTTCATTGGTATAGGGACTGACGTACAGTCTGCTAATCACTAACACACAACCTGCTTGGTCCACAAAAGTTCTTATAAGGACTGGTAACTTGGTATAGGGTGCTACGGTACATAGGCCTGAGTGCGTTACAGTCTGCTGTTCTGTAAGGACCGCTATCGGTCCACAATACATAGGGTTGCCGTGCACTACTGCTGACCGCTGCCCTATACTGCAGCAGTCCTTCATTGGTATAGGGACTGATGTACAGTCTGCTAATCACTAACACACAACCTGCTTGGTCCACAAAAGTTCTTATAAGGACTGGTAACTTGGTATAGGGTGCTACGGTACATAGGCCTGAGTGCGTTACAGTCTGCTGTTCTGTAAGGACCGCTATCGGTCCACAATACATAGGGTTGCCGTGCACTACTGCTGACCGCTGCCCTATACTGCAGCAGTCCTTCAGCGGTATAGGGACTGACGCACAGTCTGCTAAACACTAACACACAACCTGCTTGGTCCACAAAAGTTCTTATAAGGACTGGTAACTTGGTATAGGGTGCTACGGTACATAGGCCTGAGTGCAGTACAGTCTGCTGTTCTGTAAGGACCGCTATCGGTCCACAATACATAGGGTTGCCGTGCACTACTGCTGACCGCTGCCCTATACTGCAGCAGTCCTTCATTGGTATAGGGACTGACGTACAGTCTGCTAATCACTAACACACAACCTGCTTGGTCCACAAAAGTTCTTATAAGGACTGGTAACTTGGTATAGGGTGCTACGGTACATAGGCCTGAGTGCGTTACAGTCTGCTGTTCTGTAAGGACCGCTATCGGTCCACAATACATAGGGTTGCCGTGCACTACTGCTGACCGCTGCCCTATACTGCAGCAGTCCTTCATTGGTATAGGGACTGACGTACAGTCTGCTAATCACTAACACACAACCTGCTTGGTCCACAAAAGTTCTTATAAGGACTGGTAACTTGGTATAGGGTGCTACGGTACATAGGCCTGAGTGCGTTACAGTCTGCTGTTCTGTAAGGACCGCTATCGGTCCACAATACATAGGGTTGCCGTGCACTACTGCTGACCGCTGCCCTATACTGCAGCAGTCCTTCAGCGGTATAGGGACTGACGCACAGTCTGCTAAACACTAACACACAACCTGCTTGGTCCACAAAAGTTCTTATAAGGACTGGTAACTTGGTATAGGGTGCTACGGTACATAGGCCTGAGTGCAGTACAGTCTGCTGTTCTGTAAGGACCGCTATCGGTCCACAATACATAGGGTTGCCGTGCACTACTGCTGACCGCTGCCCTATACTGCAGCAGTCCTTCATTGGTATAGGGACTGACGTACAGTCTGCTAATCACTAACACACAACCTGCTTGGTCCACAAAAGTTTTTATAAGGACTGGTAACTTGGTATAGGGTGCTACGGTACATAGGCCTGAGTGCAGTACAGTCTGCTGTTCTGTAAGGACCGCTATCGGTCCACAATACATAGGGTTGCCGTGCACTACTGCTGACCGCTGCCCTATACTGCAGCAGTCCTTCATTGGTATAGGGACTGACGTACAGTCTGCTAATCACTAACACACAACCTGCTTGGTCCACAAAAGTTCTTATAAGGACTGGTAACTTGGTATAGGGTGCTACGGTACATAGGCCTGAGTGCGTTACAGTCTGCTGTTCTGTAAGGACCGCTATCGGTCCACAATACATAGGGTTGACGTGCACTACTGCTGACCGCTGCCCTATACTGCAGCAGTCCTTCAGCGGTATAGGGACTAAGAGTTTTGTCACAGGGTGATTTAAAAAATGACAGGCAGAGGAAGAGGCAGGCCCTTCCGCAGGGGTGGTAGGGGTAGGGCAGGAGCAACAGCCTTGAGCCAAAGTGGGAAGTTGCAGAAGGTGCGTTCAATTACTTTAAAGGACGCACCAGACTTGGTTGAGTGGCTCACTCAGCCTTATTCTTCTGCACCCTCCTCATCCTCTCGATCTGCACCCTCTTCTTCACTCTCTGCTATGTGCACCCCCAAAGACACTACCACCAACAACACCACCACCACCACATACCTTCCGCTTGAGTGCAAATGGGGGCCTTCATGCTCCAGTGTTTTAATAGGGACCCCCGTATAAAAAGCATGAGGGTCAAGGACCAGTACTGGGTGGCAACGTACTTAGATCCCCGGTACAAACACAAAATGGCGGAAATGTTACCGCCGTCGCAGAGGGCTGTCAGAATGCAGCACTTCCAGGCCTTGCTTCGAGAAATGCTGCATTCTGCTTTTGCGTGCGCTGGCAGAGGAGCAATTCCCACTCCCAGAGAAGGATTTGCGGGTACCAATCCAACAGCGCCTGCAAGAAGAGGCCGGTTTGAAGATGTGTTGGTGACTTCGGATATGAGGTCATTCTTTCAGCCGACCCATCGACAGGTGTCATCCGGATCCAGCATCAGGGAACGCCTAGACCGTCAGGTGTCCGACTACATTGGGTTAACGGCCGATGTGGACGCTCTGAGGAGTGATGAACCCCTAGACTACTGGGTGGGCAGGCTTGACCTCTGGCCAGAGCTTGCCCAATTTGCAATCGAACTGTTGGCTTGCCCCTCATCCAGTGTCCTGTCCGAAAGGACGTTCAGCGCAGCAGGGGGGATTGTGACCGATAAGCGTACTCGCCTAGCTCACGACAGTGTTAACTACCTCACATTTCTAAAAATGAATGAGGCATGGATCTCGGAGGAATTCAACACATGTGATCAGTAGACCATGTATATGTCTATAAACAATTTTTGGAATCAAGCACACAGACCTTCTTAATTCATTTGGCTCACTTCCCTGACCCAAAAAAGCACACCGTACTATATGCCCCTACCCTCCTCTTTGAAGAGGTTGAGCGGTGTCATATTTCTACTGGGGCTGCTTATTATGAGGGGTTCCCACCATCCCTGTGCTGTGCTGACTTCCTCCTGGGTGTTCTTATTATGAGGGGCTCCCACCATCCCTGTGCTGTGCTGACTTCCTCCTGGGGGTTCTTATTATGAGGGGCTCCCACCATCCCTGTGCTGTGCTGACTTCCTCCTGGGGGTTCTTATTATGAGGGGATCACACCATCCCTGTGCTGTGCTGACTTCCTCCTGGGGCTGCTTACGGTGCTGCTGTCAGCGCTGTATGTCACGGAGCTGCTGTCAGCGCTGTATGTCACGGAGCTGCTGTCAGCGCTGTATGTCACGGAGCTGCTGTCAGCGCTGTATGTCACGGAGCTGCTGTCAGCGCTGTATGTCACGGAGCTGCTGTCAGCGCTGTATGTCACGGAGCTGCTGTCAGCGCTGTATGTCACGGAGCTGCTGTCAGCGCTGTATGTCACGGAGCTGCTGTCAGCGCTGTATGTCACGGAGCTGCTGTCAGCGCTGTATGTCACGGTGCTGCTGTCAGCGCTGTATGTCACGGAGCTGCTGTCAGCGCTGTATGTCACGGAGCTGCTGTCAGTGCTGTATGTCACGGAGCTGCTGTCAGCGCTGTATGTCACGGAGCTGCTGTCAGCGCTGTATGTCACGGAGCTGCTGTCAGCGCTGTATGTCACGGTGCTGCTGTCAGCGCTGTATGTCACGGAGCTGCTGTCAGCGCTGTATGTCACGGAGCTGCTGTCAGTGCTGTATGTCACGGAGCTGCTGTCAGCGCTGTATGTCACGGAGCTGCTGTCAGCGCTGTATGTCACGGAGCTGCTGTCAGCGCTGTATGTCACGGTGCTGCTGTCAGCGCTGTATGTCACGGAGCTGCTGTCAGCGCTGTATGTCACGGAGCTGCTGTCAGCGCTGTATGTCACGGAGCTGCTGTCAGCGCTGTATGTCACGGAGCTGCTGTCAGCGCTGTATGTCACGGAGCTGCTGTCAGCGCTGTATGTCACGGTGCTGATGTCAGTGCTCTGTATTACGGTGCTGCTGTCAGTGCTCTGTATCTCCTGCACCCTCTTGTTTGCCTACCCTGGTCCCTGACCTTCCCTCTCCTCCATTGCCTTCATTAGCTCCATAGTCCTGAATTGTCAGAACAATTTCCCAAATAAAAAAAAAATGCTTGTAGTTATCGATCCCAAATTCACCTCATACATGTATTATGCTATTGTCCAGGTGGTGGGACTACGTGCTACCCCCTAATAATTACCCCGTGGCCGCAAATTCGACCTAAAGGTTTGCGAAATTCGCCTCCCATTGAAGTCAATGGAGCCCGCGGCGAACGGTCGTTTTCGCGAACGTTTGTGTCCGTTCGCGTTTCGCGTTCGCGAAACGTCCCGTCGGAAGTTCGTCCATCACTACTAGTAATAACTTTCTTTTGTCTAGAGAGGATGGCATTCTGGTTGGTTGAAAGTGATTTCTTGGTAATCTGCCTATGAACTTCCATTTGTGTCCAAATCTGATTGTGGATAGCGTCCATAGATCTTTTATGTGATTTGACCAAATCTGCACAAACTTTTTGAGCCTGGCGCCCACCTGTGCCAGGTGGGCAAACCCTCAAAAGGACTTTTGCTGTTCCCCTGCCAAGGTAGTCTTGGACTTCTGCACCCTCAGAAAGGAAGGTCATGCATTTCTCCAATTTCTTTTAAATTCTCTGCCGGGACAGTAGTATTTAGCTTCCCTGTATTTATCGGGGAGGTTGCATCTGTAGGAAGGACCATTTTGGGCCTTGGGTCTCCTGCCGGAGGGAATCAACCCTAACTTTCCTCCCGTTACCTTGGAGATGGCAGAGTCTAATTTAGACCCGAACAGGTTTGAGCCATCGTATAGGATTCTACACCAATTAATTTTCGGACGCAGTATCGGCCAGCCACAAGGCCCTTCTTGCCGTCACTGAGGCTAACATTGCTCTTGCTGAAGACCTAATGATATCGACTGAGGCTTCCGCCACAAGGTTGCCTGCCAATTTAATTTCCTGAAAAGAGGAGATTATCTTTCCTTGTTCACTACCATCTTGAAGGGCACTCTCTATACTGGTTGCCCATCCTGAGATGGCTCTAGCTACTGCCACCGTGGCAATTGCTGGCCTGCAAGAGTCCCCGGCCATGGAATACGCTTTTTTAAATTCCAGATCCATTTTTTTGATCGAGAACATCCTGAATTGAAACTGCGCCCTCGATTGGCAGAGTGACATGCCTGGCAAGACACATCAAGGAGGAGTCAACAACGGGAACGTTAATCAATGAATTGACTTTTGATTCTTTTAAGGGGTACATCTTTGCAAGTTGGTATGACTGGACTGCTTATCAGATCTTTTCCATTCATCTTTTATTAGATCCTCCAGTTCACCTATAAAAGGGAAGGATTCTGGTTCCTTTTTTAAATTTGGGAAATATTTTTGAACCTTTTGAGGTTCCACCTTGTCTTCTTCCCAGCCGATTGCTTCCTTACCTGATTTCGCAAAAGGTTCGACTAGGGAGAAATTGAACCCTGCGGACATCTCCTGATCTTCATCTCCGGAAGAGGATTCTGACACTTGGGTCAGATGAAAATCTGCCAATGATGTGCTAGGAGCAGGCCTGTTCATTAGCGGTGCCGTTGTTTCCAGTATGGATTCCCGCACTCACTTCCTTATGAGCTCCGTAGCCATCCTAGCGTCTAATTCCTTCTATTTTGTTGCCTCATTGAAGCATGAGCGGTAGGTTAACTTATCTGGCAAGCACGCCGCAAACCCAGCAAGCATTTGCTGCAGGATGGGTGTGGTGGCTCTGGTGGTGTGATGAAGGTGACCGTTTTTTGGTGCATGACCAGCTATGACGGGAGCAGCTTTGGCATGAGCGACTATGTCTTGATCAGCAGTAGCAGGAGGAAGATCTTGAACAGCTTCTGTGGGACCTCCTGCTTGAAGCATGACTTGATCTTCTTCCATGTTTGGAGCTTGCGGCTCTTGACCTGGTATGGCTGGGAAAAACGCAGTGTTAGTGGTCCAGCTCTCTTTTTTTTCCCCCTTCTTCAATACTTACCAAACGACGGACGGTCTCTTACCTAGTCTGTTGGTGGTGGCCTGCGTGGGCAGTGGTCTCCATCAATAAAGCAGACATAGACAGCCTGAAAGGAAATAAGAGAGAAAAGAGAAATAAAGTTCTATTTTTTTTTTCTAAGAATGTAAAGAAGGGCTAGAGAAAGCCCTGGGACAGCTGTCTGTATCCTCACCTAAATTTGCAGTGAATCCCAGTCTCCTGTGCAGTTATAGCAGCAAACACAGAATAAACCATTTTTTTTATATCTGCCACTGCCGTTGTGGCGAAAATGATGCTCGCGTGCATGCGCAGAAGCATCCCGATTGTTCCGGAGCCATCTTGGAGAAGGGCAAAGCTTCTGACAGCTGAATTACCTTGTTCTGCACACACTCAGAGCAGAAGAGGAGGTACGGCAGCCATGATGGCTCCACAGGATGGAGGACAGCAAAGCTCAGCAGTCCCCCAAGCAAAGGGAAACATCCAAAAAAGTTTAGCAACAAAAAAAAGGAAAAGGGTAGAAAGAACATGCAAAATAAAGGGTGGACCACTGCAATATTATGAAGCTTTTTTAAAGTTTACTGTGCCAGCATATCCAGATACCCCCTGAGACCACCAGAATGGGGGTTCCCTCTATAGAAGCTCCTTTAGAGACTGTACAGGAGGGACTTCCAAATAGGAGAGGCTTGAACCTGCTGGGGCGAGTGCAGTAATAGGCCCTTTCCTTTGGACTTCTAAATAGGAGAAGCTTTGTCCATCCAATTTTTCAGGTGAGGATAAAAAGGAGAATGCAGTGGGGTGACTCCCCTTCAAATTTATAGTTAACCAATCCTGTCAGGTTGTGGGGGCGGAGTCGCAACCCAGTGTGTGCTTTCATGAAGCATCAGGAAAAACATTTCAGGTCTTACAGTTCACAGCCTGAGTAGAAAGCAACCACAGCCTGGCTATTAAATCATGTTACCTGCAAATAAGAATCCTTGCTCTTTGTGAAAGCAGTGGTCTTTCTGCAGAGGTCCGACATACCCCCTACTAAGTCAAACTTATATCTAAGCAATCAGCAAAGCTCATGCTCCCTGTTGATTGAAGAGCTCTAGCTCTGACTTAGCAGATGCAGTGTGTTGGACCAAGAGGGGAATTAACTAAGGCTGGAAAACAGCTGCATATGGCAACCAAACAGCTCCTATCTACTACTTTCAAAGCTTAACTGAACAAGCTGAACCTAGAAGTTGATGCATGTAGCTTTTGTAGGCCATTTTTAATGATAGCGACCAGGCAGCTTTTAATATGTACTAGAAATGAAGGCATAATATGCAAGCTATGACCGGTGGTCCGAGCTGGACGCCCAATAGTCCTTGGGGTCCGGTCTTCACTTTGAAGAGTGATTCACATGGTTTGGTATATAATTTCCTTTGTAGATGCAGAACCATCTTGACCCTCACTAGCAGAGTTTATGGGTGGGCATTTCCTCTGCCTCCTGCACAGTACTTACACAGAAGTGAATCACCCTATTTGAAAAAGACCCCCACCATCCATTTTTAAATCTCAAAATCAAAAATAGAATGTAATTTATTTGCATTAAAAATAACAAAATATTGTAGTACCGACAGTACTGTGCAAAAGTTTTGGCCAGGTGTAAAGAAATGCTGTAAAGTAAGAATGCTTTCAAAAATATATATTTTGTATGTTTATTTTTATCATTTTACAAAATTGAAGGAAATCGAACAGAAGAAAAATCTAAATTAAATCAAGGTTTGGTGTGACTGCCCTTTGGCTTTAAATCAGCATCTGTTCTTACACTTGCACACATTTTAAACTTGCACAAAATCCAGGATTTTGTGGGATTAGCGTCAGGTGTATGATTAATCAGTTATACCAAGCAGGTGCTATTAATCATCATTTTCATATGTAGGCTGAAAAAGTCATTAACTGAAGAGTGTCTGCAGGCAACAGTGAAGCATGGTGGAGGTTCCTTGCAAGTTTGGGGATGCATTTAGGCAAATGGAGTTGGATATTTGGTCAGGATTAATGGTGTCCCCATTGCTGAGAAATACAGGCAGATACTTATCCATCATACCATACCATCAGGAACATGTGCGACTGGCCCCAAATCTATTCTGCAGCAAGACAACGACCCCAGACATACAGCCAATGTCATTAAAGTCATTGTAATGGCACAAGGTTTGTCCCTTAATGCATTCTATGCATGAAGATAAAAAACCTTCTGTGTGCTGCAGCCCCCCTAATACTTACCTGGCACCCTCTCAATTCAGGTATCCATAAGAGCCTTGCACTCCTGATTGGGACTCACACTCCTGATTGGCTTTTGGCAATAGCAGAAGCCTTTGGCTCTGGCTACTGTCAATCACAGCCAGTGAGCCAATCAGGAGATAGAGGGGTCGGGGCAGAGCCATTGCTCTGTGTGTAAATGGACACACAGAGCTGCGGCTCAGTAACGTGCCTTCTTGGGAGCGCGCTGCTTGTCGTGGGGACACCTGCCAGGAGGGAGGAGCCAGGAGTGCCGGCGAGGGACCCAAGAAGAGGACAATCATGGCTGCTCTGTGCAAAACAACTGCACAGAGCATGTAAGTATAACATGTTTCTTATGCTTTAATAACTATCTTCAGTGTAAAGAAGAACAGGGAGTCCTGGAAGTGATGGTTTTGCCCCCATGGAGACCTGATCTCAACATCACAGAGTCTGTCTGGGATTACATGAACAGACAGAAGGATTTGAGGTATCCTACATCCACACAATATCTGTGCTTAGTTCTTCAAGATGTTTGGAACAACCTACCTGTTGCGTTCCTTCAAAAACTGTGTGCACGTGAACCTAGAAGAATTAATGCAGTTTTAAAGGCAAAGGGTGGTCACACAAAATATTGACTTGATTTTGATTTCTCTTCTGTTCATTTACTTTCCATTTTGTTAATTTATAAAACATAAACTACTAAAGTGGTTGTAAACTTTCTTTAACAATTGCAAACAAAAAAAACCCCTGCAAGATAAAGGCATAATGAGCTCGTATGCATAGCATACTAGCTCATTCTGAATTACTTGCCCAAGAATGAAGCCCCCGCAGCTGTCCTCATCTCCCCCTTTGGCTGGTGACATCTCTCCCGGGGGTTACTACCGGGTATCACGGCTCCGGCGCTGTGATTGGCTGGAGCCGCAATGATGTCACTCCCACGCATTCGTGTGGGAGCCGCCAGGAATGGCACAGTACAACTGAAGCAACAGCAGGTGCATGCCATTGCTTCAATTGGCTTAAGTGCGCATGTGCCGATGACGTCAGCACATACAAATACAGGGATATATCTTAAACCATGCAGGTTTAGGAGATATCCAGTGCAGCTACAGGTAAGCCTTATTATAGGCTTGCCTGTAGTTTAAAGAGGCTGTAAAGGGTTTATAACCACTTTAACACTTCAATTTCTGAAAGCATTCTTAACTGAAAGCATTTTTTTCACACTTTCCAAACAATTTTGCACAGTAATGTGTGCAGTCTTAAATCCCTTTTACTAAACCTCAATTTGAACAAGACCCCCAACATAAATTTTTCAACCTGGAAATAAATAATACAGTGTCTTGTATTTTTAGAACAAAATCTCAAAATATTGTTTTCAGCCTTAAATGTGTTAAAATCCAGAAATCAACATTACAGTGTAAATTACACCAAGGCAAACATTTAACAGAATCCCCAATATCTATTTTAATATCTAGAAACCATCATTACAGTGTGATTTAGTCCCAGAAAAAAATCCAACACAATATTGTTGTGCCTATGTTCTCAGTATTAAATAGCTCAATTTCATTTTTAAGGCTGGCTTCATATATATGCATATTGAATGCGGTGGTTCACACTTGTACGGTGCGGTTTTGAAAAGGGTCCTGTGCGTTGTTTGGGTCCGCTTCAGGTGCGAATTCAGGGAAAAATTTGCATCTGAATCGCACCTGAACCGGTCAACAGAAATGCAGCAGACTACGGATTGCAAACCGCAGCCGCATACGTGAACCCAGCTTAAATATAAATTTTTTAACGGATCTCAATAACCATGTTTGAATCTAGAAACTTATGTTACAGTGCCATTTATTCACAGAAAAAAACACCCTATTGTAGTGAGTAGTAGTGAAGATTGTAGTGAATACATTCCCAGTATTAATTAATATGAACTTAGGCCCCAATGCCCCAACGAAAAAAGCCCTCAAAAGATTGCTGTGTCCAGTATTCATGCCTTCACTTCTGTCTTTACTGCATTAAATTAACAGCACTGTAAATTGAATGCAGTAATGGCGGAAGTGTGGGCACTAAGTGTGGGCAAGATAATGTATATAATGAGTGTGCTTGGATAAGACACCACATCCTGAGGAAGTCATATGATGAAATGTGTTGAACAGAATCAACAGGGGCACCTGGAAGTGATTTACTGTGATCTGAATTTTATTTTATGTGAGTATTTTTTTTTTTTAAAGCTTGCTGCATATTTGTCAATATCTGTTATGCTATACAAAGAGGAGCTGCATCTGGGCCATATTTCGAGCAGTGAAGGATGGTGGTTCCTTCCTATCTCTTCTTCCATCTCTTACCTACATAAAAGTTTGGTGAAATGTTTATTTATCTAAAGTATTCGGGGTCTGCACAATTTTTGTTATGCGAGTATACTAACTTAGGCATACACCATTTAAAATTTAAGAACATACTGCAGTATGGTGTTGTCTGTCTTTTAATGCCCATACTGAGCTGAGGATTTTAAAAGGGTGAATTTGAGCCACAGCTGGAAGAGAGGAACTGGAGTCTGTGGCAAATTTGGGTTTATTTACAAGAATGAAAAAGCTGCAGTGGAGAAGGGAATAGCTTGGAAGTTCTGATCTTACTGATGGAAAGCGTTTCAAGACTCGTTTATTTATAACAAGTCATGAAAATCTGGTGAGCCTTTCATTTATCTATAGTGTTGAGATTCAAGAAGATCATTATGTTTATTGCTATGTGAATATAATACTGTTTGGAGTTAGACATTTTGGACCATATACATGCTAAACTATGGAGATATTTATGTTGTAATGCCCGAGGAGGTGAATGCTTGTGAAAATAGAGACCTTCAGCTATCAGCACAGGCTTCCAACTGTCCTTGTTAAAACTCTTAAATCTCTCCTTAATCTGCTTGACACTACAGTCTGTGATTACCTGTAAAAAAGTTAGACTTTTTCTTGGCAATGAGCATTGAGCACAAGCTCAATTTCCCTGCCTTCTGTGAGCTTCCCCTAGCTACTCCGTATCTGTTACAATACACAATTAAAAAAATGCTCTTGGGAACCCTTTTTTTAAACCGAAAAGGCTAGCACATTGGAAAAACCCCCATGATTGGCTGTTCAAAGCCCCCTGTCCACAGTTCAGAGGTCAAAAAGTGCATGATTGGTATTAGTTGCCATGGTGGAAAACATTAGCAATAGTTCACCATATTCAAAAACTGTAAACAGCTCAAATTCAGGCTGAGCTCATGCTTGACCCAGACCTAAAACTCATCCCTAGCTTCTAGTATCATCACATTAACCCTTTATGTAATTTCTTCAAATCTACAACATTGGTAGACATTTCAGCCACCTGTAGCCAAATTGTGTCTCTCTCCATTTTTTTTAAGGGAACTACCCAGGTCTTCTTCTTACGTGATTATATATGAAAGTTTGAGTGTTCAGAAGAGTCAGTATTTGTCTTTCCACCCTGTGCTTAGCTTCTGGGCTCAGCTGTAATTCCCTCTTACATTCTCAAAGAATCCTGATGTTGCAGAAATTTCTATTAGTAACGCCAATTTTAGTAGGCTTTGGTTTTCTCTGCCACACTTGTGGTACAGTCTTTTGTGTTTTGGCTGTGTACTTCACTTTTTTTTTTAAACCACAATTAACACTGCTTAACAGCTATTAAAGAGAATAATTACCAGCTGTTACCTAACATACTTTCCATTGAAATACTAACACTACCTTTTTTAAAAGCAGTAAACTGTTGTCCATTAGCTCCAGGTGTGCTAGTTTAATGATGGACTGCTGAATAAAGGCAGTTTATTTTATTTATTTTCCCTATTAATTTCGCATTGATATATTACACATTGCTTTACAGAGGACATGGAAGCATTCAAATCTGTGACAGCTCCTGAAGGAGCTAATGCCCCGTACACACGTTCCGATTATCGGACCACAAAAGTCGCTTTCGGACAGATCGTTCGATAATCTGATCGTTAGTACGCAGCTTTCGACAGCCGATCACGACAGTCCGTCCAACTAAATCCGAAGGAACAAACAGGAAAACTTTGGTCGGATGACAGCCCATCGTACGACAGTCGTGTAGTCAGTACAGTATGCGTCCGATAAAAGTCATTAGACAAACACCACGCATGATCGGAAACATGAAAATAAACCAGAAGGACACACAGGTCACACGTTTTTGACATCATTTAAAATACGTAGCTACGCACGACGGAAGATTTTTCCAGAATCGTACGACAAAAGTCTTACACACATTTTGCACTGTTGTATTCAATCTTAGTTGTATACAACAAAATGTGAACGATCGGTCTTACGATAATCGGAACGTGTGTACGGGGCATTAAAGTCTAAGATGTCCCCACCACAGTGACACACTCATGCTCAATCAAGGGCCAATTTGGTTAGAAGCCAATATATGGAAACCTGTGTTGAAAGAAGAATAGGGGTTAATACTTATGGTGATCTCCAGAGAAACCTTTTTGTTGGACTGTTATGCTGATCCTTTGGCTTTTCTTCAGACTGGAAGTGAAGCCTGAGACAACCAGGCTGTAGTATTTTCAAAAGTAAGACAGCCATGTAAGCATATTAATTTATCTCATGACTATTTTCTTCTAACTTACCAGTGAAGAACACCCAAGAAAATTACAGGCAAACCATATGAAGCCTGGTGGGAATGAACCCCAAGGCCCCCAGTTCAGGAAGGCAATGGTGCTAACAACCTAGGAGCCATGGAGTCTAACATTGCAACAGCAGAGACTAACACACATAAGGAGTATTGCAGTTTGTGCATGTTTATGAAAGCAGAAAATGTATCAGGAGTCTCAGGGGTAAATTGTTATGAACAGTATAATTTTCTTTTCTTTTTTTTTTTGTATAAATGAAAGTGTGTTGAGAGTATTTAATTTCACCACAATATGTTGGATTTAATGCATTACATGATTACATGGAAAATATGTTTTATCCCCCCCCCCCCCCTTAAAACGGGTTACAATGTAACTAAAATGATGTAGCAACAATAAACAACATTGTTTTTTCAATAGATGATGCAAGACGATGGGATGAGTAAATGCTAAATGGAAAATTAGGAGACCTGGGACATGCAATAGAGATAATTTTACATCTTACCCAGAGCCTAGAATCATATGTCTTGTCAAATTACATTCTCAGGGGTTTGTGAATTATGGGAGTAACCTACAACCTCTACTCGTATAATATATTAGAATGTCATAGTTTAGATGTGCTATGAGATGCTAATACATTGTGCTAGCTGACAAATGGATGAATAAGGCTGAGAATTAGTGAATATCACAGTTGCTTTCTACTGCATTATGTGTGTGTGTGCACATGCTGTGTGTGTTAGTCCAATAACAGGCCAATACATACACTATATTGCCAAAAGTATTGGGACACCTGCTTTTTCACGCACATGAACTTTAATGGCATCCCAATCTTAGTCCATAGGGTTCAATATTGAGTTGGCCCACCCTTTGCAGCTATAACAGCATCAATTCTTCTGGGAAGGCTGTCCACAAGGTTTAGGAGTGTGTCTATAGGAATGTTTGAACATTCTTCCAGAAGCGCATTTGTGTTCCCATAGACACACTTCTAAACCTTGTGGACAGCCTTCCCAGAAGAGTTGAAGCTGTTATAGCTGCAAAGGGTAATATAGTGTATATGTGTATTTTTACTATGTGTGGAGGTTTATATGCATGTGTAGTTAACATGGTTGATATTTGAAGCTAAATAGATAGCTGGAAACTTTTTTTTTTTTTAATCAGGCCCCTTCTATTTGTCACCTCCATCCAATATATCAGAATGTATTCATTTTAAACAGACTCCATCATGTTGCCCATTCAGGACAAAATGACAGTGCCTCTTAATGCTCCAGCCACCCTCTACCACAGGAGTAAGAGTTTAACTTCTTGATATAACTTGTCCCCTCCTTTTAATAGTGCTGAGACCTAGAAATTGGTGACTAAGCCTCAACAATGTGACATGAGGGAGATCACAGGCTTTCCCCCATGCCCTGAAGCCTCACTACATTACAGCAGCAGTGTGAGGGCTGTGATGGAGAGCAGGGAGGCAGTGAAGGCACTCCAATTGATGAGTATACTTTACGTGAGGGGAAGTTGGGCTGGGCTTTAAGAAGACAAATTAAATGTCTCTCCTGGGTCTGAATGATCTTTCAAACCTTTTCCATCTATTCGATTTATTAACATTATTTGCTATTTGGTTACATTGTCCATTTTTGTATTAATATGAATGTTTGCACTTTGTATTGATGCTTGCATTGTATAGTGGAAAAACCATGCCTATTCCAATAGTTTTTCCCTATGTGTATATATATATATATATATATATATATATATATATATATACGTTTTTTTCCCTATATCATGTTTTTTAACTTTTGATTTGCAGCACTTGATCAGCATGCTACATGGTTGATCACCTGCTGGCCAGCAGTGAGTGGCATTGGAATCATATTTGTTTTCCCCCTTGGGGGAACTTCTACACTCGTGTCGGCCATTTGACATCATGGCCTTTGCACCTGCGTTTGGTGCCTGGCACATGCGCAAAAGTCATCTACTCCTGCGTCGACCATCTCATGGTGTGGGGTGGGTTATTTGGCAAGGCACTAAACATAGGGGCTTTCCTTTTGGAGTGGATCTGCATTGATCACTGTTGGATCATTTGCACGTCACGCTATTCCTGTTGGCTGTTCACATTATAGGTATTGTATATGTTTACCTTTGTTTGGGGTTTCATTCTGACATTCTTTTTTCAGTCTTAATTTTTCTTTTTACTTATATTTTAAGTCATTGGTTCACTTTATAGCTTGGATCCTAGTATTACTACTTATGCTTTTAATTATCTACTTTTTGGTCTGAGCCAGTTTTAGACCACTGCACACTCACTTTTTTACTTTATGTTCACTAGTGTTCACTACTTTCTTTTTTTTTCTTTCTTCTTTTTTTCCCTTTATTTATTGATATTATTTACATTTTTAATTATATGTGTGCTTATTTTTATCTTTATTTATTTTTCCTCTTTTTGGACTTCCACACTTCTTAAGGTCCTCCTTTTTGGATCTCCCTACCTGCCTTGGCCTCTGGCCTGCTCCACCTTCAGCTCCCGGACAGATGTTGAAGTACATCCAGAGCATATTTTTTGGATGTACTTCAACATCCTTGCCATCTTTTTTGTTTACACTCTTTGGTATGCGTTTTCCTTTTTTCTGGTTGATATGTAAGTGTGTCCACTGAGAATGGATTTTATAAACACCACCCTTAGTAGTCCATATATTTATTTTTTCCTAATTTTCCTTTTATTTGTACATGGTCTCTCCACAGATACATTGGTCTTGACTGTCTCCTGAGGAAGTGGGCTTTGCTCCACGAAACGTGTCAAAATTTCAGTCCAATAGGTGTTCACTTGACGGTATTCACAATACTGAGTACAGCTAACCAACATATGTTAACACACATTTGTATCCTGTCCATTTTTACTATGACATATGTATTGTTTACTATGTCTGATTTTAAACTTTAATATGGAATAAAAAATGTGTATATTTTATGGAAATTGGTATTAATTTTATTTGGCACAAACCATAAAAGTCCCATAGGCAAAACATCTTTCTGTCCCCTATACGTTAATAGAGACTGAGTTCCTCCAACATCTTTGCACTGGTGGCCCTTTCTAATTTATGTCCAAAATAAATGTCTACTTTGGTTGCAGCAGTAAGCTTCAAAAACAGGTAAACTTTGATTGCTCACAAGCCTATATAGGCATAATGTAGCAAGACATGTCTCTAATGCATGGCTTTGTCCAAAATTATCATATTTTGGACATGACATTTGGACATATTTTGCTCTCTAGCTCCCTTCTTACTTCCTCCCATGCTCGCCTACAGGACTTATCCAGAACTCCCTGGCCCAGTATGTCGAGTGAGCTCCTACCATGCCCACCTTTAAGTGATCCTTGAAAACTCACTTATTCGGGGAAGCCTACCCCATCTCCACCTAAGAACTGTACTTGAGTCACCACCTCCATCAGATCATTCCCTGCAGCCATCACCTTTTGTACCACCTTCACTACCCTTAGATTGTAAGCTCCACAAGCAGGGCCCTCCTATTCCTTCTGTATTGAACTGTATTGTAATTGTACTCTACTCCTTTTTATTGTAAAGCGATGCAAACTGTTGGCATTATATAAATCCTGTATAATAATAATATATGTCATAAAATGTGGACTTAAAACAGTAAAAAGGTAAAAAAAAAGGTAAAAAAAAAAATCTACCCTTTCAAAAATGATTACGAATAAAGAAAGTGGATTGTGATTGTAGTAGTACCTACCTAAAAAATTAGATTTTTATTAATACCTCTTTATTATAAAACTATAGTTTTGGGCTCAGTTGCTCTTTAAATAAGGGCACATTTCCCATAAAGAACATTTCCACTAATAATATTTAAAACTAATTTTGAATTTACATACTACAAGAAGCAGTAGAACATTACAGCTTATGAAATATATTTGCAAAAAAACTTTTTGACTACATTTTCATGCATTAATGACCTGCCAGTGCCCAGAAACTTGAATGGGTAGCAGCTGCTAACATTAAAATAACTGTTAGAGTTAAAATAAAAGCTAATTAGAATAAATTTAGTCTATTACAGTAATAATCCACTTAGATCAGGATATTGACTGGCCATAAATGCCCTTGGCATGATTTCAACTCATCCAGGTGGTTATTAATATTAACATCCTGTACTTTTTACAAGCTTTATTGTCTAGGCAGAGTGTAACAGAAAGAACAATCGGTATTAGTCGACTTCTATTAGCTTTTATTGGCAAGCAGACCAAGTAGTTGGTGATTTTACCTGCTAAATATGCACAGTGGGCCTCACGCATTAAAATGTCTAATGGAGGAAACATTCTTGTTGCCCATAGCAATCGGTCAGATTTGCCCTGTAGTTTTTTAATACTGCATTGGAATCATGAAAGAGAGACTAGAAACATTTATTATATGTTACTAGTCTTCCTTCACACACTTTTAGTCATATGGTCTATTACGTATGACCATATTTAGTTCAGAAATTATTCATAAAGCTGAAACAACACATGACATGACCTAAAGGAACACATCAATCTATATGATCACATGTGAATGGAAATTTTAATTTGCAATTGTAATGTCTGACTCTAACAACTATGGGTCAAATAAAAGTGTATTTGAACATTAAAGGATAATTCCACTTTTATGGGGAAAAAAATAGCAAATAAAGAAAAAATAATAAAGTGTATCCAATTGTGATACAAGTCAGATTGTAATTGAATGTTATTAAAAGTTACATAGTTACATAGTTAGTAAGGTTGAATAAAGACACCAGTCCATCCAGTTCAACCTGAGCGAGTGTCTACAATTGTCCCTATCCCTGTACATTGCACACTCACATCAGTCCCTACCCTCAATCCGCAGTGCTGTAATTTTCTGAAAATTCATTGCAATGTGGTTACCTGGAAGTGTTCTATACACAGAATGTGTACAGGGCGCCCCCCAGAAACATAATTTCCTGCTTGTGTGTTTGGCTAACCAATTTTTCCAGAAGTCTACACTGAGATACAAGTCAGATTTCAGGCACCCCTACAACAAAAATGTAATTTTTGGTGAGATGCTCTCAATAGGAAATAACAAATAAAGGGATGCAGGCCCAACAGGCTTCCTCATCAGAGCCCTGAAGGTGCAACAGTTGATTGATTCTTATGAAACCACTTCCATTATGTCGTGTACAGACGACCGGACTTTCCGGCAGACTAGGTCCGACGGTCTTCCCGATGGACTTTCAGTGGACTTGCGACGGACTTTCTGAACGAACGGACTTGGACACACACAATCACACCAAAGTCAGACAAATTCGACCTTGATGCGTACGACCGGACTAGAATAAGGAAGTTCATAGCCGGTAGCCAATAGTTGCCCTAGCATTGGTTTTCGTCCATCAGACTAGCATACAGAAGAATGGATTTTTCAACCAGACTTGAGTCCGTTGGAAAGATTTGAAACATGTTCTAAATCTAAAGTCTATCTGATTTTTCGAATGCAAAGGTCCGTTGAAGCCCACACATGATCGAATTGTTCGACGGATTTGTTCCCGTCTGACCTTTGCTGTCAAAAAGTCCAGTCGTGTGTATGCGGCATTAGACTCATTTTACCTACATGGATACAGATAAACACACAGGGATTTCTTCAGAATAACAAAAGATAAAAATCTTGCCATCCAGGCCATTTTTGACACTTCGGTCCTGCATGTACAATTCTACTTTTTTTGTTATAAAATTACTCAGAACCCCCAAATATTATATATATATATATATTTTTTAAGCAGACCCTATAGAATAAAATGGTGGGGGTTTCCATTTTTTATGTCACACGGTATCTGAGCAGCGGTTTTTAAAACAATTATTTTTTGGAAAAAAAACACTTTCATGAATTGAAAAAAAAAAAAATGAGTCCAAATTTTTTGCATAAGGGGAAAGATGATGTTATGGTGAGTAAAGAGATACCTAAAATGTCATGCTTTAAAATGATGTCTGCCTGTGGAATGGCAGCAAATGATGGTGCTTAAAATTCTCCAAAGGCAACGCTTTAAACACCATTACAGGTTACCAGTTTAGAGTTGCACAGGAAGTCTGGTGCTAGAATTATTGCTCTCACTCTGATGTTCTCAACAATACCTCACATGTGTGCTTCAATCGCTGTTTACATATGCGTGAAATGTAAGCACCTCGGGATGGGGGGGCTTTACATTTTTTTATTTATTTATTACCAAAATTATTTTTTTTCTACAGTTTTTTTTGTACTAACTTTATTGCTATCACAAGAGATGACCAAAATCCCTAGTGATAGCATGGGCCGTGACAGGTCCTCTTTATGGAGAGATTTGGTCTGGAGACATGCTTGGCCAGTCCATCACCTTTACCCTCAGTTTCTTTAGCAAGGCAATGGTCGTCTTGGAGGTTTGTTTGGGGTTGTTATCATGTTGGAATACTGCCATTTTCATGTTGCCACATGAAAAGATATAATAAAATATTTACAAAAATCTGAGGGGTGTACTCACTTTTTGGAGATACTGTATATGTATATATATATATAATGTGTGTGTATATAAATATTATTTTGTTAACACGAGGAGAGCGGTCTGATGTCTGTGTACTGAACAGTGATAATTTATTACTGCTTAATAAACTGACATCTCGGTGTTTCAGTGAATTTCTGGTACTGTAATGTCACCATGTCTCACGAGATTCCAGTATCAGGGGGTGTTCTCCACTGTTTGAAGCATTTGTAGATCACTTCACTTCACAAAAGGAGAAAAGATCTACACTGCTTCATAAACAGGCACTCAGAGGAGAGAGATTGTTAATGCCGGAGAACTGAGCAGTGGATATTTTCCACTGCTTCATAAATGGACACCAGAGTCTGTAACTGGTTGAGTCCGTAATGGTGGTGCCTAGAATTTGCCACTCCAGGGTTGACTGCAGGTCCCAGCAATCTTCCTAGGCTGTAGAATAATCCTGAAGCCAGATGTTCATTAGCAGGCACTTTTGTCTCTGCATATTTCAGCAGGCTAGCTTTCTCAAATCTGGACCTCGGTTCCTTTTATAATACACAGAACTAGTGGGTTGGACTCAAAAGCCTACCAAGAAAGAACCAGGAAACGCAATTAACACTAACCCTCCCAACTGGGGCAGCATAAATCTCTACCTGCCTACATGCTAAAATGTGCAGACAAAAAAAAACACTCACCTGTTTGTATGTGTTGCTCCTTCGTCATTCATATGGGTGAGGCATCCCTTCCTTGTGGACAAAATGCTGCAGAATGTAAGTTGGTGGCAGTATTGTTCACTGATTGCGACACTATTCAACTGAGTGGGGCTGCGCCGCAACTACCCTGAAACTGCGTGTAATGCATGCAATTGTGCTACAGTGGTGCAGTTTTTTAGCGGCTTAAACAAATGGAGAGAAGGTGACACATTGCCCCCTCACCAAGCCCCAAAAGAAGATTTTCTTCATTGTGTATTTTTTTTTTTTTATTCTTGTTGTGTTTACAAGACGGGAAGTGAAGCAAAATCCAAAAAAAGGGGACACATTAAAAAAAAAATGACAATGGCTCTAACTCAGTGATGGCGAACCTTGGCACCCCAGATGTTTTGGAACTACATTTCCCATGATGCGCATCTACACTGCAGAGTGCATGAGCATTATGGGAAATGTAGTTCCAAAACATCTGGGGTGCCAAGGTTCGCCATCACTGCTCTAACTACTCCTAGTTAATTGGACAAAAAATGTAAGCTTAAGGCCGCGTACACACGGGCGGACTGTTCGCCCAACTAAGTTCGTCAAACAATCCGACAAACAGTCCGTTCAAAATTAGCATGAACGGACTTGACCACACACGATGAACGAACAGTCCGTTGAAAACGTGCGTGATGACGTGTACAGCACGTACGACGGGACTAGAAAAACGACGTCCTATACACTGCAATGCAACCTTCGGCCGTGTAAACCCTTTCTGAGCATGCGCGATACTTAGTCCGTCCAACTTGCCTACACACGAGCGGACTGTCCGCTGAAACCAAGTTTGGACGGACAAAATCAAGTTTGAACGGACTGTCTTACGGAAATTCCGTAAGACTTTGTTCGTCAGACTGTCCGCTGAAACAGTCCTCTGAAGCCCACACACGAGCGGACAGGCCGCTGAAACACTGTTCAGCGGACTAAGTTGGGCGAACAGTCCGCCCGTGTGTACGCGGCCTTAGATACACTTTAAACTTGCATGTGGCTACTTCATACAGACACATTTCATATTTCAGGTATTACCACTAGCATCCTTGAAAAAGTATTTCTTGACATTTCAAAGAATATGTAGATGTACACATAAATTGGAGAAAGAGATACACGTGAATTGAAAGACTTTTATTTTTGCCTTCAGTTCTTGTTATAATTATGCTTGGAAGGGTGAACAGCATTTTTATTCTGTATGAGAAATGAAAATACTAATTTCACAGATATCATTACAGTTAACACAGGAAGAATGTATTCCTAGCACTGCCACTATATGTAGTTTGCTTTAATGAATACGATAAACAAGAGGAACAAATTGAGCAAGTATGTAATATCATTGTGAATATTTATGGAAGTTTAAGAGATTCCTGACTGTATTAAATAGGTCATGGGCTCTGTTGTAAATACGATGAGAAAATTTGTATAAACTGCTGTTTGGTGGACTAATACAACATCAATCTCTGAAACTATCTGCCAGTATGGCTTCTATTTAAACTGCCTTCATTTCCATAATTTACAGTTTCATTTTCTCCACTTAGAATATAGGCAGAGTGTGATACGCCAAGATAAATGATGCCATTTGCTGCATTATCTTTTTGGGAATGGAAGTAAAGAAAAAAAAATCAAATCTCACTAAATGACAATCAAGGTAAAACCACAACTCATAATAAATAAGATCATTTGAAGCTGAAATAGGATTTCTATCAAATACTCCGTGAGTTTGATTTTATAATTAGTCAAGCTTGAATAGTTTTAATTGGCGCCAAGATAAAGTTTTCCTGAAAAGTGACCATAGTAATACAATGTTTTTATTTAATTTATATTCAATTTCTACAGAATGGAACACAAGGTATACCAAAAAAAAAAGTAATAAGAAGCCAGCAATCATTGCATTTAAAGGTATATTCCATGCAAAAATTTGTGTTTCCTATTTCAACCTAAAGTAAAAATTGGATTTTAGGTCTCTTGGTTGCCCTAAATGTGCCTAAGCTATAGCCGCAAGGAGGGTTCTATTTGAAGGAAAGACACTCATTGGCTGCTCATGCAGTGACAGGCAATTGAGGCCCCGGCCCTACAACATACCATCAGTCACTGGGAAGATTTGGAAGTGAGAGTTAGGCCGGCCATACACGGTTTGAATCTTGGCCACTTAAGCAGGAATCAGCCGAGATTCAAACCACAGGCTGAACGTACCAAGCAGTGGCCTGGTGAAAGACATATCAGCCACCGGACAATGAAATCTGTACAGCCCAGTCCACCACAGCTCTGGCTAGTTAGAGTTTACTGTTCAGACCACGTAAGTAAAGCCAAAATCCAGATAGTATGACATTTACTGTAGCTCCAAATGGAGAGTTATAAAAAATTGAAAGCGGAGTTCAAGGTAAAAAGACAACTGTCTTAAAGCTGTGTTTCACTGTCTCAAACGTTTTTTTTTTTGGGTAAAATGACAATCATTAATATAGTTAAATATATCACTTACTTGTTCCGTTTCAAAAGACTTCTGCTGTCAGTTTTGTCCGGAAAAAAAAACGTATAAAATTTCATGCTGTCGGTTGTCATATTGCCTGTGGGCATGTGAAGCCCACAGGCATCCTCTTCCGTGACACTGTGCTGCTGATGGACCAGCATGCACCGCCCGTTCTATTGCCGATCTCGCGCATGCGCAGTAACGTCGAATTGGAGCGCCGTCAAAAGGATAGGTTGCCATCACAACGGGCGTCGTCGTAGGAAGTGCCGCCCCATTGTGATGGCAACGGAGCGTCAAAATCACACGATAACTCGCGCCAGGCCGCCGCACACAGACTCCTGGGAACAATCACAAAAGCTCCCAGGAGTCAGTGCGGATAGAGGAAATTACGTTTTAGCCACACTATCCCCGCCCATATCCGCAGTCCCCACATCCAGGAAGTAGACAGACTGATCAGCATAACAAAGGTACAGTTAAAAAACAAAAAAAACAAAGGGTCCGTTTTTAAATGAGATCGTCTACATAATCATCATGAGCTATTGTCTTAAAATCGGGTGGAGCTCCGCTTTAAACAATAGTACACCTCACCCACCCTCATATTTTGGATATATATATTTTTGGGCTTTTTGGTACCTTTTCTGCTTTTATTGTTCTGGACCTCCACTCTATGCCGCCGCGGCGAGGTATGTTATTTCCACAAATGCATCATGCCCTCCTCCTCCCCCCGCTGCCTTCTGGGACCTGTGTGTGTCCAGAAGATGACAGAACCATTCAGAAAGCGCCACGCGACTCACACTTTTTAAGAATGCCCGATTGATTTTCCAATCATTAGTGGGGTCAAATTGACATTTGTTTTTGACTGCAGTGACAAGAAATTTTAAAGGAACAAGGATGGAAATTTTTTCTGGAACAAATAAATTTCTAACAGTGTGTGTGATATTCATTCAGTAAAATGTATTTGTTACAAAATCAAATATAACAGCAGTATTAAACCCAAAACCAAAAATCTAATATATTTCAGTTTACCTGCTGTATCTGTCCACTGGCACCTCTAAAACTGAGAACCGAGCGATCTAACACCGCCGATTGCTTGGTTCTCAGAACTACGTGAGCAGAGAGCTGGTGACTAGTGATGGATGAACTTCTGACGGGACGTTTCGCGAACGCGGATCGCAAACGCGGCCGATAGTTCGTGAACCGGAACGTTCGCGGCGGGCCCCATTGACCTTAATGGGAGGCGAACTTCGCAAACCTACAGGTCAAATTTGCAGCCACAAAATAATTAATAGCTGTGCAAACATAGTCAGACCACATGGCCAATGACATAACACATGTATGAGGTGAATCTGGGATCGACAACTACAAGCATTCTTTTTTTATATGGGAAATTGTTGTGACAATTCAGGACTGTGGAGCGCATGAAGGCAATGGAGGAGAGGGAAGGTCAGGGACCAGGGTAGGCAAAGAAGAGGGTGCAGGAGATGATCACCAGCAGCGTGACATACAGCAATGACACCTGCACCATGATAGAGTCATCTGACAACAGCACCGTGATAGAGAGCACTGACATCAGCAGCGTGACATAAAGCACTAACACCAGCACCGTGATATACAGCACTGACAGCAGCACTGTGATAGAGTCATCTGACAACAGCACCGTGATAGAGAGCACTGACATCAGCAGCGTGACATACAGCAATGAGACCTGCACCGTGATAGAGTGATCTGACACCAGCACCTTGATAAAGAGTACTGACATCAGCACCGTGATATACAGCACTGACTCCTACACCGTAAGCAGCCCCAGGAGGAAGTCAGCATAGCACAGGGATGGTGGGAGCCCCTCATAATGAGCATAGCACAGGGATGGTGGGAGCCCCTCATAATAAGCAGCCCCAGGAGGATGTCAGCATAGCACAGGGATGGTGGGAGCCCCTCATAATAAGCACCTTTGTGGAACAAATAGGTTGTGTGTGACTGATTAGCAGACTGTACGTCAGTCCCTATACTGATGAAGGACTGCTGCAGTATAGGGCAGCGGTCAGCAGTAGTGCACCGCAACCCTATGTATTGTGGACCTATACCAGTCCTTATAGAATAGCAGACTGTACCTCACTCAACCCTATGTACTGTAGCACCCTAGACAGACCAAGTTACCACTCCTTATAAGGACCTTTGTGGAACAAGTAGGTTGTGTGTGACTGATTAGCAGACTGTACGTCAGTCCCTATACTGATGAAGGACTGCTGCAGTATAGGGCAGCGGTCAGCAGTAGTGCGCCTCAACCCTATGTATTGTGGACCTATACCAGTCCTTATAGAATAGCAGACTGTACCTCACTCAACCCTATGTACTATAGCACCCTACACCAGGTTATTACCAGTCCTTATAAAGGACCTTTGTGGAACAAGTAGGTTGTGAATGATTAGCAGACTGCAGCAGAAGGGCAGCAGTCAAGTATAATATTCTTTCTATATTTGGAAGAAAGAATATTATACGTGTACAACCCTATTACCATACCGCTGATACCAGTCCTGAAAAGAACCTTTGTGGACCTATATAGTAACAGCTACTGATTAAACTGACCCTCACTGCCTAACACACTGCTTCCTGCCTGTCCCTATATAAACTGACAAAACAGAGGCTGCTGGAACAAAAACTGGTTACTGGAATAGCACTTTTGTGGACCTGATAGTAACAGCTACTGATTAAACTGACCCTCACTGCCTCACACACTGCTTCCTGCCTGTCCCTATATAAACTGACAAAACAGAGGCTGCTGGAAAAATAACTGGTTACTGGAATAGCACTTTTGTGGACCTGATAGTAACAGCTAATGATTAAACTGACTCTCCCTGCAGCACCCATCGTCCTGTCCCTTTCTCTAAACTGACAAAAGACACTCAGGCTGCTGCAACAATCAGTAGCACAGCAAACCTATATACACCTAACACCTATACCAGTCCTGAAATGAACTTTTGTGTACCAAATAGCTAGCGATTTGGGTCACTGCAATCTCTCCCTGCTCCACACAGCAACCTCTCCCTATAGTGACAGAAGAAAGAATGTAAAATGGCCGCCGGATCGGGTGTATTTATAAGTTAGGGGGAATGTCCAAGTGTCCATGTGCTGTAATGTCTCAATTGGCTGTCCTGTACCCCATAATGGATGTGTCATCATAGGTCAAAGTTCTTTTTCACAGAAAACACGGAAGTCCCCCGGGCGAACGGCGGCAATAGTCCGCCGATCAGGCAAATCGCGAACAGCCGAAATTCGCCACGAAACGACCGCCGGGCGAACCGTTTGGCCATCACTACTGGTGACTGCCAGTTCACTGAAACGCTGGGCTTAGGAGGTGGTGGGAACGGCCAGTTCAGGCTCGCAGCAGCTTGCTTAGAGGCTGAGTTGGGTACTGGTCCAGGCATGTGGGCGGATCCAACCATATGATCACGATCCTTCCCAAGCCTGGACCGGCTCTGTGGCGTCAGTGGGAAGAATACTCCTTACATTGGTGGTCACTGGTAACTTGGTAATTACTCAAGAAACCCCATGGTTGAGCATGTCCTAGGCATGTCCTCAGTCTCTAACCAACTTCTGTATCATGGCTGCTGTCTCTGACCATCTGCTGTATCCTGCCCGCAATCTCTGACCAACTTCTGTATCATGTCCACAGTCTTTAACCAACTCCTGAGGTGGGGCTCTAATAAGAAGATAAGGGGGGAGGGGTGGGGTTTACAGATGAAGGAGTGGTTCTTAAACAGGAAGGGGTGGGACCAATTTTAGTCTTGCCTATGGCAGCAACAACAACAAAAAAACACTAGATACACCTGCAGAACTGTCAAAACAGCTAAAAGAGGAATCCCTCTCTGTATTTAATTATAAGTCACTGCATTATTTTTTTTTAAATGCAAATAAGTTGTTCTGTAAGTACCTGAATTTGATTTGGTATCTTCCAATCCACTATTCAACGGGCTCATGATGGCACAGCGAAAATCAGAACAAGGAACCAATCGGTCCTAGGGATGAGCTCACGGTTCAGTTTGGATGCTACTACAGTAAGACCCTGCTATTGTGGCGTATTGCCGGCGGTTTTAACCCTTTTTTGGCCGGTAGCGGGGATTAAAAGCGCCCCTCTAGCGGCCGAAATGCACCACAAATCGGGCGGTAAAACGCCGCTAAAGATAGCGGCGTTTTACCGCCCACGCTATGGACGGTGTGGTTTGAAAGGTGTCTAAGTATTTAATCTCCTGCTGATTTTGTACGTTTGCCCACTGACAAAGAAATGATCAGTCTATAATTTTAATGGTAGGTGTATTTTAACAGTGAGAGACAAAATAGCAACAAAAATATCCAGAAAAACACATTTAAAAAAAGTTATATATTGATTTGCATTTTAATGAGTGAACTAAGTATTTGATCCCCTATCAATCAGCAAGATTTCTGGCTCCCAGATGTCTTCTATACAGTTATACAGGGAGTGCTCCTAATGTCAGCTTGTTACCTGTATACAGAAGCAATCAATTAATCAATCAGATTCCAATCTCTCCACCATGGCCAAGACCAAAGAGCTGTCCAAGGATGTCAGGGACAGGATTGTAGACCTACACAAGGCTGGAAAGGGCTACAATACCATCGCCAAGCAGCTTGGTGAGATGGTGACAACAGTTTCTGCGATTATTCACAAATGGAAGAAACATAAAATAACTGTCAATCTCCCTGAAACCTTGTACACACGGTCGGAGAATCTGTCAGAATGAGTCTTATCGGACCGCGTCGTCAGAAAATCCGACTGTGTGTGGTATGCTTCGGACTGATTCCGCCCGAATCTCCGTCCGATCCAAATTTCCAACATGTTGGAAAGATTTCCCGACCAACTGGGCCGGACGGACCTAATCCGATTATGTGTAGAGCATTTTCATCGGACCAAGTGCCACGCATGCTCACATTCAAATTCCGACAGGGAAGCGCTCGTTCACGTAAAACTACTACTCGTAAGCGATATAGCACATTCACGCTGCAATGTTAAAAAATCAGTCATCAAGCGCATTTTCTTGATCTTTAACAATGCTGCAAGAACAAACTTCTTTTGATGCTCATAGTCACACACACTTCTCCCGAACGGATTTCATTACTCTTTTTTAACCATTTCAGCAATACAATTTTAGTTTAAGTCACATCTACACAATGTTTGTTTTTTTTATATTTTTTTGGATTTTTTGGGGGGGGGGGGGGGGGGGAATGAAAACTCCTTTAAAGACACTGGTCATTTCTCCTTTTTTGAACTTTTTATTTTGGTGTGTAAACTTATAACAACAACATTATTGTATTTTTTAGATTGTATTTTTGAATCTACAGGAGGTTGTTTAGTGTTGGTACCCCTTGTTATTTATTTTCTTTGTATTTTGGAAATGTACCTGCCTGCTCACAAATAAACTCTACTTTTTGAAGGAAAACACATTACACAAGTATTTCATCAAACAAAAATAAAATTAATTTTTTTTGCTTGAAAAGAAAACTAGGAAGGCAGCACTGGAGAAACTCCTTAACTTTGGTGCAGCCTTTGGCCCCCAGGGCAGACATGACTAAATGAGATATTAAAAAATTGGTGGCCTGAGGAGTAGATATCTCAGGGAGAGAAGTCTGCTCCTGAAGTCCTCGAGAGCAGGAAATTCAGATGGCCAGGATGGTGATCTTGAAGAGGCTGCATCTTCTGGCACACCAGACTCATCCCAGGCCATCACTCTCTGGTCTTCCTTTGGGACTTCCCAGCAGGCATCCTTCCAGGCTGTGGCTGGGCTCCTCTAGCTGGGGCAGGAGGAGGAGGGTGTTGTTGGACCTCCTGGCTGCCACTTGCCACAGCCTCCCCCCGACTGAGGTCTTCCTGTGTATCAAAAGGGGACATAGTTTTAGTTTTTTGATCATCAATCACAACATTTTGTGCTCCTGGCTTTTGCTATTTGACTGTTACCAAATAGAACAGACTATCATTCTGACACCAGCATTTTTCTTTCCCGTCCCAATCATTTTTGGTCACTACTGTCTATTGAGATGTAAACCACTTGGAGAAATCTCAACTTACTGATCAATAAGAACATCTAATCTAGTTAACATCATTAAATGTAACACAAGAAATATGTTCAACAATGCAATACCTGTCTCAAGCTGGGCCCCACCACATGGTGCTGCCTGGATGGCCCAGGTTGGTCATCAGAAGCCTCAGCTGGGGGTGAAGGAGGCCTTGGAGGAAGCATGGAGAGTGGTGGCCTGAGTGGTGGCCTGGGTACCCCCTGGTCTAACAGAAAATGCAGCCTGTCAAAGTGCACCATCCTGGGGTAATAAACAGCATCTGGATCTCCTGCTCTCAAGGACTCCAGGTGCTTCTTCCTCTCCCTGAAATATGTAAGCTTCATGGTCACAATTTTGCGATTCAGATATGCCATGTCTGCCGTGGGGACCCTGATCTGCACCAAAGCAAGCAGTTTCTCCAGTGCTGCGTTCCTCTTGGATCTGTCATAATGAAATTTGTTGTGGAACTGCCACAGGCAGGGCATCTCCTTGTATAGCTCGAGGAAGAGCCCCATAAAGTTGGGATTGGTGAATGGGTCCATTTTCTCTGCAAGACACAACACAAGCCAAACCCTCAAATACTAATAATGCAATTAAAATCCCTCCTAATCTTGTCCCAACAGCGGCCTAGATACAAGCAGTCTAGTCTAGTGAAACACAAATTTAAAAATGTTACCTTCGTTTCCACGTTCGCCGCGTCCGTGCCTCACACTCTCCTCCCAGATCGTACGGACAATACACATGTGTGGCGTTTTATATACAATGCGCATGCGTGAAACTCCGCCCGCCCCTGACGTTCTTTCCAGACTATTCCCCGCCCCTTTGCTTCCCGCGCAGTGGGGAGAGCACATGGCGGAGAGAACGCAGGTGCGCAATAATAGTTCCACTAACGAGGAGGAGGGTGAGGAAAGCCCGGAGCCAGAAACGTCCCGATCCAGGAAGACAAGATTTAAGGCCTCAAATATGTCTTTTGGAGAGATGTTGGAGATGGTCGACATATTGAACAGGACCGACTATGATGGGAAGTATGGACCTTACCCAAACCCAAATATCAGAAAGGCCAAGATCATGAATAAAGTTGTGAAGAGTCTTCTGAAGAATTTTGGGGTACGCCGATCCAAGGATCAACTGAAAAAACACTGGTCAGACCTGAAACTGAGGGAGCACGAGCAGTACCTAAGGATCAAGCATGTTCTTAAAAAAAGTAAGTAGTTGTCGTGTGTTCATATCATTATTCTTGCTTGCATACATGCTCCATGTGCTTGGATTTCATGTTGTGCATTTTTAAATGGCCACTTTCAAGGTCATGGTTTCGTTCGTTCGTATGAAACATCGTTCTGCAGGGAAGTATTCCAGCTTAACAAAGTGTACCCAATAATGTTCTCACCTTGTAACTCGGCCCAAAAAAACAATTGGACAACACTTCCAAGCAATGTTTCATATTCCTATTTATGCCCTCTGTGTGCTAATTAATCTTTGTTTACATTCTCATAGGGAAGCGAAGATTCGGCAAGTATGAGGACACCAGGGACCACGAGGACACCAGGGACCACACCCCTCCCAAAGAAGGGCAACTTCCAAAAGAAGAAACAGAGGAGCAGGAGCAGGAGGAGGAGGAAGAAGGAGAGATTGTGGAGGTTGGCCAAATTGTCACCACAACAGGTGAGTGTCGGAGAACACAGCTTCCGGTAAGCTCATCAATGTATATCACCATATTTGGATTACATGGTGTGTTTGTTTTTTTTTTTCTAGGTCACGTGGAGGAAGATTCCCGTTTTACCAGTGAAAGTGCCCAGATCTTGATCAGGGAGATAATGGTGTGCAATAGGGATTTGTAAATTGTACAACAAAACATCAATGATGTTAAAAATAAAATGAAGAACATCATTGATGTTTTGGGGAGAGTGTGAAAATGGAAAAACTAGATAGGGTTTTATTTTTGTTTTATTTAAAAAAAAAGTGGATTTAGCATAATACCAAATTTGGAAGATGCACACAGTGTGTAAACATGCGCTATCTCACATCATGGGTGATCAATGCACATGTTTTGTGTAAAGTGTCTGAGATGAAGGGGTTGCAGCCCCAAAGCATGTACATTGATCCCCCATGATGGGAGATAGCACATGTTGACACACTGTGTGCATCTTCCAAATTTGTATTTTTCAGGGGTCACACCCCATGTGATGAAGGCAATATCAGCCCAGTTTGTACATACTCATGTCTGATATTGTCTTCACTTTTCCAAGTTGAACTTTGTAAGTTCCTGTGTTCTGTATTTTACGCTTTGATACATGCCTGTTTACACAAAAAAACAACTCAAAAATAAATATTAGTAAACTGGGTTTTGGATACCCAAAATATCTTGGTTGTGTTGTAAAAACCTTTACTAAACGCACATATGAATGTGCTTGTATTAAAAAGTTTCATTCTCAACAATGTGTGGCTTCCTTTTTCATTGGGATTACAATGTATTTGTAGTCAAATTTGAGTTTGTGCTGAGAAGGAGTGTGATTTACTAAAGGCAACTCCACTTTGCACTCCAAGTGCAGTTTCAGGTGTACTTTTGCAGTGCACTTGTAGTGCATAGTGGATGTGTCTTTAGTAAAAAGCACCCACAGTGAGGTGTAAATTTGGACAATCATGCCATTTTCCTGCCAGGGTGCTGAAAATGAGCATGATTTAGATCAGTCATGCACTACACATTAGTTAACAAAAAGAAGGTGTGTGTGTAGCAGACCAACAACATAATAAGATTATCCGAAGAAGAGACTGTCCCCTCATCTCACTCTGAACTTGGGTTTGCACTGTTGCTGAAAAAGGCACAACTTGACAAAAAATGGCAAAGTGGGAGGCCACAGTCTGCCATTCCTGTTGCGTTGAAGGACACTGTGTAGTGACACAAGAAAACAAACTAGTAATTTGACAAATCAACATTGCATGCAGATTAGACACCCACATTTTTGAAGACAATAATGCCCCGTACACACGAGAGGAATTAAGTCTGACAGACCTCCAAAGGAGTTCCGCCGGAGTTCCGCTGGAGTTCCGACGGAGTTCTGGCGGACTTTTCGACCGAACGGACTTGACCACACACCATCACACCAAACTCCGACGGAGTCGAACGTGATGACGTACGACTGGATTCGACGTAGGAAGTTCATAGACAGTAGCCAATAGCTGCCCTAGCGTCGGTTTTAGTCCGTCGGAGTAGCACACACACGAGCGGATTTTTCAAAGGGGACCGGGTCCGGCGGAGTTCCGTCGGGAAAATTTAAAGCATGCTTCATTTCTAAAGTCCGTCAGACTTTAGCTTCGCTAAAGTCCGTTGCAGCCCACACACGATCGGATAGTCCGCCGGACTCAGTCCGTCGGAGTTTGGATGTCGAAAAGTCCGCTCGTGTGTACGGGGCATTAGTATAACATTTTTTAAAATGAGTATTTAAAGCCTAAAGTATAAGGTCCCCTTATGAGAGTCCTAACCCCCCCATCCCCCCCCCCCCCCCCATCTGATGGGCCCTTGATAAAAAATGAGGGGGGATGTTTAGGAGAGGTAACCCTCTCCACTTGATTGAGAGCTGAATGCGTAAATAATGTGTGATACTTTGTGAAGCCCCTCCTTAGTTACACTATTGGCAGCCCACCGGACAGGTAAGAAGTGTCATAATAACAAAATGGAAGGACATTTTGACATTATGCTATTACATAGCAATAAAATGAATATGTTGAAAAAATAAAACTAGCATTTGAAAGTATTGAGGCAGGCCCTTACACTACATGCCTTGGTGAATTTGGCCATAAATGTGATCATGAAAAAAGTATTTAGCGTGTGTATTGGGTTGGGTCAAGTCATGAGATAGAAGATTGCTATCAGCTGAGGTAACAGTTGGGGAGAGGGGGGTTACTAATGAGTTTGGCACAACTCCAAAAAACAAGAAAAAGGTCACTTTGCATGAATTGAAGCACACACATCACATTTGTAGAGATTTTAGGGGGTGTTTAGGGAAAAGCAATACTATGGAGCTGCCAAAAGACATTGTCAAGTGACTAGACTCTAGTTTTAAGGGCCAAGAAGAGCATGGTGGGGAAGTTAGTGAGGCAAATATGCATGAGGACAAAGGGGCAGAGTATATGAATTAGAGCATATTGCAATGATGGTAATTAGGGAATGAGGAAAGAAATGCAAGACATTAGCAATCATGAAATACATAGAATGTGATGTTTACGGTTAAAAATTAGCATAATATAGTCCTTCTGCAGGAGCTGAATGATGGCAGAACAGGTCTCTGGAATAATGATCCCCAGAGCCTGGGGGGAGATGCCTGTAGAGAACTTGAGGTCCTGAAGGTTCGTCTACGTCCTCATCGTACAGTTTGTGCTGTGCAGGGGTTCTTACTTTGACTTTGACACAAGCCCTTTGGCTTGTGTCAATTGCTGGCAATTGCGTGGTCGTGCAACACTGTACCCAAATAAAATGTATGCCCTTTTTTCCCTCATAAATAGAGCTTTCTTTTGGTGGTATTTGATCACCCCTGTAGTTTTTATTTTTTGCTCTATAAACAAAAAAAAACATATTTTTTTTACTTTCTGCTATAAAACATACCCAATAAATTTTTTTTTTTTTTTTTTTAATTTCTTCATAATTTAGGCACATATGTATTCTGTTACATATTTTTGGTAAAAGAAATCCTAATAGGCGTATATTGATTGGTTTGCACAAAAGTTATAGCGTTTACAAACTATGGGATATTTTTATGTATTTATTTATACATTTTTTGAATACAAGTAATGATGGCGATCAGCAACTTATAGCAGGACTGCGATATTGCGGCATACTAATTGGACTCTAACTGACACTTTGAGGGAACCAGTGACACTAATACAGTGATCAGTGCTAAAAAATATGCACTGTCACTGTACTAATGAAACTGGCAGGCAAGGGGTTAACATCGGGGCAATCAAAGGGTTAAATGTGTGCCTAGCCTATGATTTCTCACTGTGTGGAGGGTGCTTTGACTAGGGGAAGGCAGTTGCAGGAACACATGATCAATACCTTACCTTTGTGACAGAACGGCAATCTGCCTTGTTTACATAGGCAGATCACCATTCTGCTTTTGTACTGCATAATCAGTGGGTGCTAGCGGACATTGTGCCCGCTGATCACACACACAACGGGACTAGGATGCAGACGACGCATGCGTCCCCCAGTGTCAGCTCATGTTCTAGGTATGTGATCTGGCACAGATCGGCTGCCCTGCGCAGTATATGTATGGTGGGGTACATACCCCAGTTGAAGTCTTTGTAGACGAAACGCATCTGGTTTGATGAGTCCTTTCCATGCCATTGCGCCTGAATTTTATGCTTTTTTTAACACATCTTGGACTAAAAAAAGCCTTTTTATTCTAAATAAACCCATAACCATATGGTTTTTCACTATGGCTTTCTGTTTTTTATGGATGCTCTTAACCATAAACCTACCAAACGGATCTGTGGTAGAAGGAAGTGTTTTACCATCTGGGACATTGCCATCCTGATCCATATTCTCACATGCCAGGTCCAGGTTGCCTGAGGTGGCTCAGCTGAGGAGGAGGAATTGCACCACTCACTACCCAGAGCTTTGATATCACATGCCTGATTGATGCTACCTTCTGGTAATCTTCTCCCCTGGGTGGTGGATGCACACATGGCGGGGACTCCTTTAGTCCTACACTCCTGGATTCCTTCCCATCAATTTAATGGATTAATGTTTTAATCACCAATGGGACTATACTACCAATGTTGATTTACAATTTGGCCAGTGCACTCTATTTAGAGACACTATCAGTCAGATGATGGTGTAAGCCCTTGTACACACGGTCGGAGATTCCGACGGAATGTGTCCTATCGGACCATTTTGTCGGATAATCCAACTGTGTGTGGTCTCCATCAGACTGTTTCCGTCAGAGTATCCGATGGACCAAGTTTTCCAACTTGTCTGTAAAATTTTCAGACAAAATGCTCCGATCGGACATACTCCGATCATGTGTAGCCTACTCCGACGGACAAGGTGCCACGCATGCTCAGATCAAATTCCTAGACCAAAGCTATTGGCTACTAGCCTGAACGTAGTCCCGTCATAACGAAATAACGTCATCACGTTATGTACAATCGGATTTTCCGACAACTTTGTCCGACCGTGTGTATGCAACAGTTTTGGACAAAATCCGTCGGACAAAATCCAACGGATTTGGTTGTCAGAATGTCCGACCGTGTGTACAAGGGCTTAGAGTTTTTTGTATATGCTAATCACAATTTATTTTGTATATCACAGTATGTTGATATGACAGTACTCAACAATTGATTCTTAGCGTTGCTCTGTTTTTACTTTATTTATTGACACAATTTTTGTTAAGATTGCAGTGCTGACTGCTATTGTTTATTTATGTGTATAGCGCAGTATTTTTAGATTAATTTTATGTGATAGACCAACACAAACTGGCACATAATTGTGAAGTGGAAGGTAAATGATAAATGCTTTTCCAAATTTTTTATAAATAAATACGTAAAATGTGTGGCGTGCATTTGTATTCAGCCCCCCTCAGTCAATACTTTGTAGAACCACCTTTTGCTGCAATTACAGCTGTAAGTCTTTTTGGGGATGTCTCTACCAGCTTTGCACATCTAGAGAGTGACATTTTTGCCTATTCTTCTTTGCAAAATAGCTCAAGCTCTGCCAGATTGAGAGGATCTGTGAACAGCAATTTTAAAGTCTTGCCACAGATTCTTAATTCGATTTAGGTCTGGACTTCTATTCTAACATATGAACATGCTTTGATCTAAACCATTCAATTTTAGCTCTGGCTGTATGTTTAGGGTCGTTGTCCTGCTGGAAGGGGAACATCCTCCCCAATCTCAAGTCTTTTGTAGATCCTAATGCCGTACACACGGTTGGATTTTCCGATGGAAAATGTTCAATGGGAGCTCTTTGTTGGAAATTCTGACCGTGTGTAGGCTCTATCGGACATTTTCCATCATAATTTCCGACACACAAAATTTGAGGTCTGGAAAACAAAATCCGCTGTTGGAAATTCCGATCGTGTGCACACAATTCCAACGCATACAATTCTACGCATGCTCGGAATCAAGCAGAAGAGCCGCACTGGCTATTGAACTTAAATTTTCTCTGCTCGTGGTATGTCACCGCGTATTTGACGTTCGGATTTTCCGACAACATTGTGTGACCATGTGTATGCAAGATAAGTTTGAGCCAACATTTGTCAGAAAAAATACCATGGATTTTTCTGTCGGAATGTCCGATCGTGTGTACGTGGCATAACAGGTTTTCTTCTAAGATTGCCCTGTATTTGGCTCCAGCCATCTTACTATCAATTCTGACCAGCATCCCTGTTGATGCTGAAGAAAAGCATCCCCACAACATGATGCTGCCTCCACCATGTTTCACGGTGGTGATGGTGTGTTCAGCGTGATGTGTGGTGTTAGTATTCCGCCACACATAGCGTTTTGCTTTTAGGCCAAAAAGTTCCATTTTGGTCTCATCTGACCAGAGCAACTTCTTCCACGTGTTTGCTGTGTCCTCCACATAACTTCTCGCAAACTGCAAACAGGACTTCTTATGGCTTTTTTCAACAATGGATTTCTTCTTGCCACTCTTCCATAAGGGCCAGATTTGTGGAGTACATGACTAATAGTTGTCCTTTGGACAGATTCTCCCATCTGAGCTATGGATCTCTGCTCCAGAGTTACCATGGGCCTCTTAGCTGCTTCACTGATTAATGCTCCCCTTGCTCGGTCTGTCAATTTAGATGGATGGCCATGTCTTGGTTTGTAGTTGTGCCATGCTCTTTCCATTTGCGGATGATGGATTGAATAGTGCTTTGTGAGATCTTCAAAGCTTGGGATATTTTTTATAACCTAACCATGCTTTAAACTTCTCCACAAATGTATCCCTGACCTGTCTGGTTTGTTCCTTGGTCTTCATGATGCTGTTTGTTCACTAAGGTTCTCTAACAAACGTCTGAGGGCTTCACAGGACAGCTGTATCTATACTGAGATTAAATTGCACACAGGTGGACTCTATTTACTAATTAACTGACTTCTGAAAGCAATTGATTCCACTAGATTTTAGTTAGGGGTATCAGAGTTGTATTTATTTGAAAAAAAAAATTGAAAACCATTTATCATTTCCTTCCACTTCTCAATTATGTTCCACTTTGTGTTGGTCTATCACATAAAATCCCAATAAGATACATTTACATTTTTGGTTGTAACATGACAAAGTGTGGAAAATTTTAAGGAGTATGAATACTTTTTCAAGGCACTGTATATAGGGCCAGATGGCTAAGTTCTTCTAGCCCTGTTTGGAAATATATGCCTATGCTGCACCATATGTATTATGAAAAAAAATATGTATGTGGCTCGGAGGTCAATTTCGAGAGGGAGAGATAACAATCTTGTCACTACACATACTGTATACTTACATCACCCTCACTTCTACTGGTTGAGCAAAAGTAAAATGAGCAGGCAGCTTTTTAATAGCCAGTGAAAATCGCTACCAGATTTGTTAACCCAGCCCTTTGAAGTCTGGTCACTGTGTTTTACAATTCTATTTAAAAATGTATTAAAAGATGTTTAAAAGTGGCAGAGACTTCCCATAAAATCCAACTTATTCCTAAATCAGGGTGCTGTTCTCAATTTACAGAGCCTGTTAAACAATGCTAGACCTATATAAAATGTAAAGAAAGGAAAGGAAAACAAGACTACATCTTTGCAATATATCTGTGAATTAATATTTTTTTAAGTTATTTGTTTCCTTAAATATTCTTGTCCAAAAATTTAAATCATTTTGTCTGCATGTTATATTAAACAGAAATACTACAAGGTCTGTTCCATAGGTTAAGATGATGTTATTGTTGGCACGTGGGGACAGACATAGAGGGCAGATACTGCTGTGTAGCGCTTGCCCTGTTCTCACCCTTATTGTCACTACAGGTATGAGTAGAGCTTAAATAGAGATGAGTACATTTCTGGAAAGTTTGATTAGTTGTAGTTAAAAATCCATGCACCTCAAAAATTCAGATTTTCTTAATCAAAGTCTTTTTAATCACTTGCTGTCTGCCTCATAGCAGTGTGCCAGATCACACATACATATATATATATATATATATATATATATATATATATATATATATATATATATATATATATATATATATTGTAGGGGATCTTCCCGGGGTAGGGTGTGTTTGGACACAGTTCACAGCAGACTTGGAATTTGATAAAGCAGATCTTGGCGTTTATTCGTGGTACAAACAGTCCAGCAAACAAAATATACAGCAACACCGTGCTTTCTAAGTACAACAAAAATAAAAGTCCTAGCCCGGCTGGGCGCTTACTAACAGGTTCTGCTCACCTATCTGACACTTACAAACACAGCGTCTTTCGCCTGGATATCGCAGGGTGAGTTTTAGCTCCAGCAGTGGCTGTGCTTGCAGCTTCCTTCAACACACAGATTGTTCATTCCCTGGCTGACAAGCAATCACCTGCAGACCCTACAGAGCCTTTAGCTTCCCAGGCTAATTAGGATCCAAGCTCACCTGATCCCAAACCCAGAACTGGATCGGGGGATGTGGAATGACAGGTCCCTCTACCAAACCTACCTGCCATTCCATATAAACCCAGGCCCGGCAAAATTAAATAACAACTCAGCAGCATATCGCTGCTGAGAAACTGATCCATCCTGGATTTACCATCTCACACTGTGTAGCAACCTAGGTGAGATGTACACCCCCTCGATCACTTCTCCAGTGACATGTCTACATATCCCCCCCCTCTTTTTCAGACCGGAGGGCTGAGCCTTTTGTCCCCACAGACAACTTACCCTTGACAATGCGTCAGCATTTGCCTGTAATTTCCCTGGCCTGTGTTCTACAGTGAAATTAAAGTTTTGTAGGGAGAGAAACCATCTAGTCACTCTTGCATTTCTCTCCTTGTTTAACTTCATCCATGTTAGGGGGGCATGGTCTGTCACCAACTTGAATTTCCTGCCTAGCAAGTAATACTTTAAAGATTCTAGGGCCCACTTCACTGCCAAACATTCTCGCTCCACAATGGCATAATTTTTCTCGGCCGGGGTTAGTTTTCTACTCAAGTACGTCACCGGATGCTCCTCACCATTCACTACTTGTGAGAGTACTGCACCTAAGCCTGTGCTAGAGGCATCTGTCTGGACCAGAAATTCTCGCCTGAAATCGGGGGTGACTAACACAGGTGGTTGGCACAAGGCAGACTTAAGGCTTTGGAAAGCCTCCTCGGCCTCTGGGGTCCACGTGACCATTGCTGTCTTTCCGCCCTTTGTCAAGTCAGTTAGCGGAGCAGCAACTGAGGCAAAGTTCGGCACAAATCTACGGTAATAACCCGTAATACCCAGGAAAGCTCTAACCTGTTTCCTTGTCAGGGGTCTAGGCCAATTCTGTATTGCCTCAATTTTATTTAGCTGTGGCCTAACCAATCCTCTTCCAACAATGTAGCCCAGATATTTGGCCTCTTCTAGGGCTAGAGCACACTTCTCGGCATTTATGGTCAACCCTGCATCACTTATGGCATCCAACACGGCCTGTACCTTACAGAGGTGACTTTCCCAATCAGGGCTAAAAATGACCACATCATCGAGGTAGGCGGCTGAGTAATCACGATGTGGTCGCAGAATCAAGTCCATCAACCTCTGGAAAGTTGCAGGCGCTCCATGTAACCCGAACGGCATCACTACATACTGGAATAGCCCATCAGGGGTGGAGAAAGCAGTTTTCTCTTTAGCCTCGTCAGAAAGTGGAATCTGCCAATAGCCCTTTGTGAGATCGAGGGTGGTTATGTACCTGGCGTTACCCAACTTCTCAATCAACTCATCTACCCTGGGCATAGGATACGCATCGAACTTGGAGATCTCATTCAACTTTCTGAAATCGTTACAGAACCTCCAAGTTCCATTGGGCTTTGGGATTAGCACAATTGGGCTGGACCATTCACTCTGTGACACCTCAATTACCCCCAGAGCAAGCATACGTTTTACCTCGGCAGATACGGCTTCCCTACGTGCCTCGGGTATCCTATAGGGCTTAAGGTTTACTCTGCTTCTAGGCTCAGTTTCAATGTGATGATGGATGAGGTGTGTACGCCCTGGGAGGTCAGAGAACTTGTTTTTGTTTTTCTGTAAAAATTCCTGAGCCTCCTGTTTCTGTGACACTGATAGAGTATCACCTACCTTGACTGGAGGGATTGGTTGTGACAAATTATTAACAGTATTTGTCGCCCCCAAGGATTCCCTGTCTTTCCAGGGCTTGATCAAGTTTATGTGATAAACTTGGAAAGGCTTCCTTCTACCTGGTTGGTGCACCTTGTAGTTCACCTCACTGATCTTTTCAACAATTTCATAAGGACCTTGCCACTTCGCCAAGAATTTACTCTCAACAGTGGGGACTAGTATAAGGACCCTATCGCCTGGGTTGAATGTCCTGATTCTTGCGGACCGGTTGTAAATTCTACTTTGGGCCTCTTGAGCTCTCTGGAGGTGTTCCCTTACCAGGGGCATTACAGTGGCTATACGGTCCTGCATTTGTGCTACATGCTCAATAACACTCTTGTATGGGGTGGACTCATTCTCCCATGTCTCTTTTGCAATGTCTAGTAGACCCCTAGGGTGATGACCATAGACCAACTCGAATGGTGAGAACCCTGTGGACGCTTGGGGCACCTCCCTAATAGCAAACATGAGGTAGGGTAATAAATGATCCCAGTCACGACCATCTTTTGCCACCACTTTCTTCAACATATGTTTCAAAGTTTTATTAAATCTCTCCACCAATCCGTCCGTCTGGGGGTGGTACACAGAGGTACGGATGTGTGAGATTTTAAATAGTCTGCATAATTCCTTCATTACTTTCGACATAAATGGCGTACCTTGGTCAGTTAGGATTTCTTTGGGGATCCCAGTCCTAGAGAACATATAAAACAACTCACGTGCAATTGTTTTAGATGCAGTGTTTCTTAAGGGTACAGCCTCAGGATAGCGGGTCGCATAATCCAGGACTACCAAAATATACTGGTGTCCTCTAGCTGACTTTACAATGGGACCCACTAAATCCATGGCAATACGCTCAAAAGGCACCTCTATAATAGGGAGCGAAACCAAAGGACTGCGAAAATGTGACACTGGGGCACTAACCTGACATGTGGGGCACGACTCACAGTATTTTTTAATGTCATCATATATGGCCGGCCAAAAAAACCTCTGGAGAACCCTCTCTCGCGTTTTGTCAGTCCCCAAGTGTCCCCCAAGAACATGGTTATGTGCCATGTCAAGCACCTGACGCCGGTACGGCTTAGGTACCAGAAGCTGTTCCACAATCTCATCCTTAACCTTATTAACCCTATAGAAAAGATCATTAGTCACCGAAAAATGTGGAAATCTTTTTTCAGCATCTGGTTCCTGAGGTACCCCATTCATTACAGCAACCTGCTCTCTCGCATTTTTGAGAGTGGGGTCCTGTAATTGTGCAGCCCCAAAATTATCTCTAGACACCTCTAAGTCTAGTATATTTTGCTCAGTGGGAGGAGCCTCCTCCTCCCCAGCCAGGACCTGTAAAGGAAAACAATCATTTTCATCCTGCATACTTTTATCATTCACAGTGGACAAGGCAACCCCCTTAGAGGTATCCTCACTCCTTTTGGGGATTTTTCTTTTTTCCCAGAGAGCCCAGAATAATGGAAAATCGCGCCCCAATATTACATTATGCATGAGGTTTTTAACCACACCCACTTCATATTGTACGGTGCCTTGTTCAGTCCCGACTTTAGCCAGCACTATAGGGTACAGTTTTGTATCACCATGTATGCACACAACACTCATATGCTTTTTAGACTCTAAGTCCCCAGTCACCAGGCTAGCATGCACCAAGGTTACAAGGCTTCCTGAGTCCATTAACGCTTTAACAGGAAAGTCATTGATTGTAATATCGCAGATTTGCGGTTCAGTCTCTAGTCCAGGAACTGCAGCACAAGATGGTTCCGCAAATAGCGACTGACGCCGGCTAGCGTCACATTCCATGGGTTCAGAGGTAAGAGGGCAATGGGCCGACACGTGTCCCGCCTCATGGCATCTCCAACACTGGATAGGGCCTGGTCTCTTTGGCAAGGAGTCCTTTTCAGAGCCCCTTAGCCACCCGGGACCATCACCAGTCTTTTGTCCCTGAGACACCACTTGAGCCCTTTTCCCCCCATCAGCACCCCTCCACACTCCCCCAATAGATGGAAGTCTCTTACCAGCTGACGGCACAGATCTGGCGCTCCGGGGAGGTGAAGATGCTGCAGGAACATCACGGAGGTAGTCCTCAGTCGCCTGGAACCTCTCCACAAGGTTGACAAGTTCGTTTGCATTCTTAGGATCACCTTGTCCCACCCAGCGTTGCAAGTCAGTAGGAAGGGCTCGGAGGTAGCGATCCATCACGACCTTCTCTAGGATTTGTGCAGGAGTAGAAGTGTCTGGCTCCAACCACTTTCTTGCCAAATGGATTAGGTCATACATCTGGGACCTCGCTGATTTGTCCAGACTGTAGCTCCAGTTGCGTACCCTCCGGGCACGGACTGCAGTAGTAACTCCTAGTCGGGCAAGTATCTCCTCTTTTAGCCGAGTATAGTCCTTAACCTCTTGCTCACTGAGGTCATAGTAGGCCTTTTGAGGTTCACCTGTTAAATAGGGCGCAATTACCTCTGCCCACTCAGCGGCTGGTAACTTCTCTCGCTCAGCCACGCGCTCAAATACTGTTAGATAGGCCTCAACATCGTCCTCAGCAGTCATCTTTTGCAGCGCTTTCTGCACAGTCCTTCTCCCAGAAAAAATCTCTGGAGCGGCTCCCATCACCACAGGCGCCTCTCGATTTGCTATCAGGTGCTCAATAAGTTGTTGTTGTGCAGCCATGGACTGTTCATGTCGTCTATTGGCCTCTATCTGAGCCTGCTGTTGTGCAGCCATCATCTGCTGTTGTTCAGCCATGGACTGTTCATGTCGTCTATTGGCCTCTGTCTGAGCCTGCTGTTGTTGCAAACTCACTTGCATAAACTGCTTCAGCATCTCCTCCATGTTGCTGGACTGTTTTTGGAGTGTAGTTGCAGCTTTCACCCAGGACATCAGCAGCTGTAGCCAAGTCTGTCCACACCGTTGCCCCTAGCAACCGCGTTGCCCGCATTCTCCACCAATTGTAGGGGATCTTCCCGGGGTAGGGTGTGTTTGGACACAGTTCACAGCAGACTTGGAATTTGATAAAGCAGATCTTGGCGTTTATTCGTGGTACAAACAGTCCAGCAAACAAAATATACAGCAACACCGTGCTTTCTAAGTACAACAAAAATAAAAGTCCTAGCCCGGCTGGGCGCTTACTAACAGGTTCTGCTCACCTATCTGACACTTACAAACACAGCGTCTTTCGCCTGGATATCGCAGGGTGAGTTTTAGCTCCAGCAGTGGCTGTGCTTGCAGCTTCCTTCAACACACAGATTGTTCATTCCCTGGCTGACAAGCAATCACCTGCAGACCCTACAGAGCCTTTAGCTTCCCAGGCTAATTAGGATCCAAGCTCACCTGATCCCAAACCCAGAACTGGATCGGGGGATGTGGAATGACAGGTCCCTCTACCAAACCTACCTGCCATTCCATATAAACCCAGGCCCGGCAAAATTAAATAACAACTCAGCAGCATATCGCTGCTGAGAAACTGATCCATCCTGGATTTACCATCTCACACTGTGTAGCAACCTAGGTGAGATGTACACCCCCTCGATCACTTCTCCAGTGACATGTCTACAATATATATATATATATATATATATATATATATATATATATATATATATATATATATATGTATATATATATGCGTGTGTTTGTGATCTGGCTCTTCCGGGTAGAGGATGTGCATGTGTGCTCGCTGGCGCCACACTGGAGCCAATCAGCGGGTATTGCGATCTCGATGTCCGCCAGCGCACGGCGATCATTCGTTACAAAAGCAGAACAGCAGTCTGCCTATGTAAACAAGGCAGATCGCTGTTCTATCAGAAGGGATGGCATGGACCCTGTGTTCCTGCAAAGCAAGGACATTGATCCATGCCTTTCCCTAGTGAAATAACCTCTTATAGTACACAGAAACAATAGTTAGGTAAACAGTTAATCCTTTGATTGCCCCTGATGTTAACCCCTTCCCAGCTAGCATCATTAGTACAGCGACCCTGCATTTGCAGTGTATTTGTGTCACTGGTCCCCAAAAAGTGTCAAAGTGTCCATTAGTGTCAGAACGCACCTCGTAGTATTGCAGTCCCACTATAATTTGCTGTTCACCGCAATTACTAGTAAAAAAATATAAATAAAAATATCCCATAGTTTGCAGACGCTATAACTTTTACACAAATCAAAATACGCTTATTGGGATTTTTTTACCAAAAATATGTAGCAGAAAACATATTGACCTAAACTCATGAAGAAATTAAATTTTTAACATTTTTTATTGGACATGGTTTATAGCAGAAAGTTTATAGCGCAAAAATAAATGCAGAGGTAATCAGATCCCACCAAAAGAAAGATCTATTTGTGGGAAAAAAAGGACATACTTTTTGTTTGGGTACAGCGTCACATGACCACACAATTGTCAGTTAAAGTAACACAGTGCTGTTTTGCAAAAAATTGCCTGGTCAGGGTAAATCTTCTGGAGGTCAAGTGGTTAAAAAATAATAGAGATAGAAACCAGGTTCCATAAAGTATGTATGACAGAGCAGAAAGTGCAAAACTGTATGGAATAAATTAAGCCCAGCTTGATGCATTGATTAGCCTCTATCTACAGGGCAGCAACCTAACTAACGAAAACCCATTCCATGGACTTTATATGTGTTCATTGACAGCCAGAGCTTTTTCTTTTAAAAGCAAGTACACTAATATAGAAGGGTGGGACTTGGTGGCATTGGCAGAGGGTTATCAGGGATCCAGGGAACAGCAGAATTGGGTATAACACAGAAACAATGAAGTGGCTTTTTGTCTTATTCTCCCAGAGGCCGTTAAGCATTAGTTTAAAAATACATTAAAACAGTACTTAGTATTTCAATGTCTCATAATAGCTGTCAATGAACACATATGAAGTCCACTGTGGAATGGTTTTTGGTTAGTTAAGTTACTGCCCTGGTAGATAGAGACTAATAGCTGAAAAGAAACAGTTGTCTGGGTCTTTGAAAACAGTTAAGCTTGTGATTGAATGGATTAAAGCCATCAACTGGTCCAAAAAGAGATGATGGGACAGGACCATAAGCAGTATGCCAAGGTAGGATGAAAGTGGGCACACTTTGGACATTGTGATGCAGTGGTAGAGGAAGCACTAGTGGTAAATGGGGTATAGGTTCTGTGCAGTATATTTGTATCTATCTTGTGCACTGTGTTGTATCCCTTTGTCCAACTGGTCAATAGCAGGGAAAACCTTGATTCAGTTCTTTTTCAGTTGGTGTTTGCTGACGATTTCATGAAAAAGGTTATACACAATCAGACTATCCGGCGGACTTAGTCTGGCGGACAAACCGCCGTAAAGTTCGCCGGACTGTCTGAACGAGCAGACCTGCCCACATACGGGACTTTTCCGCCGTACTTTTGAAATGAACGGACTTGCCCACACACACGGAGGAAAGTCCATTCATTTTGAGCGCGGCTCCAGGTAGCTGGGACAAGCAAAGGAAGCGTCGCTGGCCCCATCACCTGGTATGGACTTAAAGGGGAAAAACCCTACGCCGAAAAAACGGTGTGGGGTCCCCCCAGGTCCATATCAGACCCTTATCGGAGCATGATACCCGGCCGGCCAGGAAAGGGGGTGGGGACAAGTGAACGCCCCCCCTCCTGAGCCGTACCAGGGTGCGTGCCCTCAATATAGGGGGTGCTTTGGGGAAGGGGGGGCTGCGAGGCCCCCCACCCCAAAACACCTTGCCCCCATGTTGATGAGGACAAGGGCCTCTTCCCGACAACCCTGGCTATTGGTTGTGGGGGTCTGCGGGCGGGGGGCTTATCGGAATCCGGGAGCCCCCTTTAATAAGGAGGCCCCCGGATACCGGCCGCCCACTCTATGTGAATGAGTATGGGGTACAATGTACCCCTACCCATTCACCTGTGAAAAAAAATGTAAAAAAAAACACAATATACAAGGGTTAAAAATTGTTTATTGCACAGCTCCGGGGGTCTTCTTCCGTCTTGGGGGGTCTTCTCGCTGGACTTCTCCGCTATCTTCTGCTAGCTCTTTTACTAACGCAGGAGCCGGCTTTCTTCTTCATCGCTGCCCTCTTCTTCCGACTTCGGGGGTCTTGTCCCCCTCTTCGGTTCTTCTTGTCGGGCCTTCCTCCTCCAGGCCTCCCTCCTCCAACCGGAAGTGACGATTGCCAGTTGTCACGATCGTCACTTCCGGTCGCGGCTGAGACCGGAAGAACAGTTGTTTACGAATGCACTGATTACTGACTAATTGTAAGTGTTTTTATGCAATATTATTAACCACCTCGCGCCCGCCCTATAGCCGAATGACGGCCGTAGAGCAGGCGCTTTCGTCCGGGAGGCCGTCCCTGGACGTCCTAATGTTTACTTCCGCGGGAAGTTCTGTGTTTGCCGTGTCCCCCGGGGACAGGCAAACACAGATCGCTGTAAACGGCCAATCACAGCGGCCGTTTACAGCGCGATCGGCATGTCCAATGGGACATGATCTCATATGTAAACATATGAGATCATCTCTCAGCGCCGCTCTCCCTCCTCACACAGACAGAGTGTGAGAGGGGAGAGATGAACGGCTGAAGCGGCAGCCGTTCTGCTTTGATTTGATTAAAAAAAAGTGCCATCCTCCCCCAGCAGTGCCATCCTCCCCCAGCAGTGCCATCCTCCCCCAGCAGTGCCATCCGCCCCAGTGCCATCCACCCCAGTGCCATCCACCCCAGTGCCACCTGCCCCCAGTGCCACCTGCCCCCAATGCCACCTGTTGTCAGTGCCATTTGTCCCCAGTGCCATCTGTCATCAGTGCCACGTGTCATCAGTGCCACATAGTGCCATCTGTCATCAGTGCCACGCATTAGTGCCATCTGTCATCAGTGCCACGTATTAGTGCCATCTGTCATCAGTGCCACGTATCAGTGCCATTTGTCATCAGTGCCACCTGTCAGTGTCACGTGCTATCTGTTGTCAGTGTCACGTGTCATCAATGCCACTTATCAGTGCCATCTGTCATCAGTGTCACGCGTCATCGGTGCCATGTATTAGTGCCACCTGTCATCAGTGGCACGTATTAGTGCCATGTATTAGTGCCATCTGTCATCGGTGCCACGTATTAGTGCCACGTATCTTCAGTGCCACGTATTAGTGCCACGTGTCATCAGTGCCACATATTAGTGCCATCTGTCATCAGTGCCACATATTAGTGCCATCTGTCATCAGTGCCACGTGTCATCAGTGCCACGTATAAGTGTCATCATTGCCACATATCAGTGCTATCTGTCATCAGTGCCACGTGTCATTGTCCTGGTGCTTCAAAAGTGTAATAAATAGTCAACAAGTTAGATGTGTAATTTATGTTCCTAGAACACATGATGGCGCTACCTGCATGTTGGGCCTCTCTATGTGGCCAGGCTGTGAAAAAGTCCCACACATGTGGTATTGTAATACTCAGGAGGAGTAGCAGAATTTTTTGGGGGGTGTCATTTGTGGTATACACATGCCATGTGAGAGAAATAACCTATTAAAATGACAATTTTGTGGAGTAAAAAAAAATGAAAAATGTTAATTTTGCAAAGAATTGCGGGAAAAAATGACAACATCAAAAAGCTCACTATGCCTCTTACTAAATACCTTGGAATGTCTACTTTCCAAAAAGGGGTCATTTGGGGGGTATTTGTACTTTCCTGACTTGGTCGGGTCACAAGAAGCGAGATAGGCCACCAGTACATCAGATGTGATCAATTTTGTGCGATTTGCACCACAGCTTGTAGACTCTCTAACTTTCACAAAGACCAAATAATATCCACTAATTTGGGTTATTTTTACCAAAGATATGTAGCAGTATAAATTGTGGCCAAAATTTATGAAGAAAAATTAATAATTTGCTTAATTCTGTCACAGAAACAAAGAAATATGCGTTTTTTTTTCCAAATTTTCGGTCTTTTTTCATTTATAGCGCAAAAAATAAAAACCCCAGAGGTGATCAAATACCACCAAAAGAAAGCTCTATTTGTGGGAAAAAAGGACAAAAAGTTAATTTGGGTACAGTGTTGCATGACTGAGTAATTGTCATTCAAAGTGTGAGAGCACCGAAAGCTGAAAATTGGTCTTGGCAGGACGGGTGTTTAAGTGCCCAGTAAGCAAGTGGTTAAAGTTGTTTATACATACTACACAATCAGAGCCCCCTTTCTTCTCTCCCCCGGTTATTATGTGAAAATGGTTATGGATGATCTGTATTGGTGTAAGACGGGCTGAACCCAGGAGCAGAGGATAGGAAACTAATAGCCAGCTTACTATCTAGTGTTACTGGAGGAGTGGATCCTACCCCATTTTTTTCATACAGCACTGTATGGCCCTTGGTGGCCTTTCCTGGAGGTGAGAGGCTGGGGGAACAAGGGGCGCACCCCGAATCCCTTGTGAACATGTACATCGGGTGTTTTTTTGCACTGGTTTGAAGTGGAATGCACCATAAATAGAATTTTGGGACTTTATATTATTAATTTTATATTGGTATCCACATTATGAATTTTTATTATTATTTTGCGAATTATAGGTTGGTTAAATAGTGGTACGCATACTTATTTGATACCAATGAATATATTTGTATTATATTTGCACTTTATCGTCATATATTTGCACTTTATTGCCGGATATTTGCACAATATTTTCTGTGTATGTGCACATCTATTTTAAGCTGCTTTTGCACATTTCTGCACTTTATCTCACCATATGCACTTTATCATACAAGGTAATGATTATTGAATATTTATTTTAAATTGTGTTTAATATTATTACAGATAAGGTAGCGCCACATAACATTATTTAATACTAGTCTGAAAAATTGTGTCGAGATCACATATTTATGTTGGTAGCTTCCTGATCACTTGTGATACCGATTACTTGGGGAATTTAGATTTTGGTTGTGCGTACTAGTATTTGTATTTTTAATTGCAACCTAAAAACATGCATAGTTCATCACACCAAGTCATAAAAATAATCATTCCAGGTGTTCTCGACCTTACAAAAAAATAGGATGGTCTTACATATCAAGTAACCAATTCTATATTTTATGTATATTTATATATGAGACAGAATAATTGGTCCCATGGAGCAAACTGCAGTATAGAATATGGAGCATAGACTTCAAAGAAAAGATAAAAAGAGAATATTAGAAAATAATAGAAAAGAAGAAGATAAACAAAAAAAAGAGGGATGAGGGTTGAGATGCAAACGGCATCCGATCCCTGTAAAAGAAATAGGGAGGCCAAATCTTTCAATACTTATCTTCCTGATCCTTCAAAGCCATGGTGAGATTTTCCATAACCCGAATTTCCACAATTCTTGCCTATCATTGGGCAATTGTAGGAGGACATGAACTTTTTCTATATGGCTGGAATACAGGCATTAGCAGCCGTAAGTAAATGTCTGAGTAAAGAATTTTTAAACCTTTTGTTAGATAAGAGGGCATCATTAAGTAAATACGCTGCTGGGTTCCTGTTAAGGGAAGCTCCCCCCAGGGTCCCAATTGTAGTTTATACATCATTGCAGAAACTGATTAATTTTGAACATTCCCAAAAAACAAGTAGAAGAGTTCCCATGGCCTCCCCACAGCGCCAACAGGTATCCGGGACCTGGGGGTATATTTTGTGTAATTTGGCCAGTTCTTTAAAAGTTTATAGCCTCCCTCCTGGTACCTGCTTTATGGGCAAACAAAGCAATTTTGTCTTTCTGGGGCAGGGAAATCTTGACTCGAAGGTAATTTTCCCATTTTTGTATGAAAGGCAAGTCTGAAATGTCTCCTTCATTCATCAAGAGAGCGTAAAAATGAGAGAGCGAGTGAGGGAGCTGATTTCCATCTGAGTATATCTGTTCTAGCGGTTTGAGTTGGCATAACCTACAATGGTCCGCTAGCAGGGACCTAAGGTAAGTGGACAATTGTGCCTGACAAAAGAAGTTGAATTCTGTTTGAAAATGTGCCTCAACATCTTTGCTGGACATAAGCTGATTATTTACCGCAAAGTGGATGAGTCAAAACTGGTACCGTTTTCGAAGTGCCATGAATTTAGAATCTTTCAAGCCTGGAGTAAGAGGGCTGTGGGAGGGGAAAAGCATTGCTGTTGTCTTAAAGAGAAGTCTGGCTACCCTTAGAGTTATCACCTGTTCAAGGTTAACCCAAAATTTGGGCTCTGTCGTCAAACACCACTCCATTATTCTAGTTAAATGCGAGGCTTCATAGTATTTGACCGGGTCCGTGAAACCCATACCCCCCCTCCGAACTTTAGGGAGAGACATATTGGATCTGCAAATTCTAGGGGGTTTACCTGACCAAACAAACTGTATGAATCTCATCCGTAAATCAGACAGAAAACTACGTACGAGCTTAATGGGCAATGTCTGGAATAAGTAGATAAGAGGTGGCATGACATTCATTTTTAGCACATTCACCTGACCGAACCATGTAAATGTTACTTTATCCTATAAACGGAGGTCCAGTTTAAGTTTAGGGAGAAGGTGTGAGAAATATAATTCAAACACCCTACCAAGATTGCGGACAATATTCATTCCCAGTTATCGTACATGAGAATCCATCCACTTAAACATGAACGATTGGCTCATTTGTTGTCGGGTCTGGGCGGATAGCTCAACAACCACTGGATTTATCTTTTGTGTGTGAGTTATTTAAAAGTACTGTATTTAACAATAATCAATGTATTATTCAGCATTTATGAAATGTAGATAACGTAAGACAGTTCCTGAGATTTTGGACACTGTCCAATAGAACGTCCCTAGAATCCAGGTGCAGAGAGGCAGGTTCTGGCAGCACCCAGCATTAGGATTATGCCAGTAATCATCTGCCCAATAGTGAGACCATATTTCCAGTCATGTGAGAGGCAAATCTGCAGCACAGAAACTGAGCAAAATTATCAGGTAAGTAACTACTGAACTTCAATGCAACCATAGGGCCTACTTTTGCTTTCACCAACAAAAATTACGGGACTTATTTTTACTTTTACTGGTACCATAGATCATGTCTGTTACTTACAGTAAAAGTGGAGCTTAATTTTACTTACACAGACACTTGTTGCTGCTTCTGGCATGATGTTACTGTTAGGATACAGTAGTGACAGTAGCCAACCGGCTAGACAAAAGCAAGGCTAAATGCCTAAAGCAACTCTATTGCTTCCCTCCAGAATTCTAAAGAAGAGCTCCCTGCAATAGAAGACTACAAATATTCACTTCAGCAGATTGTTCGGACATCAACCAAATCATCTGAATTGTAACTTATGAGAGGGTAGAATGCCTCTGGACCCCATGCTAACTGTTGTTTTTGCCTCCAAACCATACATCACTATAGAACTCAGCAATGACATAGATGTTGGTGAGAAGAACCACAACCAGGGATGAAGAATGCAGACATTTATTACTTCTAAGTTCCCAGATAACAAGCGTGCCCTGCGGCTCCCCACACCAGCACCCCCCATGTTGAGGGCATGCGGCCTGGTACAGTTCAGGGGGGGTGCTTGCTCGTCCCCACCCCCTTTCCTGACCGGCCAGGCTGCGTGCTCGGATAAGGGTCTGGTATTGACTTTGGGGGGACCCCCACGCCATTTTTTCGGTGTAGGGGTTCCCCTTTAAATCCATACCAGGCGACGGGGCTCGCGAGGTGTCAATCTCGCCGATGGAGGCGGCGACATTGACTTCCTTCGCTAGTCCCGTCTATCTGGAGTCACGTTCAAAACGGACTGTGTGGGCAAAACTGAGTCCCAATTAAGGCATGGATCGCACGCCAGGCGGCCATATTGGCCCAAAAACCGGAAGTGACATGCGGTGACACAGGAAGGTGGAATCTCGCCCATTGGGCCCAATTGTTTATATAAGTAAGTTCGGCTGCAGTGGAGAGACACCCCAGGCGATGTCTATGAAGACAAAACGCGTCGGGAGGACTCCACTGCCGCCATTTTATATTTAAAGCGCTTGATCAACCACCTAAATGTGAGTTTGATACCCTTTTAATAAATTACATTTTTTATGGAATTACGCTATATGGCCTCATGTTTTTATCCCATGTGTCCATCCTTGGGAGTTTGGCCTGTCATGTGATTGGAGGAAACCTGTTCTATATTCATTGGTGTTTGGAAGAAACTTCCTCACTGAGTTTGGTATTCCGGCGCCCGTGGGTTTGATTGCTCTACAGTCATGCTAAAAAAAGCGTTTTTGACCCTTGGAATATACGTTCTTTTGGGTCAGATATATTCGATAAGCCTGCATCTGCTAAGGTGGTGGTATTGCCACATGGGTGTTCGCATGTCATAATCCTGAGGATCGGAGGGTATATCCCCTTTTTCTCTACTGCACCTGTGGGATTTGAATTGCTCTCTCTAAAACAAGGACTCTGTTGAGTTTTTGCGTGAATTATTTATTTTTATTTTTGTATATTCTCTGCATATATGTGAATACACGTCTGCACTGAAGTTGTGTAATATTAATTATCATTGCCTGTTTCCCTTTAATCGTAAATTTGGTATAGTCAGAAAATACATGTCTCATGTTATCAAACCCAATTATTAAAATAAACAGAAAATGAAAGAAAGATGGAAGGGCAAAAAAAAAGATAAAAGGAAAGATTTGTGAAAAGGTGCATGTTCTCCATCTGTCCTGTACGTCCTACTAATAGTTATCCATTGTTCACTAGAGATGGGTCGAACACCCGCCTCCGGTTTGCCAGAACTCTTGAACATCACAAAAGTTCAGCCCCAACAGTGAACCCCATTGAATTCTATGGGACTTGTCCCAATTTTGAAGGCTTATATGCATGTTATTGGCCATAAAAAATGAGGCCACAATTTAGTGCACTCTGAACAAGATTAGAGATTTTTTGGATAAAGTCTGGTGTCTCTGTCGCAGACTTTGGATAGAAGTAACAAGTGTGGAAAAATAGGGCTTTGGGTGTTGGTGCCTTCACCTTGTAACCTTCTAGAGATACTCTTGATTAAAAAAAGAATTGGCCTTGCTGTAAATAATTTAAATGTAATGCCCCTGTCAAACAGGTGTGGAAAAATTGGTCCTTGGGTGTTAATTGTGCCCATGAAACCTATATCAAAAAATTACTTCAAGATAAAATCAACACCCGCAAAGCTAGGCAGCCTAGACAGTCTTGCGGATATTCGAGATCCCAATAACACTTAATCAGCGACATTGGCATCAGAGGCTTGATACTGTAGCTGCTACTAATCCAGGATTGATTAATTTTGACAACAGAGTCTGTTGACAGATGTGCTCTTTTGTCTGTCACAAAACCTTTGGCAGCACTGAATGTCCTTTCAGAAAACATGCTGGATGCAGGGCAGCCCAGCAGCTCAACGGCATACTGGACAAGTTCTGGCCAGTGGTCTATTCTCATGACCCAGAAATGCCATGGATCATCTAATGGAAAGCTCTCCATGTCTTTTTTTGCCCCAAGATAATCTTCCACCATATGATGCAGACATTGCTGATGGGATCTTGAAGCTGACAGCCCTGGGCGCCAAGGACTAAACATTTTCTGAAATGCATCCCTGAAGCAGCTCCCTTCTCCACCGCTCCTCCTTTGACCAACAGAAGCCCCAAAATGAAATTTCCATGAGACTGTAACCTACCAGAGTCTGGAAAGGTGTCACATAAACTTCTCCCTAGGGCCAGTTCACACCACATGCACTCCACTGCATTGAAAATGCATGGAAAGTAGATTATATAGTTTTTAATGGAAAAGTTCACACCAGTGCAGTTCCAGTTCCAGAAAAAAATGTAGAACATGCTGCATTTTTCCTGCACTGGACTGTACTAGAACACTGTAAAAAGCATAAAAAATTCACTGGACCACACCGTAAAGCACCAAAACACACCAAAAACGCATTGGAACACACATGCCCTTATTCAAGGTTAAGAAAAAAGAGGGGGGAAAATGCACTCGACTGCATCAAAAACGCAACAGACGCATTAAAAACGTTTTAAAAATGCACATGCAGAAAAGCATCTGAAAAGCAACCGGACTGTGTTTCAGTGGTGTGAACTGGCCCTTAAAGGGGTTGTAAACCCTTGTGACTTTTCAGTCATGGATTAAGGTGAAAAAACTTCTGTCATTCAGCAGCCCCCCAGCCCCCTGTTTTACTCACCTGAGCCCATTTGTTCCCCCACTGGAAATTCGCTCTACCTTTCTAGCCAGGGTTCTCGGCTCTTGATTTGATAGATTGATATCAGCGCAGCCATTGGCAAATCCAATGATGTGGGTGCTGGGGGCGGGGCCAAGTCAGACATTCTATGTCTATAGATTCAAATTCTGGACTCGGGAGTGCACCCGCACAGTAACCCCCTGGGAAAGCGCTTCCCCTAGGGGGTTTACCAATGCCAGGAGGAGCTGCGAGTGCCGCCGGGGGACCCCAGAAGAGGAGGTTCGGGCCTCTCTGAGCAAAAAGAACTGCACAGTGAAGGTAAGTATGATATGTTTTTTATTTAACAAAAAGAAATGAGGGTTTAGTAAACCTTTAAGTGGTTGTAAAGTCAGAAGGTTTTTTTTATCTTAATGCATTGTATGCATTAAGATAAAAAGCTTTCTGTGCACAGCAGCCCCCCTCAGACCCCCCGATACTTACCTGAGGTCCCTCTATATCCAGCAACGTTGTAGGATTGTCTCGGCTGCCTGGGACTCCCCTCCTCATTGGCTGAAACAGCAGCACGGCACCATTGGCTCTTGCTGCTGTCAAAGTCAGTCAATCAAGGAGAGAAAGGGGGTGGGGCAAACTGCAGCTCCATGTCTGAATAGATACACAGAGCTGTAGCTCGGCTCAGGTGCTCCATAGCAAGCTGCTTGCTGTGGGGCACTCGTCTGGAGGGAGGGACCAGGAGAGTCGAAGAGGGACTCGAGAAGAGGAGAATCTAGGCTTTTCTGCGCAAAGTAGGGCATGTTTTTTATTTTTAACATAAAAAAGAGACTTTACAATCACTTTAATGTGTCCTCAAGATATTTCATCCTGTTTGAGGGCAGGGTGAGTTCCGACACTTTCCCCTTGTAACAGTGGTCAAGGAGGTTTGCCAACCAATGATCCTTATCCTTGATGCCACAAATTCTAGGGTCCTTTAGCAGGCTTTGAAGAATAAGGAAGCTCATGCACCACAAGTCCTCTGGGTCACTAAGGATTACAGTATCTGGAATTGCCTGCTCCCAGCCACGTACTACGCCCAAAGTTTCTGAGGACTGAAAACCATCTCTCAAGGTTTGATGTATGTCTTCCCTCTCCTCTTGTTTGTTCTGTTGCATCACAAGAATTGTGTCAGCATAAAGTGGGCCTTGAGGGAAAAGGAAATCCTCCTCTTCCTCTCACTGCTTTACCTCAAGTGCCCTGTCCATAATGCCACACAGAGTATGCTCCAGCATGAACGCAAGAGGGATTGTGTCACTGATGCATGAATTGTCATGGGTCACCATCCTTGTCGCCTCCTCCAAATGGTGACCGTACAGTGCATGCATCCTTTTATCAGCAGCCATTGGCATGGGGAAAAAAAAGCCAAGGTGCCCTGAGCCTGTCCTTATGGCATACTCACCCAGGTACTTGTTCATGGCCCTATACCGCATGTGCAGCCCCTGCAGTATTGCCAAAGTTGAGTTCCATCAGTTGGCCATGTCACAAATCAGGCGATTTATGGGCAGGTGGAATTCCCCCTAAATTTCAGCCAACCAAACACTGGCTGTGTATGACCACCTGAAATGACTACAGACTCTTCTGGCCTGCTTTAGAAGATCTTGCAAGCCTGGGTTTAAGAAACGCTGCATCACCAAAATGAAGACATTTGCCAGGCATGTCAGGCAAGGCATGTGACAATTTTCCCTTAGTGCCATTATCACACACCACCATGCCAAGCATAGTACATGTGTCAACTTTCCCTGTCGAAGGTTAGAGTCATTATCGCACACTACCATTCCTGGTTCAAGCTTCCATGATGTAACCCAACTCTGAGCCTGCCCCTGCAGAGCTGAAAGAATTTCTGCTGTGGTGTGGCTCTTGTCCCCTAGACAGACCAGCTGAAGCACTGTATTGCATCTTTTAGTCTGACTCGTTGAATGGCATCTTTCACACCACACCGCCCATAGCGTCAGCGGTAAAACGCTGCTATTTTTACAGCGTTATTAGAGCGTTTTTACAGCGTTTTTACAGCGTTTTTGGGGCGCTAGCGTTAAAATTACTGCAACGCTGTGGGCGTTTTTACAGCGTTTTACAAGCGTTTTACAAGCGTTGGGCGTCAAAGAGCCACCTCACCTCCCTACATCACTTCCTGTTTACTTCCTGGGATCTTGTGAGGTGACAGAGGATACAGAAAGAAGATGGAGTTCATGGAGCTGTTCTTGATGTTTGTGCTACTGTATTGGGAAAATATCCACCAACAGAGGCAGCAACGTCGGTATTGGGTTCATCCCATCCTACAAACACACAGCTCTATCGGGCAATTTGTGTTGCTATATGAGCACCTAAGAGTGCACCCAGACAAATTCCGAAACTATACTCGAATGAGCATTGGATCGTAAGTATCTATATCCTAATCCCGCTCCCACTGCTCCCAAATCTCCAACCATAATCCCACTCCCACTGGTCCCAAATCCCAAATCTAGAACCATAATCCCGCTCCCACTGGTCCCAAAACCCAAATCTAGAACCATAATCCCACTCCCACTGGTCCCAAAACCCAAATCTAGAACCATAATCCCACTCCCACTGGTCCCAGAACCCTAATCTCCAACCCTAATCCCACTCCCACTGGTCCCAAATCCCTGGTCTCTTTCAACCTCCATCTTCTCTTAGCTCCTATCCACCTCTACAAACAGGATTTCCTGATTTACCAGCATCCTACGCTTCAGTGAGATCATGTTACCTCCCCACAGCTAGTCCTGTTGCTGTGGATGCTATCTTTTTGTTTGCATGTTTATCTTTTGTTTGTGAGATCATGTAAAAACAAGCAGTTTATATAAAGTAAATGCAGTGTCTTGTTTTACTTCAAATCTACATTTTTCTACGATTTCTTTGGCACTTTGATGGCTTGGAAATCATTGTGACCTTTCCACAATTTCAGTCCTGTTGTTGTAGATGCTCTCTTTCTACTTGCATGTTTACTTTTTTTGAGATCATGTGACTTTTTCTACAGCTCAGGGCGGATTATAGGCGTTTTTAGGGCGTTTTTACAGCGCTTTCAATTCATTCCAATGGAGAGGAGCGTTTTTGAAGTGCTTTTTTTAACGCCCAAAAGCTGCTCCAAAGATGCTGCTTGCAGGACTTTTCTCAACGCTCAGCCAGCGCAACGCCTTGGTGTGAAAGGGTCCATTGAGATGCATGGAGAGCGTTTTATGAGCGTTTTAATAGCGTTATTTTTAACGCTAAAACGCTGCAAAAACGCCCTGGTGTGAAAGGGGTCTTAGGGGGCACTGGTGGTTCATAGGACAATCCAGCAGAAGAGGGCATGGATGAGGAGGAGGTGGAGCTGACAGATCTAGCATCATCACCACCAGCTGTATGTAGACGTGGTGGCAAAACAAGCTCCAGCACTGAGCCCTGTCCTGCACCTTTCCTAGTTGCAAGCAAAGTTACCCAGTGTGCTGTGAACTAAATATATTGTCCCTGACCATGCTTGCTGGACCACGTGACAAGCCACTGCAGATTCAACCTTTCCTCTTAAATGGTCCAATGTCCGACAAATTGCCCCTTACTTATTGGTCAGGGCATAGCTGACCTACTGTGGTGTTCCTCTTTCCATCCTTGAGCTACAGCAATTGACTATTTCCAATATACAAACACAGTTGGTGAGCATATGTGTGTTTTTTAATCTCCGTTATTTGGCTTATATACAAACTATGTTAACATTGGAACTAATTATTTGTTAGGATAATTCTTTAGATGGATATCTATGTTCCTAAAGTAACAGATCAAGTCTGTGAAACATGTTGGAACTGATGATCATAAAGCCTCAATAATCAACTTTTTAACAATTTTGTTTTTCCCGAATGTACAGTGTGACACTGTTAAAGTCTATGTGGTCATTATCTGACCAGATGTATGCTTTTATTATTATTATTTGTAATAAAGTTAATTTGATTTTAATACAATCATTTCACTTTGTAGCCTCTCTGACAATACACATAATTATGTTACCTATTTACTATATTTGAGATGTAATATCTCTCAGATATGATTTGGGTTAAATGAGAGTCCTTTGACCATGAGTGAAATCTTTAACACAATAACAAAAATGTATTGGTATATAGTAAAGTAGGTCTATACTAATACAGAGCAGTCTATCTAATTGTACAGGAAAAGGGTAAAAATCATGGATTACATGACGGAATACAGAGTATATTGCTTAAAACATTAATCTACAAACAGTAGGACAGAAAAGACATAAAATAAACATATTCAGTTACAAGTAAGAGGCAGACCTTTGCCATAGTTACCATTTCCACCAAGGTTCCATTCTGATGGCTGCACTACCATAAAGCGTGTGTTTCCCTCCTATCTAGTCTGTGTATATCATTACAGGCTGATGCCCCATTGGTTGGCATGGCGTGGCTCTGATTGATGGGCTTCCGTATTCCTGGTTCAGGATTGGCTACATCTCCAATCCCTATACTTTGTATAAATTAGCCCCCTTTAATGCAAATCTTTGGCACCGACTATTTTGAGTGGGAGACTTAATTTGTAAGTACATGACCTTCAGAAAAGTTAAGCATTGATGACGGTTGAGCCTCATTGCATCTAAACATGGGATTTGAAGTGAGTAGGTGTAAAACAATTAGATTTGGGTCTCATTGTTTGTATACACAAGCTTAGGCACCGAATTGTCTGTCTAACAGACACTTCTGTGAAGCTATGTTGCACACCCTCCATAGATACAAGCTAAATGAAATATATTCATAATTACAATATTTTACAGCCATTAATGGAGATTTCACAAAAAAAATAAGGCAACATCCAGTATGATGTGGTGTTGTTGCTGTATTTATGACAAGCAAAAATGAAAAATCTTTTTACAATCTTTTATTTTGCACTGTTACATGTCCCCCATCCCAGTGCCCAGCTTTTTGTTTGACAATGCCTATTCTATTAGTCTTGAAAATGTTAAGAATTGATTTTCAAGATTCACCCCTATAGTGTATAGTCTATAGTATAGTGTTCACAATTTCTAAACCTTACAATGGGTTCAACAAAAGGTCCAAAAACCCAGGCCGATTCGCTCATCCCTTATTATATGCATTCGATTGTGTTTTCTTCGTTTTTTTTTTTTTTTTTTTAAGGAGTGATGCAGCTGCACAGCAAAGGTTACAATTAGAATTTATCTTCAAAACAACTCTGAGAAAGTTATTAATTACTAATGGATGTTTTTTTTCACTGCCTGATAAAACTGCATTGGTAGACTTTTCTTTCTGCTCAAAGGCCTCAAAATGAAAAAAAAAAAAAAACATAAAAAACAAAGAATATAGCTTTTCATAGTACAATTAAGGATGGGCAGAACAGGATTGGGAGTTGCTGAAAACCCATTGTAAAGTTTAGAAATGTTCTTACCCGAACGGTGAATCACATTGAAGTCTATGGCAGCCAAACAAGAAAATCAAAAATGCCCATTTTGAAGGTTTATATGCAAGTAATTGGCCATAAAACAATGGTATGGGGGTTTGGGTACTGCCCCAGGGGACATGTATCAATATAAAAAAAAAATTAAAAACTATAATATTTGCAGGATCAGTGATTTTAATTATGCTTAAAGTGCAACAATAAAAAATTATTTAAATATAGTGCCTGGAGAGTCCCCTTAATATGCCTGCAAAGTGGTGCATCTGCAGCAAGTCAAACCCCATTAAAAAAAATGCCGCTGCCCCCCCCCCCCCCCCAGTCCATACTAGGCCCCTTGGATCTGGTATGGATTTGGAGGAAAACCCCACGCCCAAATTAAAAAAACAATGTAGAGTCCCCCCCAAAATCCATACCAGACCCTTATCTGGGCATGCAGCCTGTCAGGTAAGGAAAGGGAGGGGCGAGTGAGCACCCCCCTCCTGAACCATGCCAGGCCACATGCTCTCAACATGGGGGGTGGGTGCTTTGGGGTCCATGTTGATGGGGACAAAAGCCTCTTCCCCACAACCCAGAGCTGTGGTTGTTGGGGTCTGTGGGCGGGGGTTATCAGAATCTAAAAGCCCCCTTTTACAAGGGGACCCCAAGATACCAGCCCCCCCCCATGTGAATGAGTATCGGGTACCCATCCACAAAAAAAGTAATCAAAACAATAGACAGTTTTTGAGAAATCCTCTATTTTAAATATAAAAAAAATTGTGTCTCACAATAAAAATCCATTGTCAATCACGTCGCCCGCCAGACCGGAAAAATAGAAACAATTTAAAATGCTCCCGCTTCCTGAGAGGCCTCCCGCCGAATGCCTCCTCTCCGCTTTGCCATTTTTTTTCTCCACTATAAACCCTTCCAGAGGGTTCTATAATGACAGTGAATGCCAGAGTTGAGAATGGAATGACATCAGCAGCTCATCCTTTCCTGAGTGGGCTTCTTTGTTTTTGTCACATAGAAAGCAAAAAAGTAAGTTGCACTTAACTTACATTCTACTATAGGGCCAAATATTGTATTTGAAAACTGTATGTGTTTAGTAATTGAAAAGTGCTTGTGTGACCTTAATATGGCTTATGTACAACAATAACTACACAATTTCTGCCCTAGCAAGCCAGTGTTGTGCTTTAGCATCATTTGGTATGGTGTAACCGTTTTGACAAGCTGTGATTGAGACGTGTGGTAGTACTTTAGAAATCTGGGGGCAGCCTGGCTTTTTGTTGTCACCGAAATAAAATCCATTTACAAGCACTTGGATGGTGCTGTCCACGGGGTAAGGATGCTGTTGTGCTATATAAATGCAGAAACAACACTGTTAGCTACCAGATTTCCAAGCGTTGGCCTTTACATACATTGAGAAGTTTGTATGTAATGGTGACTTCCTCATTGTGTTTGTTCCTTTACAGCAACCTTGTATACTTACTGTCAGGTCAGCCGGGAGATTCCAGATTATCCCAGTATCAGGTGGAGGGATGGTTGAGATCCTGCAGCCAGAATCAAGGGACCACAATAGAAGGTGCAAACAGACTAACAAGGAACCACCAGTAAATAACTCAGGGTTAGTAGTGTCTGACGACAGGAACCAGGTAGAAGAAAGCAATCCTAAACTATCCAGGTCAGCGGAATAAGGCAGAAGTCCACGATCAGAAGGCAGCTCTGGGAACAGGCAGGGTAACAACGGTCAGCGTAAATCCAAAGGGGTAATCCAAGAAGCAGAGTCAGGAACAATCGCAAGTCAGAAACCAGCAAAACAATACAGTATCAAACACCAACAAGCAGGAACAGGAACCTTCACTGGGGCAAAGACAGGAAGGGGAAGTGATGATTTATAGGTCACTGAATCAGGTAACTGCCTACAGCTGGACACTGGATGGGGTCAGGGTCCAAGAACAAGGAGCATAACGAGGAATATACATTGACTGAAGTTCCCCAGTGGCTTAGGCTGGAAGGAACCCTCCACAGAACACAAGGTCCATGGATCAAATCCCAGGGATGGAGTAACACTTGCCACTAAGGCCTGGTCCTATGCTGTCTAGTATACTGTCCATGCTTGGCATTTGTCAACTTTGTGACCTCTGTGTTAGTAGCTAAAGTCACCCTTCCCAGCACTTTTTATTTGCCTCTGTTACCTTTGACAGTGTTTTTCTTTAGGCAACATTTTAATACCTGAAATTATACTGTATGTCATGGCACAAATATTACAACACCTTTTTAATTCAGGTATTTGAGTTGCCCTTCCCACATTTGTTTGTTTTTTAAGGGACAGTGGAGTTGATTTACTAAAACTGAAGAGTGAAAAATATGGTGCAGCTGTGCATGGTAGCCAATCAGCTTCTAACTTCAGCTTGTTCAATTAAGCTTTGACAAAAAAAAAATGGTTTCTGTGCAGAGCTGCACCAGATTTTACACTCTCCAGTTTTAGTAAATCAACTTCATTGTTACAAGCTTACAAAGAAACCAACAAAAAAGCAGAGGAATACTTTTTGTAGCTGGAAGATTTGGTGGTGATAGTAGATGGCATAATAATTAGGCAAGGTATGCTTTTAAAGTAAAGGTAGACCAATATTACTTCAGTCACCACCTTCCCCCTCCACCCCACAATTCCCTTACAATAAACCTTACTCACATCCATTCACTTGTACTCAATACCCATCCACTCAGCCAACACCCTATTTCTTACACTAATGGAATCTACTTGTCATAAACTAGATGTGACCAGAAGTGTGTGACTGCGACAGAGTGAACCAGACATAAATAGGTGAAAGTAAGTTTATTAAAGTAAATGCAAATAAATGTGAATACACCACCAATAAGGATGAGTTGAACACCCCCCGGTTTAGTTCGCACCAGAACCTGCGAACAGACCTAAACTTCATGTGAACTTTAGAACCTATTAAAGCCTATGGGACTTGAACGTTGGTATATAGTAGATTTTTTTTTATACTACTAATGGTGGCGATCATAACCTTGTAAAGGGACTGCAATAGTGCAGCAAGCAATCTTAGATTAACTGATGCTGGGGGGGGGGGGGGGGGGGGCTGCCATTGACATCACCAGTGACATTAATACAGTGATCAGTAATAATACTATGCACTTTCACTGTCCTAATGACACTGGCTAGGAAGTTGTTAACATCTAGGGCAATCAAGGGGTTAAACGTGTGCCTAACTATATGTAATATGTGTAAAGTGTGCTGCTTTTATTACTAGATCTCTCCATTTTTTATCCCCGCTTTGCAGGAATGAGAAACTGACAGATCGCTCCCTCTGTACAGAGCTTTGTGTTTTTTACCAATATAGAGCCGATCAGCAGGTCCCAGGCGTGAATGATTGGCCGAAATTTGGTGACAGGCTCCCGCTGTGTACAATCACAGCAGGTTCCAGGCAGTAGGCTAACATGTGCATGTCTTAAACCCAGAAGTAGGCAGCGATGTACTGGTATGTCACTTAAACTATAACAATAATAAAAACATATTTTACAAAAAGAAAGGAAGTCAGATGCTACAAACACAAATGCATCTTTACACACGTGCAAAGATCTAAATAGGCCATAAATTACTGCCTTTGTTGTATTAAAAAGTAATTTTTAGTTTTAACCAATAATTTTTCTGTGTATATAGTCTTCCAGTTCTATGTAACTGGGGAGCTTGCAGTGGAGTGGTGTTTGCCTACATAATTTGTGCTAAAGGGTTTCTCTTTTTCTCCTCTCAGAGGTGGCAGGTATGCTTGTTAAATGAATGCACTCACATGCCTTCTAAAAACACTAAAGCCGCGTACACACGGGCGGACTGTATGGCCAACTTAGTCCGTCAGACAATCCGACGGACAGTCCGTCCTACTTTCGAATGAACGGACTTGACCACACACGGATGCAAAACAGTCCGTCGAAAGTTTGCGCGATGACGTGTACAGCACGTACGACGGGACTAGAAATAGGAAGTCCAATACACAGCAATGCAACCTTTCGCCGTGTAAATCCTTTCTGAGCATGCGCCATACTTAGTCCGTCGAACTAGCCTACTCACGAGCGGATTGTCCGCTGAAACCAAAGTACGACGGACAATATTACGGAAATTCCGAAATACTTAGTCTGCCAGACTGCACGCTGAAAAAGTCAGCTGAAGCCCACACACGAGCGGACTGTCCGCTGAAATGTGTTTCGACGGACTAAGTTGGCCAGACAGTCCGCCCGTGTGTACGCGGCTTAAGGTGAGCAAAAACCTCTAAGGTTAAAAAATGTATACCGTATTTGCCGGTGTATAAGGCGACCCAGTATATAAGAAGACCCCTAATCTTACAGGACAAAAACGCTTTTAAAACTGTTCTTACCGTATAAGAAGACTCGGCTTTCGAGGCTTCCAAGGCTTCATATTTCTTCCTTCTTCCTGCTTTTGCTGGAGCCAATCACGGCGAGCGATGTATTCTATTAATGAATACAAAGCCTGCTTGGATTGGCAGAGGCTGTGACATCATCAGCCCACGCCTCTCTGACTCTCTGACAGAGCAGCCTGCTCGGATTGGCAGAGGTTATTACTCCAATCCAAGCAGGCTCTGTATTCATTTGAATACATCGCTCACCAGGATTGGCTCAGCGGTATATACTGTATGTAGCCGAAGCTACATACAGTATTACCGAACACCCAGCAGGCATCCGAGGGGCTGACCCGGCATATAAGACGACCCCTGCTTTTTGGCCAGTTTTTGTACATGTAAAAGGTCGTCTTATACGCCGGAAAATACGGTAATTCTTTGTCATATCATAAAATAAACTGTATTCTTTGCAAAATGTTATATAAATGTTATTTGACTGTTAGTGAAATGTTAAAACTTTGTTGCCTGACTTAGGGCTGTATATTTTTTGCAAGATACTGGAAAACAGAAATGCTCTGAAGCAAATACATTTTATGTAAAAACCAAAGAAAAACTAGCATACTATCATTATTTAGAACCATCAAGTTTATAGCTGAAGAATCAAAGATCCTAATAGCCATGTAAATCATTATAGTGACTCTAGAGTACAGGGTAATAAATTCGAACATTTGCCTGTTCTGCTCCCACATAATATTATTTGCAAGTTAACTCATTCAAGCATTTACAGTGAGCTCTAAATGTGTTGGTTTTTTTTTTTTCTCCATTTTTTTTTAAATGATTGTGCCTGATGCTAAGATCTTGTGTTATAGTGGTTCAGTACAGCACAGAATGTATGTTAAACAAAAATCATGTAAGTAAGGTTAATAATAAAATAAAGGGGATGTGCATATCCACATATTAATTTGCAGGCAATGGGTTGAATTATTATTTTCTTTGATTAAATAATATGTAAAACCTTCTCATCTCCTGTTATGTGAAATATCACTTGCAAGACATAGGGGGTTATTTATGAAAGGCAAATCCACTTTGCACTGCAAGTGCACTTGAAAGTGCACTAAAAGTGCACTTGGAAGTGCAGTCACTTTAAATATAAAGGGTAGATCTGAAATGAGCGGAAGCTCTGCTGATTTTATCATCCAATCATGTGAAAGCTAAAATGCTGTTTTTTATTGTCCTTGCATGTCCCCCTCGGATCTACAGGGACTTTACTTCCAAATGCACTTTCAGTGCACTTTCAAGTGTGCTTGCAGTGCGAAGTGGATTTGCCTTTAGTAAATAACCCCCATAGTGTCTACTATTTGTTGCTGGCTGCTGATTGGTCTTCAGTAAAGTTGCATTGAGAGGGGTGGGCCGCTTCCAGGTTCACAGAGTGTAAAGGCTCTGCCTTTGTTTGTGACGTCATCATGCTCTGTGAACCTGGAAGTGGCCCTCCCCTCTATTGGGACCAGCTGTGCTATATGTATGTACTGTTTTAATCATCTTATCTAGCTTGAATAAATGAGAATCATTTTTTATCAGTTTTACACTATGCAGTTCCCCTGGTTTTTCTTTTAAATAAGGTATACTGCTGAACTGGAAGGTGAAACGTTTGGGCAGCCTTGCAGTGAAAGCCTGGTCATATTTAAAGCTGGTTTTGACTGCTCTGTAATAGGTTGTCAAAGTATTCCGGTAAGCAAGAGCCATCTAGTGTTTGGTAGTGATACACACTGGCGCACATGTTTATGGAAGCTTGCTGAAGATTTTTTTATCGTTCAAATTTGGCACTTTACTATACAGCTTTTGAGTGCTCTTTTTTTAGATTTTTGCTGGACTTTTTAAATGGATATATTTGGATATATTTGTTGTTGCACTAAGTTTGAATTTGCAGCACTCTTATTTAGTTTTCTAGCTGTGCTGAGAACTCAGCCTGCTCTCCTCCAATGATCAGACTTCTGACACCAACCCGCCCGCACAGCCATTTACTGGCAAGGCCAGTGTTCTGCAAGTTGAGGGTTTACGTATACTTTAAAATGTACCTCTGCCCACACTATGGACATTAAAATAGTATGTGGGTGAGCTTGTGCCATTATGTATAAGCATGTGCAGCATACTTGCATGTTATGGGACACTTACCTCTGATTGTGCCCTCTTCTCCAACAGTCAAAGGTCCAGCCTCCCATGTTAAATTTTCTTGGTCTTGCAAAGCTCCTTATCAGTGATGATGTAGGCAGTTACATTGTCCCCAGCGACTTACTTTATTCTTGGCATGCTGAGAATAAGTCAGAATGTACTGAACTGTACAGTAACCGTACAGTACTGTAAGTAAAATAATGTTAGGAGCATGGGGAAATGTTTTTGGCAAAGAAGAATTTGCATGTCTCTTTTCCCAAAACAACTATAACTCAGCTTTTAGGTGGGCTTTACTTCTTTTAGAAGAACTATGTCAGTTATAAATACTTTTGGGCAGTAATTAACTCTTAAAGGTCACAACAGAGTCTCTGCTGCCAACTACTTTCTTATAGCTTGCATGCGCCTGTTTTTTTTTTTTGTTTTTTTTTACAGTAGGGGTATGGCAAGCTGCCAAGTTCTCTGCATAGAAAATAAGGGTAGAGGAGTTTTGATTTCCGTGTGTCTGCTGGAGAAAATTATCAAGACGAATTTCAGCACACTTTCTAAAGCTACAGAGGGCAGTTAGGGCTTGTTTTAAAGTGCTTTGACCATGATATGCAAATAATTTAATTTGCATAATCTGGAGACAGGTGCATTTGAAATCAAATTTGTTCTTGTGCATGTTACAGTAATGTCAAAAATTTGAATGAGTTTTTATTTGCTCTGCTTTCAGCAAAATCTTACTAGTAATGCGTATCCACAGGCATTTCTTGCTCGTGGTATAAATTCTTACTGCATTCAGTCAGAATGTTGTCACCCCTTTTTGCGTGCTCTTAAAGTAGAATACAAGCAGTCATCCCAATACAGTGCATTGGCACATTCTGTCATAGTTATCACAGTAAAACTGAAATGTTCAATCTCCGCTTCCCACACATCCACAGGAATTTCACACAATGCATCTACAGGATGTGCGCAAAAACAAATGCACAATACTGTTTAACTCAAAGTGCTCTACAAAACAAAGTATTCTTTAGTGAGAATTTAGCTCTATTATGTTTCTATGAATCATGCTAAAAATAGTGCCTTTTGAGGCAAAAAAAAATCCATAATTCAGGAGAAAATATACATATTCAAGAAATACACACTTATGCCCCGTACGCATGATCGGAAATTCCCCCAGCAAAAGTCTGATGTGAGCTTTCGGTCGGAAATTCCAACCATGTGTATGCTTCATCAAACTTTAGCTGGCAGAATTCTTGCCAGCAAAAGATTGAGAGCAGGTTCTCTATTTTTCGGTCGGAAAAAGTTCTGATCGGAAATTCTGATCGTCTGTACAAATTCCTACGCGCAAAATTCCTACGCATACTTGGAGACAATTTGATGCATGCTCGGAAGCATTGAACTTAATTTTCTCGGCTCATCGTCAGAGAACTTTTGTGTAACTGTCTGTATGCAAGCCAAGCTTGAGCGGAATTCTGTCTGAAAAAACATCCACGTTTTTGTACGACAGAAAATCCGCTCGTGTTTACGGGGCATTAGTAATAATAGTTACAGTGGTATTAAACTCAAAAACAAATATACTGCATTGCAGCTTACCAGTTCTAAGATGTGGTGGCTGCATTTTTTTCTCTCTGGCCAGCAAATCTGTTATTTTTTAACTTGCTTAACCACTTGTCGACCTCCACATGCTAATATACGCCAGCACAATGGTAGCGGGGGGCAAATGGGCGTACCTGTACGTCCCCTTTAAGAAGCGTGGCTAGCAGGTGCGCCTGTGCCTACCGCGTACAACGTGACCATGCCTGCGGAGGCCAGGGGACTAGATGTCCGCTGATCTCCCTGCGACCGTGTCACAGAGCCACAAAACAGGGAGGTGCCTATGTAAACAAGGCATTTCCCCGTTCTGCCTTGTGTCATAACAGAGATCACTGCTCCCTGTCATTGGGAGCAGTGACTGCTGTCATGTGACTGGAAGCCCATCACTCATCACTCCCTAGGACACACTTAACCCCTTCATCGCCCCCTAGTGGTAAACCCCTTCCCTGCCAGTGTCATTTACACAGTAATCAGTGCATTTTTATAGCACTAATCGCTGCATAAATGACAATGGTCCCAAAATAGTGTCAAAAGTATCCGATGTGTCCGACATAATGTCACAGTTCCAAGAAAAATCGCAGATCACCACCATTACTAAAAAATAAATAAAATGTCACTATCCCCTATTTTGTAGACGGTATTTTTTGACCATTTTTTGTTTTTTTTACCAAAAATATGTAGAAGAATACATATCAGCCAAAACTGAAGAAAAAAAATATTTTATATATTTTTGGGGTATATTTATTATAGCAAAAAGTAAAAAAAATACATTTAAATGTAATTTTTTTTCAAAATCGTCGCTCATTTTTTGTTTTTTAGCTCAAAAAATAAAAACCGCAGAGGTGATCAATTACCACCAAAAGAAAGCTCAGTTTATGGGAAAAAAAAGGACATCAATTTTGTTTGGGTGCAACATTGCACGACCGTGCAATTGTCAGTTAAAGTGACGCAGTGCCGAATCGCAAAAAGTGCTCTGGTTGGGAAGGGGGTAAAATCTTCCGGGGACTGAAGCCGTTAAACAGACCAAAATGTTCAGTAACAGTGACAGTTAGAGCATTGGGATCTCCCTCACTGAGCTGATGTGTTCTGACAGGGGGACGACCCCCACCAGAACACTACTATCAGCTCTCTCCAATATTGGCGGAGAGCACTGATGAGGAGATGGTTGGCTGCTGGTTTTCCAGCATGCTCGTCATACACTTAATCAGAATTTCAGCTGTTTTTTTTAACTGGTAAATGTCTCCCAACATTCAGCTCATGTACCCGGCTTTAGTTATACCGCGTACACACGATCGGAATTCCGTCCAGAAAAAGACAAATGAGAGCTTTTCATCGGAAAATGCGACCGTGTGTATGCTCCACTGGAATTTAGCTGACCAAATTCCCGCCAGAAAAAATTGATAGCATGTTCTCAATTTTCCCAACGGGAAAACTTTCTATCGGTAATTCCGATCGTGTGTATGCAATTCCGACACGCCAAAAAAAATCACGCATGCTCAGAATTCAGTACGATGCGGAACCGCTCGGTCTGATAAAACTAGCGTTCGTAATGGAGATAGCAGATTCTTCACACTGCAAATTTTTAAATTGTTCAATGCCACACATTCTCTTCTATATATAATGCTAGAAGTATGAAGTTGTTTTGCTGCTCATATTCACACAGAGTTATCACAAACGTATTTTTTTTATTATTTCTAGGTATCTCCTGAATAATCTTTATTTCAATTTAAGCCAGATCTACATAATATATATGTTTTTTTTTGTAAAGTCCTTTTTTATCATTAATATACATTTTTGGATTATTGTATTCTTTTCTAGTGCTCTCCTTTTTATTTTTTTATGTCACGTTTCCACAACACCATTACAGGCATACCCCACTTTTAAGTACACAATGAGGTTTATTTACTAAAGCTGAAAAGTGCAAAATCAGGCTCACTTCTGCATAGAAACCAATGAGCTTCCATGTTTTATTGCAAAAGCTTAATTGAACAAGCTGGGGTTAGAAGCTCATTTGATTCTATGCAGAAGTGAGCCTGACTTTGCACTTTTCAGCTTTAGTAAATAAACCCCATTGCGTACTTAAAAGTGAGGTATGCCTGTATTATGTTGTATTTATAAACCTGTTTGTTGTTGGTGTGCCTTGTTAATTTTGACATTGTATTTTTGAAATGTACCTGCCTACTCACCCAACATTTTTTATATTTGCTATTTGAAGAAAAACACATAGGCAAGTATTTTTTGAAAAAAAATCACAATTTATTTAACATCATAAAAACAAAATAAAATGAAGGCAACGCTGGAGAAAGTGCTTGCATTTGCGAAGCCTTTTGGCCCCAAGGCACACATGAACTTTGTGGCTCAAAAACTTGGTAGCTTGAGAAGTCCATATAGAAAGGAGGTCAATCTGGTCCAGGAATCCCAGAGAACAGGAACAGCAGCAGATGACATATGTACCCAGGCTGTGGTACTACAACAGGCTGTGTGTTCTGTCAGACCAGACTGAAGGCAGCCAATCACTTTCTTGTCTTCTGTACAGCCTTCCCTGCAGCCTTCCCTGCACCTTCCCTGGAGGTGGACTTGTGGCAGGAGGAGGAGGATGGGGGAGCGCACACAGGGAGTCATCGTCAGTTCACCACTCAACCCCTTGTGGATGGTTGTAACAATGAGTTTCTCACATTTGCGCCATTGGCCCTCCTCCATTTGCTGTAAATTGGAGGTTATGTAGATGCCATAGGCCTCTACAGCATTGAGGGGGGATTTCAGCGCATCATTAGCCTCCTTGATGAGGGCCAGTGCTGCCTCCTCTGTTTTAGTCCCCTTCCTGGGCCTTTTGTATGGAAGGACTAGGGGAGGCACCTGAGACTGGGTGTTACTGGGCCCTGCCACCCCCTGGCTGACACCTTCCCCTGCCTCCTCCTGTGTGCCACTTGCCAGAGCCTCGTCCTGGCTGAGGTCTTCCTGTGTATGAAAAAGGGACATAGTTTTAGTTTTTTGTTCATCAAACACACACAATTTTCAGCTCATGACTGTTGCAAATTTAGTGTTACTAAATAGAAAGGACTATCATTCTGAGCTCAGCATTTTTCATTCTTGTCCCAATCATTTTGGCCACTACTGTCTATTGATATGTGAAACACTTTTTGTTAAATCATTCATTTCTTATCAATTATAACATCTAGTTAACCACCATAATTTTCACATAAAAAATATGTATACAAATCCTATACCTGGCTCCAACTGGGCTCCTCAATTTCCTCCTGGATGGAAGGCCCAGGTTGGTCCACAGAAGCCTCAGCTGGGGTTGAGGGAAGGCTGAATGGAAGGCTGGAGGGAAGGGGTGACGGAAGAGTTGAAAGCGATTCCCTGCCCTCAATCTGGTCATCAAGAAAGTGCATCCTGTTATAGTACCACAGACTGAGTACATACACCTGATCGGCTGCTGCTCCTGACCTCAGGGATTGCTGGACCTTCTGATACTCCTTCCTATATGTGCTTCTCAAGCTACCAATTTTCGTTTCCAGAGACCTCATGTCTGCATCGGGGGCCCGGGTCTTTACAAATTCAAGCAGCTTCTCCAGCGTTGCCTTCCTAGCTGCTTTATTGTGATATAAGGGGTTTTTAACCTCCCATAACTTGCGCATATCACAGTATTTATCCAGGAATTCGCCCAGGAATTCTTGGTCTTTAAATGGATACATTTTCTCTGCAAGAGCAAACAAAAGACAAAAACACTCATCTAAAAAGCCAATATAGGCTTCAATCTAGATTCAGTATAGTCCGCTCATGTTACCAAATATCTTACCTTCCTTATAATGTTCGTTGCTTCCGTTCCTCCTTCCTCTGCACACAGAACGTAGTTACGACACACACGTGGAAGGCTGGAGGGAAGGGGTGACGGAAGAGTTGAAAGCGATTCCCTGCCCTCAATCTGGTCATCAAGAAAGTGCATCCTGTTATAGTACCACAGACTGAGTACATACACCTGATCGGCTGCTGCTCCTGACCTCAGGGATTGCTGGACCTTCTGATACTCCTTCCTATATGTGCTTCTCAAGCTACCAATTTTCGTTTCCAGAGACCTCATGTCTGCATCGGGGGCCCGGGTCTTTACAAATTCAAGCAGCTTCTCCAGCGTTGCCTTCCTAGCTGCTTTATTGTGATATAAGGGGTTTTTAACCTCCCATAACTTGCGCATATCACAGTATTTATCCAGGAATTCGCCCAGGAATTCTTGGTCTTTAAATGGATACATTTTCTCTGCAAGAGCAAACAAAAGACAAAAACACTCATCTAAAAAGCCAATATAGGCTTCAATCTAGATTCAGTATAGTCCGCTCATGTTACCAAATATCTTACCTTCCTTATAATGTTCGTTGCTTCCGTTCCTCCTTCCTCTGCACACAGAACGTAGTTACGACACACACGTGTTTAAGCTTTATATACACTGCGCATGCGTGAAACTCCGCCCGTGTCGCCCGCCCCTGATGTTCTTTCTAGAATATTCCTCGCCCCGTCTCTTTTGTCGCAGTGGGAGAGCAACATGGCGGAGACACACCAGGTGCAAAATAGCAGTAACGAGGAGGAGGAAAGCCAGGAATGTCACGATCCTGGAGGAGATTTAAGGCCACAAATATGTCCTTTGCTGAGATGTTGGAGATGGTCGACATCTTAAGGAGGAACGACTATGATGGGAATTATGGTCCATACCCAAACCCAAATCTGAGAAAGGCCAAGATCATGACTAAAGTTGTGAAGAGTTTGTACAGGAATTTTGGGGTACTAAAATTGATCCAAGGATCAATTGAGGAAACTCTGGTCGGACCTCAAATTAAGGGAGCAGGATCAGTATAGAAAGATCAAGAAAGTTCTTTGAATATGTAAGTATTTGTCGTGTGTTCCTATTATTATTAATATTGCATGCTGCGCCATGTGTTTTCTTTATTGTGTTGTACATTTAAAAATGGCTACTTTCATGTTCATACGCACAGTAAGCGGTCGTAGTAAATGCCCTAAATAAATACAATGTTTTCCCAGATACCTGATTAAATACATTTGTTCATGTTATTTTTGAATTTAATAAAATAGGTTTAGGACATTGTTGTCTAGATGTGTTTGAACCTAGAAGGAATAGCAAACTAGATTCAGTGTAATGTATGGAAATGATGGTCAGCAGCTGTTTACACATCTGGACTAGTTGCATTAGTGTGGGACACAACAACAAACTTTTTAAGGTGTCAAACACAGGTACTCCATTGGATACTTGGGGGCCCAAAAAAAGTAAGTATTCCAGCTTTAGTAAGGGCATAAATCATGTCTTCAGCTTGTAATTCTGCCCAAACAGACAATTGTACCCCACTTCCAAGCAATGTTTATCATTCATATTTGTTGACTCAAATATCTGTGTGCTAAGTATACCTTTTGTTTCATTCTCATAGGGGAGCAAAGATTTGGGAAATATGAGGTCACCAGGGACCCCTCACCTCCTGAACAAGGGGAACAGAGGTCACAACTAGAGGAAGGAGAGGTGGTCGAGATTGAGACCACAACAGGTGAGTATCTGACACCCCAGATTCAGGTAATAAGAGATGTATGCTTGCATATTTCTAATACATGGTGTGTTTTTTTAGGTGATGTACAGGTTGTGAAAGAACAATCAGATCATTTCACCAGTGACAGTGTCCAAAGGCTAATCCAGGACATCATGTGGTGCAGTCAGGATTTACACATTATCAAACAGAAAACTATGGATATTGAAGTAAAACTTTTGAACATGATTGATGTCCTTGGAAGAATTTAATTTTCCAAAAAATTGGCACTGTTTTTTTCCAAAATGTTTACATTTTAAAAAAGCATAATTTTGAAGATGCACACAGTATGTCAACATGTGCTATCTGCCATCAGGGGATATCAATGCGTTTTGTGCCTGCAACCCCTTCCTCAAAACTCAAGTAGGTGAGAGGAAGGGGTTGCACCCCCAAAACACATCCATTTGTCCCCCATGATGGGAGATAGCACATGTTGACATTAGGCATGGGATCAGAATGTAGATCAGAATGTAAATCCCCAGTTTGACTCCCAATTTGTGTGCATCTTCAAAATTAGGCCGCGTACACACGGGCGGATTGTCTGCCCAACTAAGTTCGTCAGACAATCCGACAGACAGTCCGTTCAAAATTTGCATGAACGGACTTGACCACACACGATGAGCAGACAGTCCGCTGAAAGCGTGCGCGATGACGTGTACAGCACGTACGACGGGACTAGAAAAACGACGTCATATACACTGCAATGCAACCTTCGGCCGTGTAAATCCTTTCTGAGCATGCGCCATACTTAGTTCGTCCAACTTGCCTACACACAAGCGGACTGTCCGCTGAAACCAAGTTTGGACGGACAAAACCAAGTTTGAACAGACAAAATTTCGGAAATTCCATAAGACTTTGTTCGTCAGACAGTCTGCTGAAAAAGTCCACTGAAGCCCACACACGAGCGGATTGTCCGCTGAAACACGGTTCAGCGGACAAAGTTGGACAGACAATCCGCCCGTGTGTACGCGGCCTTAGGCTTTTACAGGGGTGACTTCACCCCATCTGTTGAAGGCAAGATCCACACATTTTCGACAATATAATGTGTGATCTTGCCTTTTAAGTTTTTCAATGTTGAACTTTGTAAGTTCCAGAGTTGTGTATGTTCTGTTTTGAAACATGGCTGTTTATGTAACCTTAAAACAAAAAAAATATGTAGATAACTCAAAATGTTATATTTTTTTACAAAAAAATGTTTTTGTGTTTAAATTGGTGTTTACAGTGTCATTGGGTTTAGATAATAATGTACAAACCACTTGCACTACAAGTGCACTAGGAGACAGAAAAAAGAAACACAAGCAGGAATTTAAAATCCAGATTTTTGCAGATTAAATGTAAAATTTATTCAACATGTGCTGGCAAAGCAATGGCCCCCCTCCCCGAAACATATTGCACATAATTTTGTCACACTTCACGGGCGCTTTAGGGGGGGCAAGCCAGGACGGGCCTCTTCCAGGGACTTCATTGTTTGTTGAAGTCCAGCGTCAGGCCCAACTGTGACCACATAATTTGGGTTGTTTCTTTTCATAAAGTTATGCAGGATGTAACAAGATAACACGAAGGTATTAGGTTTGTATTCTGCCATTTTAAACAGGTGGAACAGGCTGGCCAGAATCCCAAACGCGTTCTCCACAACTCTCTGTAATTAAAAATCCTCTTCTCAGGGGTGAGGGTCCTCTGGGGGAATGGCCTCATGACATGGTTTCGCAGACCGAAAGCCTCATCTGCTACGAAGAGAAATGGCAGTCCTTCGACATTCTCCTCCGGGAGTGGCAATCCCAAGCCACCAATCTCGAGACGTCGGTAAAACTCAGTCTGGGTAAATACTCCTCCATCCGACATCCGGCCATTCCTCCCCACGTCCACATATAGAAACTCATATGTCAAGATACTATGAAACCCCTTATAGGTAAAATAGTATGACCCAGAATGGGGTGGTGGGACAATGTGGACGTGCTTCCCATCGATTGCCCCTCCGCAGTTAGGAAAATCCCACTGCTGGGCAAACTGGGAGGCCACAGTCTGCCATTCCTGTGGCGTTGAAGGAAACTGTGGAGTCAAACAAAAAAATCTAATTAGTAATTTTGCACAGAAACATTACAAGCAGATTATACACAAACATTGTTGGCCAACATCAGTATAACATTTCTTGTAAAGAGTATTTAAAGGCTAAAATATAAGGTCCACTTATCAGATTCATCACCCCCTCTGATCACCCCTTGAAATATTTTGGGGGAGGTATGTTTTGGACAGGTAACCACCCTCTCCACTATGTAATGGAGTAATAACAAAGTAATGTGTGTTACTTTGGCCAGCCCCTCCTTAATTACACTATTGGCAGCCCACTGGACAGGTAATAAGAAGTGGCATCAAAACAAATTAATAAATGGAAGCACATTTGTAAATTCTGCAATTACCTATCAAGATAATAATATGAGAAGAAAAGTATTTGAAAGTATTGAGGCAGGCCCTTGCACTACATGCTTGGAGAAATTCATCCATAAATCTGACCACAAAAGAGGTAGGTACAGTGTGTATTGGGTTTGGCAAAGTCATCAGATAGAGGATTGCTATCAGCTGACTTAGAAGTTAGGTGGAGGGGGGTTCCAAATGATTTTGGGCCCCCCAAAAAATGCCCCTGGCACTCTGCATGAATTTAAGGACAACAATAACATTTGTAAACATGTTAGGGGGTCTTTAGGGTAAAGCATTACAATGGAGCTGACAAAATACATTGTTAATTGACTAGACTAGGAGTATATGGGCCTCGGATAGCATGCTGGGGGGGTGTTAGTGAAGGCAAATATGCATGAAGGACAAAAAAGAAGCATACAAAAATCCAACATGCATGAGGACAAATTCCCAGCTTATTACAATTACGTTAATTATAGAATGATGAAAGAAATAAAAAACATTAGCAAACATTAAATACATATAATGTGATGTTAAAGGAGAAAACTTACCCTCATATATTCCTTCTGCAGGACCTGGATGATGAGAACTTGTGGTCCTGAAGGCTTCTCCCTGTTGCCAAGTATCACAACGTGGCAACTAGCCTCTGGTCCGAAGTGATGGCTTGCCGCATGCAGGTATCCTGCCTGCTGATATAAGGGGACAGCAAAGCCAGCAGACGGTGAAAAATGGGGTCCGTCATCCTGAGATTATTCTCACGGATCTCACGCAGCAAAGGCATATGAGAGAACTGGTCATGCTGGAGCAACCAATTCTTGGTCAATGAACTCCTCCCCACCCTGTTCATGAACCGGGCTTGTGTCAAAGTAAGAACCCCAACACCAAGCCCCCGCACAGCACAAACTCTATAACGAGTATGTACATGCAACATGGCTTCAAAATGGTCGGCTGGTCAGAACGGACAACAGAAAGCACTGATAAACAGCAAGGCCTGAAAGAATGAAATGCAAATCAGCAACGAGCGGACAATAAGCACTTAAAATCAAAGAGTACTATACGAAGATATAGGCTGCAATGACAAACTAATGCAAACTGACTACACGCGCTGATAGGCAGATACGCAACGACAAGCACAAACTATTGAGCAGGAACGATCTGAAGCACAAGACTGAAAAGCACGAATCGTCTCTAACCAAACTTCTAGTAAACACGCGATAAACACGAGATCAGCAGAAGGAGCCCAAAGGGTGCCGTAGGTGGTGCTGAACTTCCCTTTTCTAGTCCCTTAGTACGTGGTGGATGTCACCGCGTTCTTTGCGGTTTAAATTTGGTGTGACCGTGTGTAGGCAAGACAGCTTGAGTGGAATTCCGTCGGAATTCCATTGAGAAAATCATCAGAGCTTCTTCTGACGAGAATTCCGATCATGTGTGCGCGGCATTAGAGTTCAGTTTTAATTTTAAGACATGGGAAGTGTGTTACTGGACAGTTTATCAGGTGAACATAAAGGAAAAAGCCTAAAAAAGAATAAATTAATGCAGCCACTACATTTGAGAACTGGTGAGCTGAAATGTATTCAATTTTTGTTTTTGGGTTTATTAACACTTTAAATGACTACTTAAAATAAAAGGAATAACAATTGCATACCTATGCAATATTTAGGTAAGTTAACTCAATGGGGGTTATTTACGAAAGGTAACTCCACTTTGCACTGCACTTGGAAGTGCAGTCGCTCTAAATCTAAGGGGCAGATCTGAAATGAGTGGAAGCTCTGCTGATTTTATCATCCAATCATGTGCAAGCTAAAATGCTGTTTTTTTATTTTCCTTGCATGTCCCCCTCGGGTCTACATCAACTTTACTTCCAAGTGCACTTGCAGTGCAAAGTGGATTTTCCTTTAGTAAATAACCCCCAATGATTTCATAAGCAAATTCATGTATAAAAGAATTTCATATATATAATTAATTCAATATATTATTATATTTAAAGGGATTCTAAATGTAATTTTTTTTCTTTAAAATAACAACCCCCCTCCGATCCTCCTCTTCTCAGGTTCCCCGCCAGCGCTCCTGGCTCCTCACCCAAGTTGAGTGCCCCCATAGCAAGCCGTGTAGGCTCGCTCCTGAGCCTCACTGTCTGCATCTGATGACACAGACAGTGAGACTTATCCCACTCTCTCATCACTGGCTATGATTGACAGCAGCCCATGTTTGAGCCATTGAGGAGGGAGAAAGCAGACAGAACTTCTGCTCTTATGCATGTTTCTGGATTGAGATCAGACTCAGGTAAGTATAAGGGGGACTGGGAGGGAAAATTTCAACAGAAGGTTTCTTACTTTAATGCCTGGAATGCATTAAGGTAAAAAAACTTCTACCTTCAGAACGGCTTTAGTAATTATTCTTATATTGCCCGTCTTTACCACTACATACGGCTCATTGCATACTGTTCACTGCTCTGCACTTTCCTACTGTTATATGCCACACAGTCTACAGTTATGTACTGACATTTCATACTGATAATTGCCTGGCACTGTACACTGCTCATTCACTTTTTCTTGTACACTTACTGCTCTGCATTGACCCTACATACTGTGAACCATACATTACACACACTCCCACTGACAGATCGTGACTATGCAGGGCTCCATGACGTCTAAAGCTTTGAAGTTCTATGCATTAAGATAAAAATCCTCTGTGCAGCAGACCCGTCAGCCCCCAATACTTACCTGAGCCCCTTCTCTATCCAGCAATGTTATAGTTATGTCTTGGTTACCCGGGACTCCCCTCCTCATTGACTGAGACAGCAGCCATTGGCTCCCACTGTTGTCAACCAAAGTCAGTCAGTCAATGAAAAGAAAGGGGGCAGGGCCTGAACATGGCTCCGTGTCTGAATGGACACAGGGTGCTGTGACTCGGCTCAGGTGCCCCCACAGAAAACTGCTTGCTGTGGGGGCACTCAACAGAAGAGAGGGACCAGGAGCACCAAAGAGGGACCTGAGAAAAGGAGGATCGGGGCTGCTCTGTGCAAAACCACTGCACAGGGCAGGTAAGTATAACATGTTTGTTATTTTTACCTAAAAAAAATTAGACTTTACAATCACTTTAACTTCTTGATCACCCTTTAAATAATAATCAGCCCCCAGAAGATACTTATTTTTCAGCGCATATATCTACAATATACATGTCAAATGGATTCCCCTTATGCCGTAAGCCAAAGCAAAACTTCTATCTTGGGGTCATCAATAGAATACAATAGAGCACAGCTAACTGCTATATTCTGTACTATGGTTCTAATATTCCCAACAGGAAATATTCCAAAAAAAAGGTATCACCGATCCATATTTTTCAGTGCCCTGAGTGAACCAAAATTTGTTGCTGTAGGTAATGAACACTTTAGACCCTGGCTAAGGTATTCAGAAGCATGGTTGATATGATAGATATGACAAAATAGATAAAACTACCAATGGCTCTACAACTAAGTTTTATTGAGATAATTGTGTTAGAGGGAGGATCTCAAGTAAGCATCACTTTCTGGTCAATAAAGTTTTATAAAGAATCAAAGCATGGTGTACAGTTGTCTGGTTTTTGCATGCTCATAGGCCAGAATTAGCAAAATGCTTGGCCGGCCCACATGATTAAGTGACATGTTATTTATTAAGACCCTGAAGCAAAGCTTCATAAGTGAGTAATTAAGGATATAATGATGATACAAGTTATCAAATATGGGAACCACTGCATTAGGACACACACAATCATGAAAAGAATCAAGAATATAGAACAGTTTTCAAAATGTTTGCAAAAACAGTCACAGTTTTGAAATTGAAATAATTAGGTTTACAGAAGCTAATTTATTGAAAATTATTTATGATTATATGCTGCAGGCATAGGCATTTTGCAAACTGTTTACCTGAACAAACTGTAAGTAGAAAAAAAACCACATTAACCAGGATGGCTACATGTGGCTATACACAAAAGAATTTTAAAGATATGCATATGATTTTAACTTAAACAGTATATAGGTCATTTGCCAGATAAAACAACCAGTTAAAATGCATTTGATTAGAATAATAGATCCATTGTTTTCCAGGGGAAAAAAAGCAGTCAAAGTGACATGCAAAGAAATTCTAATTGGGTACACAATATAAGGTTAATATTCCTTGATATAGCTGCACTTTTTCCCCTTTTGTCCTCCACAACTCCTAATGAAAATTGCGAGACCTGACGGTAATGATAAGCAGTCATTCACACGTCCTTTGTGTCAAGGCTGAAGCATTAATGCCTTCCTTCATGTAACATTTTGCATAGCCTAAAGCATCTATTAAATTCCTTTGTAAAATTCATGAAACAAAAGTGGTGGGTTGAGTCTAGTGGGAGAGAAAGTAAGCTGCTTATTAGCAAAGAGTCAAAAATACAGAGCCAATTACAGATTTGAACAAGAAAGGCTAAGGGGTAGCACAGGGAGTAATTCCTTACTCAGCCCGATGGGCTCAAGCGAGAGGCATCTTGGATAAGAATATAGAAAATATTCTAAGCAGTAATTAAACTCAAATGTTTAGAGTTAGAAACAGCTCTATAACAGCACAAGAAATGTTCAAGTAAAACAGTTGTCTGGTCTCAGATAGATACTAAATTGGAGGGATTTACGAGATTTCCCTTAAGGAATGGATGAGGGTAGTCAAGAGAAGCCAGGAGCTCAGGAGATATGTAAAAATCTGTTTGGTATTTCAAATACTATAAATTAGATGAAAAATGAGCTTTCCTACTGAAGAAGTGACATAAAACAGAATAAACCACAATAAGATTGCCCTTCTTCTGTTATAAACTTGACATTAAGCCTGTCATGTTCAGTAGCATTTTAACAGACTTTGTTCTTCACCCTTTGGAACTGAGAAGATTGGCAGGTGCCACAATTTGCTTAAAAAAAAAAATCTAATTTAAATGCTTAAAAAATGTATGTGTTCAATTGTGTGTTCAACGCATTGTCAAATGTCTGGCATGTTCAATCCTTCAGGTACCCATGAAAAAAACAAGAACTGTTGTAAATATAATTTGGCTAATTTGTATTTACTTTTCTGAATACAATTGTGATAGAAATAATGCAATTTAAAAGTTTAAAACATTATGACAAAAGCGTATCTAATTTCAGCTCAACAAGTTTATAAGCTAGAACAAAGTTCAAACATCCTAATATTAGCAGCTAAATTGTAGCTTCATGTGAAATAAAGTGGTGAACTGTCTTCCATGTCCCAAATCACACCAATGTTTCCTTTCATCTTTGTTTATCAGCTATCTATTTTTTTTTATTGACTTATCTCCTTTTTGAAAATCCACAGTGCATTTTATTTTTGTTCACTGAAGAAACTGAATTTCATCTTAATAAAATGTGTGAACAAGCGCTTAACAGGATCCTCAACATTTTGTTTCACTTATGACGTGGTCCCTATGCAAATTTTAAACCTGGGCCTTGTGGCTTTAAGTTACATGTTAGTTTAAAACAAAAAAATAAAAGTTTAAATTTGCACCCTGTAAAAGAACAGTTAAAATGCCACCAGAATTTTCAGTGATCAACACTTCCCAGTATGTCAGATGTCTGCATCCCTTGCTGCCAGGGTAGTGTGTTTATGGAGCTGTTTTAAGGTATGTATATATAAAGCAGAAAAATAGAATTATCTATCTGTCTGTCTATCTATCTATCTATCTATCTATCTATCTATCTATCTATCTATCTATCTATCTATCTATCTATCTATCTATCTATCTATCTATCTATCGATCTATCTATCTATCTATCTATCTATCTATCTATCTATCTATCTATCTATCTATCTATCTACCTCTCCGCTGAAATTCATTCACACAGTCTTGCTCACTGGAAAAAAAAACTTGATTTGGGGATTTGTAATAAAAGTGATACATCCAGAACTACTGTGTTCCACACTCGTTCTGTAGATACTTTTAGTTTTTTTTATGACTCACCTCATTATAACCTGTCTGGTTATATTTTGCCTTTATTATAGACCAGGGGTGTCCAACCTGCAGCCCAAGGCTATGAAAGTGGCTCAACACAAAATCATAAACTTACTTAAAAATGTTGATTTGTTTTGGAATTTCTTGTAAAAATGCATTTACATCTAGTGAACATATATAAAGAAAAATTTCACGATATCCCTTTACACAACTTTTATAAAGCTGGCCATACATTACACAATTTTCGTGTATAATTTTCCTTTAGATTTTCCACTACCATGTACTAATCTAAACATATTCAAATTGTATGCAATTCACACCCTTGCACTACATATTTGAAGGTAAATCTAAAGCCCCGTACACACTATCAGATTGTCTGCTGAGTTTTTCCTTCAGATTTATCAAAACCATGTAGTAGAAGGGCCTGCCTGATTGCATACACATGGAAACTCCTAAGGTTTGACCTCATATTATATGGTTTTGGTAAATCTGAAGGAAAAACTCAGCAGACAATCTGATAGTGTGTACTGGGCTTAAAGGAAATTGAATAAGAAAATTGTATATGTAATATATGGCCAGCTTAAGTTTTATCTTCCCAAAGAAAAATATCCCACTCTTCACAATCATGCCTTATTCATGTCATCAGTTTTCGGAATCACCTATATTTTTAACCTCCCTGGCGGTATGATTCAGTCTGGTTTTAGGTGCTGAAAGCAGTACAATTATTTTGCATGGAAATTTGGCGTTTTATTTTGTAGTCCTGTAATTCTTAGGAATAACTCTATCAAATCTGTTCAAACCAGAGTCTAGCAGACATCCCGGGTATGATAACGTTTATAATATAATAAAGAATAATAAAAATTATTCAATAATGTAATCAAATCCTAAAACACTGAAAAAGGGACACGTTTTGGTTGCTATGGACAATCTCCAAATTCCAGGCAGAAAAAACTGTATTTATTATATAAAAGTGCATGCAGGGCATTGCATAGACCACTAGGGACAAAGGGGGTATGTATTTTTTAATACAGCACTGTAATCTGTAAGATTACAGTGCTGTGTGTGTTTTGTGCCTTTTTACTTTTTTTAATTTGCTGCCATTCTCCGCTCCCGTGCGCCGTAATGTCGCAGGGAACGGAGCTCTGCGGCATTCGGCACTGTGAATCGAGCGGAAGACAGCTCGATGACACAGCGTGGAGGACATTGCTGGATCCAGGGGACAAGGTAAGTAACTCTCCCTGTGTCCTCCCCTGCATCCAGCGAAGCGATCCCGAGTCTGGCTCGGGGTTACCGCTCCTGTTAGTGAAATTCCAACCCAAGCCAGACTCGGGATTACCGCTAGGGGGGTTAAGGATGAGCAATTTTCAAGAATGAAGCACATGAAGGACAAAATTAGAACCAAAATATCTATTGAGCACCTTGAGAATTGCTAGTACATGCATCAAACCAGATATTGATGTGTTCGTTTATTGAAAACAGAATCAAATATTGCACTCGTTTTATGTTACCCTCTTGAAATATATAGACATTTTATTACTCAGATAGGTACATTATCTAGATCAGTGATCAGTGTCAGCTGGTGCTGGATGATTTTGGGAGTGGTTGCTCTCTCCAGGTCCGCACTCATCCTACAGAGGAGACCGCAGGCCCCTGGACTGTCCTATGCCGCAGCTTCTATCTTCATCCAGGCTTCTTTCTGGGTTATGAATGGCCGGGAAGCCAGAAGCTGATGCTGTTTCGCTGGCATCACAGGGTGGGAGGGCTCAGGCCGCAGTGCTCTGCGCCCTGAGGACAATATAAACTGCCCAATTGGGGCTTCAGGATGTGGTCACGTGCCTGTAAGGGGGTAATGAATCTGGGAGAAATCTATTGGTCCGGCACCACGCACAGTGCATGGCCCCACAGATGGTGCCCCTGGGGGGGCAATGCCCCTGCGCCCTTTGTAGACTGCCCGCCGCTGTCAGTGATCATTAACTTGTAACCTGCCTAACTTTTTCTGCTATTCAGCTATCCTTATTGTTAGTGTATTTTATGTGTGGCCCAAGACAATTCCTCTTCTTCCAATGTGGCCCAGGAAGGTCAAAAGGTTGGACACACTTCATTCAATTCAATTAACTCATAGCTAAAATATGCTATTTCGTAGCACATCTTTTATGTATCTGACCAAGTTTTTCTAATCCTTAATCAGTAATAAACCCAAAAACAAACATTTATTATATTGCAGCTTACCAATTCTTAGATGTGGTGGCTACTTTCATATTCTTTTTTTAGGCTTACTTTCCCTATTTTCATCTGGTGATCCAGCCAGTAATTCTGTTGTTTTTCAAAAGGCAGGGGTGCTTACACTAATCAGCTTTTATTTATGCATGTAAAACCTTTATCTTAAAATGAAAAAATAAATGTTTGCTGTAACTGTGATTATAAAGTGTGAGCTGTCGATTTGTTAGTGTACCTAAATCTGCTAGTTTAAACACTTCCCTCCCCTTAGACTGACAATGCTACTTTCCAAAGGTGCCCCTGGGCTCTTTCATCCAGACTTGGGGCACTCTTAATACAGGGGGTGTCTTACTGGCCACATCACTGGGTGAAAAACGCCTAAAAAAGAAAACGAATATAGCCCCCCACATCAAATGATTGGTATGCTGCTATATATTACATTTTTGGCTTTGGGTTTATTACCACTTTAAATGAATAATAATATATGTGTATTGACATATGGCGTTTGGAGCAGGAGTGCCCAAGGAAAAAATGTATGCAGGTTATTGTGAACAATATAAATTTTTTGTGCTGGTTAGCACATAGCTCCTTCTAATTCACACATTCATGATGTGTACAATATATAAATACTCTCGGGTCACCTCAATGAGCCTCTACTAAAAATGTAGAAAACAAAAGTGACTGTTAAAAAATCACCACCCTAAATAATTGGGAAGTGTCAATACTATTATGTAAAATGACTATTGTGCAATTACATAACTAATAAAAGATATGAATTATAACAGCATTCCTATTTCAAATAATTAGTGTATATTCAGTTAAAACTGTGAAGTGGATTATTACCGTCAAAAAGGAAACAATACATCAGATCTTCAAGCCGTGGTTGATCATTAGGTTTGAATGCCAGTAACTAGGGATGTGCAGAAGAAGTAACTACACAGAAACTCTCCAGGCAAACAGTGATTTGTGCACAATCCTGCCCTGCTTTACAAAGATTCACATGGAAATACGGAGAAATAAATTTGCATTGATTTGTGGACATGTCTGAAATCTGCAAATCTGAGAGGTTAAACAAGAAACATACTTGACAAGGGTGTTCATTTTCATATGCTGTGTTCTGACAGAAACATGTACAACACCTTCCCCATTTCCTCCATCTGCCTGTTACTTTAGAATAGGTGTTTTATTTCTTGTGAATATGTTCTCTGGGAATGTTTAGATCACATAAGAAGGTTATGGAGTATTTTCAAATGCAGAATACCTGTTAAAGCATATGTAAAGCCAAAAAATGTGAAAAGCTACAAACTGTACTCCTGTGTCCCTTATAATAAACATTTTCATGTTTTATGAATTGAATTTCTCTACTGTAAATACCTGGTGATCCTGCCAGTCACCTACTGATTTAAGGACTTCCTATCCTGTACTAACCACGCTAAGCATAAAAGTAGATCCAAGCAAGTGTGGCCAGAATGCATCATTTTTTTTTCTTTTGTTGACAAAATGCCTTATTGACACATAGGATTACTTTGAAAAAATGTTATTGCTTCTACAATCTTTCCAAAACTAAAGAAAAATACATTACTAAAACTAAAGACAAACTAAAATTTTGTCTGGAGTATGGCTTTATATAAGATCTCTGGGCTATTTCTTAAAATAATTAGACCCCCCTCCCCCCCGCAGCTTATAAATAATAGTATGATCGTTTTTCCAATGGATGATTTAACAAAGAGTAATGCTTTCTTCAGGCAGAGGCCACCATCAATAGCCAGAGCTCCAATTCATGTGATGACATTGGTGAGAGAGGCAGGGACAAACAGTCAAAAAAAAGCTTCTGAGGACAGGTCATTACAACTCAAACTGCCCAGGAAAAAGACTGCAGGGTAACTAATACTATTTGTTAAATCATCCACAGGAACAAGTGAGCATTATATTCTTCAACTGCTGTTGCAATAAAAAAAAAAAAAACTCCCCGAAAAAAACCTCTATCTGTTAATACGATTGACTCAATTCCATTACCAGTTTTTCAGTATGTATATATTACAAAACTCAGGCTACACACGTGGTGATAGCATGCAGACCCTCCAACAACAGTAGGAAGTGGATGCAGGAAAAGTAGGTAGGTGGGTAGTAAGTTGATACAGGAAGTAGAAAGTGGATTAGGACAGAGCAAAATAAGTGAAATCTCTGCATAAGCTTCCATACAAATGGCAGCAAGAATGCATTACTGACACACAGCATTCCTGTAGCTCTGCAGTCAGCCTGTGATGTCACAGGCTGTCACGCTCCTTGTCAAACCCTGCTCCTCCTTGATTGATAGCAGCCCCTGGTGTTGTTGCATTTCTTTATTTTTTATTTTTTTTATTATCAGCCCTGTTGGGGGCTTTGGTGAGATATCAGGGGTATAAACAGACCCCTGACATTTTCCCTTTGAGACAGAGAAAGGGACTGAGGACAGAGATTCCCCACCCCCTTTCCCTGCAGCCTCAGCTGCACTGGAGATGAATGAACAGAGACAGAAGCTCCTGTTCATTCATAAACTGAAGTATTGTAAACACAGTTCACCCTTTAGCAGCCCCTTGCCTTGCTGTCAAGCAGCTGCAATTTGTGTACAAGCGAGGAAGTGCATGTGGTCATATGACTGCTGTATAGATTTTCTAGTTCAGGGCTTGGTAGATTTTTTTAGGCACATTATAATGATGTTTTTAATAAATTTGGAGTGTATTGTACATTATGCAATTAACCTGCTGCTTTGTTGTAGCCTTCACCTAAACTTTATCTGCTTTTTAAAGAATAGTTCCACTTTTGTTGGAAAAAAAATGTAGCAAATATGATTACTACACAAGCACTTTTGTAATTTAGTGTTAAACCCTAACTTCAGCCAAAACATTTGTTTTGGATAAAGCACAGGAGAGTTACAGCCTCTTTGAGTTCTTTATTGCAGTCTCTATGCCTATTTTGGAGTTTTCTTCCTACTTCCTGTCATAATTTTCAATCTCTCCAATGGGGAGACAGCCAAAAACACATATGATTAGCAATTATAAGGAACATGCGCTCCAGTAGCAGGGCTGGACTTACCATTGGGCTTGACTGGGCTCAAGCCCATGGGCCTGGTCAAATAGGGGGCCCCGCCGAGATACATAGCCGAGTGTACTCGGCTTGGCTCAGCTCCACTCACAGTCACGCCCAGTCCCGCCCTATGATGGACATAACACGGGAGTACACTCGGCTACGCTCGGGACTGCGAGAGGACCCGAGAGCCGCCGAGAGCTGCCGAGAGGACCAGAGAGCCGCTGAGAGGACCCGAGAGGATCCAAGAGATGCCAAGATACAGAGGACTCAGTATCTCGGCTGCGCCATTTTTAAACTTCAAGACTGCAATGACAAGACTGCAGTGACAAGGCTGCAAATGACACTGACAAGGCTGCAATGACACTGGACAAGGCTGCAGATGGACACTGATAAGGCTGCATTGATGGGCATTTAAATGTAAGTTTTTTCCTTAAACTTCCCTCCTAAAAGTTTTTTCCTTAAAATTCCCTCCTAAACTTGGGGTGTGCGTTATAAGCCGGCGCGTGTTTTACGCCGCTAAATACTGTAATGTATAGAAGGTAGGGCCCGAAAGTGACTCAAGCCCAGGGGCCCCCACCACCCTAAGTCCTGCCCTGTCCAGTAGTAAATTAGGTAGGAGTAAGGGGGTTTTACATCCCTGAAATTTTGCTTTGGTTTTCCTTCCCCTCTCTTTTCACCAGGGTCTGGCTCAGCTTTCCTTTTCATTACAGTATTAATGGTAATGAATTCCTGTATGTATTTCTGAACATCACCTCTTAATTGTTTTAAGTTAAGCTCATTGCACCCATGTTCATGCATGTTTTTTTGCTATAATTCAACCTTGGAGTAAATTTTGTAATATTTGTCGTATTATGCTTGATGTAATCTGTACCTGTTGTATAATTGTATGTAAATGCCTAATACAAACTTATTGTTTAAGCGGTTTGGCTATGTTGTGTCCTTGCTCTATATATTCAAGACAGAGCCAAAAACAAACATACATTTTTAATAGTGTTAAAGTGGGAGTCCCGTGAAATTATTTTTTTAAAAGTCAGCAGCAAATACTGCAGCTGCTGACTTTTAAAATAAGCACACTCACCTGTCCCAGGGTGCAGCGATGTCGGCACCCAAGGCTGAACCGTCCTGCCATCCTCGGATGCTGCTGCCGCCATCTTCGGTAAGATGGCGGCAGCAGCGCAAGATTGTCGCGCAGCGCAATCCGAATGGTCCTTGCTGTCTCCGGGATCAATGTGTGTCCCAGCAGACAGAGTGGCAGGACAGGAAGAGGCATGGACTCCCATGGGAGTCTATGCCTGGAAGTGGGTGCAAGTACCTGTCTTAGACAGGTATCTGCACCCCCCTCCACCCTGAAAGGTGCCAAATGTGACAGCGGAGGGGTGGAGGGTTCCAAAAAGCGGAGGTTCAATTTTTGTGTGAACCTCTGCTTTAAGAAGGGTTAGAACTTCTGATAATTAGTGATGGACGAACTTCCGACGGGACGTTTCGCAAACGCGGACCGGGAACGCGGCCGATAGTTCGCGAACCGGAACGTTCACAGAGGGCCCCATTGACTTCAATGGGAGGCAAACTTCGCAAACTTACAGGTCAAATTTGCAGCCACAAAATAATTAATAGCTGTGCAAACATAGTCCCACCACATGGCCAATGACATAACACATGTATGAGGTGAATCTGGGATCGACAACTACAAGCATTCTTTTTTTAGATGGGAAATTGTTGTGACAATTCAGGACTGTGCAGCGCATGAAGGCAATGGAGGAGAGGGAAGGTCAGGGACCAGGGTAGGCAAAGAAGAGGGTGCAGGAGATGATCACCAGCAGCGTGACATACAGCAATGACACCTGCACCGTGATAGAGTCATCTGACAGCAGCACCGTGATAGAGAGCACTGACATCAGCAGCGTGACATACAGCAATGACACCTGCACTGTGATAGAGTCATCTGACAACAGCACCGTGATAGAGAGCACTGACATCAGCAGTGTGACATAAAGCACTCACACCAGCACCGAGATATACAGCACTGACAGCAGCACCGTGATAGAGAGCACTGACATCAGCAGCGTGACATAAAGCACTCACACCAGCACCGTGATATACAGCACTGACAGCAGCACCGTGACAGAGAGCACTGACGTCAGCACCGTGATATACAGCACTGACACCTGCACCGTAAGCAGCCCCAGGAGGAAGTCAGCATAGCACAGGGATGGTGGGAGCCCCTCATAATGAGCATAGCACAGGGATGGTGGGAGCCCCTCATAATAAGCAGCCCCAGGAGGATGTCAGCATAGCACAGGGATGGTGGGAGCCCCTCATAATAAGCAGCCCCAGGAGTAAGTCAGCACAGGGATGGTGGGAGCCCCTCATAATGAGCATAGCACAGGGATGATGAGAGCACCTCAAAATATGCACAGCAGAGGTACAGCCCCAGGAGGAAGTCAGCACAGCACAGGGATGGTGGGAGCCCCTCATAATATGCACAGCAGAGGTACAGCCCCAGGAGGATGTCAGCACAGCACAGGGGTGGTGGGAGCCCCTCACAATAAGCAGCCCCAGTAGAAATATGACACCGCTCAACCTCTTCAAAGAGGAGGGTACGGGCATATAGTACGGTGTGCTTTTTTTGGACAAGGAAGTGAGCCAAATGAAGAAAGAAGGTCTCTGTGCTCGATTAAAAAAATTGTCTATAGACATATACATGGTCTACTGGCCACATGTGTTGAATTCCTCCAAGATCCATGCCTCATTCATTTTTAGAAATGTGAGGTAGTTAACACTGTCGTGAGCTAGGCGAGTACGCTTATCGGTCACGATCCCCCCTGCTGCGCTGAATGTCCTTTCGGACAGGACACTGGATGAGGGGCAAGCCAACAGTTAGATTGCAAATTGGGCAAGCTCTGGCCAGAGGTCAAGCCTGCCCACCCAGTAGTCCAGGGGTTCATCACTCCTCAGAGCGTCCACATCGGCCGTTAACCCGATGTAGTCGGACACCTGACAGTCTAGGCGTTCCCTGATGCTGGATCCAGATGACACCTGTCGATGGGTCGGCTGAAAGAATGACCTCATATCCGAAGTCACCAACACATCTTCAAACCGGCCCCTTCTTGCAGGCACTGTTGGATTGGTACCCGCAACTCCTTCTCTGGGAGTGGGAATTGCTCCTCTGCCAGCGCACGCAAAAGCAGAATGCAGCATTTCTCGAAGCAAGGCCTGGAAGTGCTGCATTCTGACAGCCCTCTGTGACGGCGGTAACATTTCCGCCATTTTGTGTTTGTACCGGGGGTCTAAGTACGTTGCCACCCAGTACTGTACTTGACCCTTATGCTTTTTATACAGGGGTCCCTATTAAAACACTGGAGCATGAAGGCCCCCATTTGCACTAAAGTGGAAGCGGTGTGGTGGCCTGGCTCCTTCCTGCTCATCATCCAGGATAATATTGTCCTCTTCATTCTCCTCTCCCCATCCACGCACAACAGGGATCCCAGAAAGGTTTAAAGCATGCTCTTCTTGCTCCTCCTCATCCGCCCCGGGAACCATCCTCCTCTGACTCCTCTTCAGACTCCTGTTGTTGACTTGTCTCAGATAGAGTAGCCCCCCCTGGGAATTCATCCAGCATTGCGACTTCCTCATCTTCCCGCTCATGCTCCTCCACAGCTTGATCAATGACACGACGCAATGCATGCTCCATAAAGAAGGCATAAGGTACCATGTCACTGATGGCGCCATGGCTGCGACTGACCAGTTTGGTGATCTCCTCAAATGGCCACAGAAGTCTGCATGCGTCGCGCATGAGCAGCCACTGGCGCGGTGAAAAAAACCCCAGCTCCCCAGAACCGGTTCTGCCGCAGAGTTCATACAGGTAGACGTTAACTGCACGTTTCTGCTGGAGCAGCCTATCAAGCATATAGAAGGTTGAGTTCCATCGCGTCGGGCAATCGCAAATAAGACGTCTGACCGGCAGATTGTGTCGCCGCTGAATGTCAGCAAGGCGAACCATGGCCGTGTAAGATCTTCTGAAATGGGCTGAGATTTTCCTTGCCTGCCGCAAGATGTCCTGGACCCCAGGGTATTTGACAAGGAATCGCTGCATGACCAAGTTTAAGACGTGTGCCATGCATGGCACGTGCGTGATTTTGCCCTGTTTCAATGCGCTAAGCAGATTGGCACCGTTGTCACACACCACTTTACCAACTGTCAAATTGAGCGGTGTTAGCCACTGATCTGCCTGTGAACGCAAAGCTGAAAGGAGTGCCGGGCCAGTGTGGCTCTTGGCTTCCAGGCACAACAGACGCAGCACGGCATGGCAACGTCTCACCTGGCATGTCGAATAGGTTCTGGGGAGCTTGGGCGGCGCTGCGGAAGAGACGCTAGCAGCGGAAAAGGAGGAGTCAGCTGAGGAGGAGAGGGAGGAGGATGGAGTAGGAGGAGAAGAGTCAGCCCTGCATTCAATCCGTGGCGGTAAAACCAAATCTACATGGGTGCCACGGGTTACATGCTTGACGGCCGTCAGAAGGTTCACCCAGTGGGCAGTAAAAGTGATATACCTTCCCTGCCCGTGTTTGCTAGACCACGTGTCTGTGGTCAGATGTATCTTGGCACCGACACTGTGTGCCAGAGATACATTCACTTGCCGATGAACATGGCCATATAGCTCTGGGATGCCCTTCTCTGAGAAATACTTCCTTTCTGGGACCTTCCATTGTGGTGTTCCAATGGCCACAAATTTGCGAAAGGCCTCCGAGTCCACCAGTTTATATGGCAGTAGTTGGCGGGCTATGAGTTCTGACAAGCCAGCCGTCAACCGTTGGGCAAGAGGGTTATCCGGCGTCATCATTTTTTTACGCTCGAATTAGGCCCACGGAAGCCTGCCTTTTTGCAGAAAAACGTGAGCTTGGCGTGATGGAAGGTGGAGTGGAGGACAATTGTGAGGAGAGAGGAGAAGGAGAAGTAGAAGACGAGGCTGGACGGTGAGAGCCTGCAGTGTGGCTTTGTGTGTTCCGTTGCTCCCACTCGGCTGATGGCTGCTCATGTGCCTTCTTAAGGCGGTCGTCCCTAGGTGAATGTTGGGCTTACCGTAAATAATGCGTTGACTGCAAAGATTGCAGATGGCACTGCGGAGCCATGTGCCGGTGTCCTGGGAGCGCCAGATGTGACCGTACATGGTCAATGACTCGCTCCTGATACATTTGCAGTCTGCTTTGTCCCTCCTCCAATGTAAGTTATTCCTGCTTCTCCTCCCTATCTGCTGGTCCATATCTCCCTCTGAACTCCCCTCCTCTTCCTCTCTTGTGGGCACCCACGTGACATCACTAGACACGTCATCATCAACGTCACCTTCCCCACCGCTATAAGTAGAGATCTCGGAGTAGGCAGCAACACCGGGGACCAACCTCCTCCTAGGGCTGATCTGGGTACTGTCGTCAGACTGCTGAGTAGTGGTTGTTGCTGCCTCCTCTTCCTGATCCAATACCAAGAGTGGCTGCGCATCAGAAATGTCTTGATATGGATCGGAAAATAATTCCTGTGACTCAAGCGGAAGGTATGTGGTGGTGGTGGTGTTGTTGTTGGTGGTAGTGTCTTTGGGGGTGCACATAGCAGAGAGTGAAGAAGAGGGTGCAGATCGAGAGGATGAGGAGGGTGCAGAAGTGTAAGGCTGAGTGAGCCACTCAACCAAGTCTGGTGCGTCCTTTAAAGTAATTGAACGCACCTTCTGCAACTTCCCACTTTGGCTCAAGCCTGTTGCTCCTCCCCTACCCTACCACCCCTGCGGAAGGGCCTGCCTCTTCCTCTGCCTGTCATTTTTTAAATGACCCTGTGACAAAACTCTCAGTCCCTATACCGATGAAGGAATGCTGCAGTATAGGGCAGCGGTCAGCAGTAGTGCACCTCAACCCTATGTATTGTGGACCGATACCAGTCCTTATAGAATGGCAGACTGTACCTCACTCAACCCTATGTACTGTAGTACCCTATACCTTACCAGTCCTTATAAGGACCTTTGTGGACCAAGTAGGTTGTGTGTGAGTGATTTGCAGACTGTACGTCAGTCCCTATACCGATGAAGGACTGCTGCAGTATAGGGCAGCGGTCAGCAGTAGTGCACCTCAACCCTATGTATTGTGGACCTATACCAGTCCTTATAGAATGGCAGACTGTACCTCACTCAACCCTATGTACTGTAGCACCCTAGACAGACCAAGTTACCAGTCCTTATAAGGACCTTTGTGGACCAAGTAGGTTGTGTGTGAGGGATTAGCAGACTGTACGTCAGTCCCTATACCGATGAAGGACTGCTGAAGTATAGGGCAGCGGTCAGCAGTAGTGCACCTCAACCCTATGTACTGTGGACCTATACCAGCCCTTATGGAATGGCAGACTGTACCTCACTCAACCCTATGTACTGTAGCACCCTAGGCAGACCAAGTTACCAGTCCTTATAAGGAGCTTTGTGGAACAAGTGGGTTGTGAATGATTAGCAGACTGCAGCAGAAGGGCAGCAGTCAAGTATAATATTCTTTCTATATTTGGAAGAAAGAATATTATACGTGTACAAGCCTATTACCATACCACTGATACCAGTCCTGAAAAGAACCTTTGTGGACCTAATATAGTAACAGCTACTGATTAAACTGACCCTCACTGCCTCACACACTGCTTCCTGCCTGTCCCTATACAAACTGACAAAACAGAGGCTACTGGAACAATAATTGAAATAGCACTTTTGTGGACCTGATAGTAACAGCTAATGACTAAACTGGCTGTCCCTGCAGCACACACCGTCCTGTCCCTTTCTCTAAACTGACAAAAGACACTCAGGCTGCTGCAACAATCACTAGCACAGCACTGCCTATCCTGAACTACACCTAACACCTATACCAGTCCTGAAAAGAACTTTTGTGTACCAAATAGCTAGCGATTTGGGTCACTGTAATCTCTCCCTGCTACACACAGCAACCTCTCCCTATAGTGACAGAAGAAAGAATGTAAAATGGCCGCCGGATCGGGTGTATTTATAAGTTAGGGGGAATGTCCAAGTGTCCATGTGCTGTAATGTCTCAATTGGCTGTCCTGTACCCCATGATGGATGTGTCATCATAGGTCAAAGTTCTTTTACACAGTAAACACGGAAGTCCGCCGGGCGAACGGCGCCAATAGTCCGCCGAACGGGCGGACCGCGAACAGCCGAAATTCACCGCGAAACGACCGCCGGGCGAACCGTTCGGCCATCACTACTGATAATGTTTGTATAGCTGCCTGAGCCTTCCTGTCTCAATTACATCCTTTATTTATTATATGGTTGTTATAGGGACAGTATATGAATGTCCCCAATGAAGTCACACACAAAAACAAAATATTATTAAAATGTGAGCTCTTCTACACTGTTTCCAAAACTCCAAAAAATAAATACAATTGCTGGAGTAAGGCTTTATATCGGAGCTCTGAGCTTTTCCTTAAAATAATTACTGTAGCCTTCCCCCAGGTAATAAAGAATATAATGCTGTTTTTTCCAGTGGAATATTATTACTAAACAGTGCCCCCCCCCCCCTCAACAACTGGTGCTCCAATCCATGTTATGACATCGGCGAGAGGAGTGGTGTCCAAAAAAAAAAAACTTAAAGCAGAAGGTCCACCCTAAAATGGACCTCCGCTCATCGGAATCCCCCCCCCCTCCGGCGCCACAATCGGCACCTTTCAGGGGGGAGGGGGGTGCAGTTACCTGGATAATCCAGGTAACTGCACCCACTTCCGGGCTAGCTCTCTGCAGAAAGGGGCGTACGTTACGCCCCTTTCCGCAAGCGCCCGCCCCCTTCAGCAAGTGCCCCGCTGCCTGCTGGGAAACACACAGCTCCCAGAGGCAGCGGGGACCGTCCGGATTGCGCCGCGCGGCTCGCACATGCGCAGTAGGGAACCGGGAAATTAAGCCGAAAGGCTCCATTTCCTGATTCCCATACCCAAGATGGCGGCGGCACGAGCGAGCGATCGGCTTCGGGTGCCGACATCGCGGGCGCGCTGGACAGGTAAGTGTCACTATTTAAAAGTCAGCAGCTGCAGTATTTGTAGCTGCTGGCTTTTAAAAAAAAAAAAAAAACGCGGAGTCCCGGTGGACTCCCGCTTTAAAAATTAGCTGCTTTAGGGGACAGGTCATCACAACCAGGACCTGCAGGGAGGAAGACTGCAGGACCTAGGATTAACCACTTCCCGACCAGCGCACGACGATGTACGTCGACAGAATGGCACGGGCAGGCATATTGGCGTACATTGGCGTACATGTACGTCCAATCTTCAATTGGGCATATGTCCAATCTTCAATTGGGCATACCCGCGATCGTCTCACGGGACGGCTGAATGGAGGAAATGCCGTGATTGGAGCAGAGATCAGTGTTCACTAAATGAAAGTCCAACCCCCCCACAGTTAGTAACACACCCCTAGGAACACTTAACCCCTACACTGCCACCCACTGGTTAACCCTTTCACTGCCAGTGTCATTTACACAGGAATCACTGCATTTATATAGCAGTGATTACTGTATAAATGACAATGGTCCCAAAAATGTGTCAAAAATGTCCGATGGGTCCCCCACAATGTCGCAGTCACAATAAAAATCGCTGATCGCCGCCATTACTAGTAAAAAAAAATAATAAAAAATTATTAATAAAAATGCTATAAAACTATCCCTATTTTGTAAACGCTATAACTTTTGTGCAAACCAATCAATAATCGCTTATTGCGATTTTTTTTTACCAAAAATATGTAGAAGAATACATATCGGCCTAAACTGAGGGAAAAAAATGTTTTTTTTATATATTTTTGGGGGATATTTATTATAACAAAAAGTAAAAAATAATGCGTTTTTTTCAAAATTGTCACTCTATTTTTGTTTATATCGCAAAAAATAAAAACCGCAGGGGTGATAAAATACCAACAAAAGAAAGCTTTATTTGTGGGAAAAAAGGACGTCAATTTTGTTTGGGAGCCACGTCGCACGACCGCGCAATTGTCAGTTAAAGCGACGCAGTGCCGAATCGCAAAAAGTGGTCTGGTCTTTGACCAGCAAAATGGTCCGGTCTGAAAGTGGTTAAGGTAAGTAATTATCCAGTGCAAAAAGTAAGCATTATATTCTTCAACTGCTTTTGCTGTACAAAACTCCCCAGAAGTGTCAGTAGCTTTTGATATAATTCACTCAATTATATTACTAGCTTTTCATTCTGTGTATATTACAAAACTCGGTTTAGACATGTGTCTATAGCAGGAGTCACATGCCCCCAACAACAGTAGGAAGCAGATGCAGTAAAAGTAAGAAGTGGATAGAGGAATTAGGAAGTGGAAGAAGGCCGAAGGAAATCAGTGCAATCCATGCTTGAGCTTAAAAACAAATGGTATCAAGAATTTGTAATTATGTTTCCTAGTAGGGTTGAGCTTCGTGTTGGAGTCGAACATACGTTCGACTCGAACATTGGCTGTTTGTCCGTTCGGCGAAGTCCGAACATTTTGGTCCGTTCGCGCCAAATTCGTGTGGCGCTCACGGCCCACAATGCACTGCGATGGCGCAGTGCATTGCTGGCTCATGATTGGCCAAGCATGCACTGTGACCCCGCATGCTTGGCCAATCGCAGCGCCAGCAGCGAGGAGAGCCATGATTGGCCACAGGCAGGATGCCTGTGGCCAATCATAGCTCAGGCTGTGTAGTGCACGCCCCACACTATATAAGGCCGCCAGCGCGGCGGCCTTGTGTTTTGTGTTGGCGTCTGAAGCAGTGGGTGTTCTGTGGACCTTCAACACAGTACACACCGATCGTTTTCGGCCGATTTTCGATCTTGCTGTTGTGTAGTGGTTATTGTCTGTGTGCCCTGACCGCAGTATACACCGCTATATTCACCTCACCTATATAGCTAGTGATCTATCTTTTATAATAGAGCTTGCAGTCAGTAGTGTTAGGAGATAGTGCGTGCTGTCTGCGTGCTCTGTACCCAGTACATACCGCTATATCCATCTACATAGCTGTTCTCTATTTGAGCCCACTTGCCATCTGCAGGAGTTATTGGAAGTTGTGTGTGCCTCCAGCACAGCACAGTATACATCTGTATATACCCCTTTATCTCTGGTGTTCTATAATAAAGGCATCTGCAGGAGTTAGTGGGTGTTCTGTGTACCTTCAACACAGTACACACCGATCGTTTTCGGATGATTTTCGATCTTGCTGTTGTGTAGTGGTTGTTGTCTGCGTGCCCTGACCGCAGTATACACCGCTATATTCACCTCACCTATATAGCTAGTGATCTATCGTTTATAATAGAGCTTGCAGTCAGTAGTGTTAGGAGATAGTGCGTGCTGTCTGCGTGCTCTGTACCCAGTACATACCGCTATATCCACCTACATAGCTGTTCTCTATTTGAGCCCACTTGCCATCTGCAGGAGTTATTGGAAGTTGTGTGTGCCTCCAGCACAGCACAGTATACATCTGTATATACCCCTTTATCTCTGGTGTTCTATAATAAAGGCATCTGCAGGAGTTAGTGGGTGTTGTGTGCCTCTAGCACAATATACACTACCCAACTGCTTTTTTACCCAACTCCCTTCAGGCCATTACCATGTCTGGAAGGCCAGCAAGGAGAGGCAGACAGGCGCGAGCCGATAAAAGAGGGCAAGCAGGCTCTGTGTCTAGAGACAACAGTGCTGGTCGTGGACGCGGTGCATTGTCATCAGCACGTGGCCATGGGACACGCTTGTCCTTCTTTTCGGCAGCTGGACATGTTGAACCGCAACATGCCAACGACTTGGTAGAGTGGATGACCAAGCCCTCTTCATCCTCCTCATCCTCTCTCACCCAGTCTCAGGGTACTAGCAAAGCAGCTGCCAATGCATCGTCTTCCCTCCTCTCAATGTCATCATCAGTGACTCCTTCCCTAGACCCACCACGTCCTCCTGAGGAGTCTCCTGAACTCTTTGAGCACAGTGTTGGGTACATGCTCCAGGAGGATGCCCAGTGTTTGGTGGGCTCTGATGATGACACTCAGCTAGAGGAAGGCAGTAGCGTGAGTGCAGAGAGAGGGGATGCTCAAGAAGGACAGCAATCTGGCAGTCATGTTCCACAAGCTGCAGCATACTGCCAGGTTTGCTACAGCGATGAAGAGGGAGGGGATGATGAGGGCACTGACTCCACGTGGGTGCCTAGAAGGAGAGAGGAGGAGGAGGAGGAGGAGGAGGCACATGTCCAACGAGGCAGGATGCCCTCCGGGGGCCAGCTTAGGGGCAGCACACCGACTGAATCACACCGCAGAGCTCCACCTGTGCAGAGCGCTGCCTCTGCGTGTTATTCTAAAAGTTCTTTGGTGTGGGCCTTTTTTGAGACGAGTGCATCAGATCGCACCGCTGCTATTTGCAACATATGTCTCAAGCGTATCTCACGTGGCCAAAACATCAGCCGCTTGGGCACCACATGCTTGACCAGACATATGTTGACCTGCCATGCAGCTCGTTGGCAAGCGTACCTCAAAGACCCACACCAAAGAACAAAGCGGACCTCTCCTTGCTCCTCATCAGCTGGCATCTCCAACCCCACTAGACCTTCAGTCCTCTCTGAAACCTGCTCTGAGAGGAATGAAGGTGTAGAATTAGGTGTGTCACAGCCAAGTGCTTCCGGGAACTCTGCTAGCGGTACACCCACGTCCGATTATAGCAGGCAAATGTCCCTGCCCCAGCTGCTGGACCGGCGAAAGAAGTTCACTCCCAGCTATCCACATGCCCAGCGGTTGAATGCTAGCTTGGATAAATTGCTAGCACTTCAACTGCTGCCTTTTCAGTTGGTAGACTCGGCCCCCTTCCGTGAGTTTGTACAATGTGCGGTTCCTCAGTGGCAGGTCCCCAAACGCCACTTTTTCTCACGGAAGGCGATTCCGGCTCTCTACCGGCATGTGGAAGGCAATGTCCTTGCCTCGCTGGACAGGGCGGTCAGCGGTAAGGTGCATATTACCGCTGACTCATGGTCCAGCAGGCATGGACAGGGACGTTACCTGTCTTTCACGGCCCATTGGGTCACTCTTCTGGCAGCTGGGAAGGATGCAGGACAAGGTGCAGTAGTGTTGGAGGTTGTTCCGCCACCACGCCTCCAAAATGCTACTATTGGTTGTGATACACCTCTCTCCTCCACCCCCTCCTCTTCTTCTTCCTCCATGGCCTCTTCCAGTGCTCTGTCCTCAGAACCAGCGGTGCTTCGTAGGCGTTCCAGGGGCTACGCAAGTACGCAGGCAAAACGATGCCATGCCGTGCTTGCGCTGGTTTGTTTGGGGGACAGGAGCCACACTGGGGCGGATGTTTTGTCAGCTCTGCAGGGGCAGGCCGAGAGGTGGTTGACGCCACGCCAGCTCAAGCCAGGAATGGTGGTTTGTGACAATGGCACCAACCTCCTCTCCGCCCTCCGACAGGGACAACTGACCCATGTGCCCTGTGTAGCTCACGTCCTTAACCTGGTGGTGCAGCGGTTCTTGGGCAGGTACCCCGGCTTACAGGATGTCCTGAAGCAGGCCAGGAAAGTCTGTGTGCATTTCCGCCGATCATTTAATGCCTGTGCTCGGCTGGCTGAGCTCCAAAAGGAGTTGAACCTGCCCAAGAACCGCCTTATATGTGACATGCCCACCAGATGGAACTCAACATTGGCCATGCTGCAGCGGCTGCACACGCAGCAGAGGGCCATCAATGAGTACCTGTGCGACTACGGCACCAGGACAGGGTCAGGGGAGCTTGGTTTTTTCTCACCACGCCAGTAGGGCATGATCAGGGATGCATGCACTGTCCTGTCACCGTTTGAGGAGGCCACAAGGATGGTGAGCAGTGACAGTGCATGCATCAGTGACACTGTACCTCTTGTCCACCTCTTGAAGCATACGCTGCGTGGAATAATGGACAGGGCACTTGAGGCAGAACAGAGGCAGGAAGAGGAGGACGTCCTTGCCTCTCAAGGCCCCCTTTATCCAGACAGTGTTCCTGCTGTGCCACCCATCACACAGGAAGAGGATGAGGAGGAGGAAGAGGAGGAGGAGGATGATTGTGTCAGCATGGAGGTGGAGGCTGGCACTCAGCATCAGCAGCAGCAGTCTTGTAGGGATGATTTACAGTCGCACGAAACACGTGGACTTGTACGTGGCTGGGAGGAGGTAGCTGCGGATCATGTTGTCCTTAGTGACCCAGAGGACTCTGGACCGAATGCCTCAGCTAACCTACGCTGCATGGCCTCCCTGATCCTGCAAAGCCTGCGGAAGGATCCTCGTATTCTTCGGATCAAGGAGAGGGACCATTACTGGCTGGCCACTCTCCTTGATCCACGGTACAAGGGTAAGGTTGCCGACCTTATCTTGCCATCGCAGAGGGAGCAGAGGATGAGACATCTCCGGGAGGCCTTGCAGAAAGGTCTGTGCAACGTGTTCCCAGAGACTGGGAGGTTACAAACTCCTGGTCCTGGACAACGTGTTGCTGAGGCATCGGTCAGAAGGAGCGGTGGAGAAGGTGGCCGTCTGACTGATGCTTTCAGACAATTTTTTTGTCCGCAGCCCCAAGGTATGATCGGTTCCAGCACCCATCGCCAGCGTCTGATTTACATGGTGCAGGAATACCTAGGGGCAAGGTCAGACTTGGACACCTTTCCCACCGAAAATCCTCTGGCTTACTGGGTCTTGAGGATGGATCACTGGCCAGAGCTTGCACAGTATGCAATTGAGCTACTGGCCTGTCCTGCATCCAGCGTTCTTTCGGGAACGCACCTTCAGTGCTGCTGGTGGCTTTGTTACCGATCACAGGGTACGCCTGTCCACCGAATCAGTTGATCGACTGACCTTCATCAAGATGAATCAGTCTTGGATCACCCACAGCTACCAAGCACCTGAAGCTGATGTAACAGAATAATTTTTTTTGAAATATCACATCCCTTCAAGACTGCCTATGCTGATGCTGAGTGACTGTCCTGTTATGTTGATTATCTATCCTCTTCCTCCTCCGCTGATATGTTGGAAGAACATTTCTGGTTCTGGTTGATGCCATCAGCCCAATTTTTCTGCCTCTGTTTAACAGGGGCGTTTAAGTACAATTTTTGATGCAATGCTTTGCAGCAGGGCTAATTCCTGCAATCAAACAAGAGTATATGGGAGAGGTTGCAGTGTGGTGGCACCAGCACCAGTGCCTAAGGCCCAATTTTTCTGCCCCTGTTTAACAGGGGCGTTTAAATACAATTTTTGATGCAATGCTTTGCAGCAGGGCTAATTCCTGCAATAAAACTAGAGTATATGGCAGAGGTTGCAGTGTGGTGGCACCAGCACCAGTGCCTAAGGCCCAATTTTTCTGCCCCTGTTTAACAGGGGCGTTTAAGTACAATTTTTGATGCAATGCTTTGCAGCAGGGCTAATTCCTGCAATAAAACTAGAGTATATGGGAGAGGTTGCAGTGTGGTGGCACCAGCAGCAGTGCCTAAGGCCAAATTTTTCTGCCCCTGTTTAACAGGGACATGTAATTACAATTCTTGATATAATATTTCACAGGAGGGCCCCTTCCTGTGCCCACCCAGAGTAACGGTGAGGACTTATAGTGTTGTGGCACCAGCACCACAACCACCAAAGGTCAATTTTTCTACCACTGTTCAACAATGGCATGTAATTACAATTCTTGATATAATCGTTCACAGCAGGGCGCTCCAGCGCCCACCAAGAGTCACTTTGAGGGCTTACAATGTTGTGGCAAAACCAACACCTTGTTCCGCTATTTCTGCAGAGCATATAGGGCAGGCCCCTACTTTCAAACATCCAATTTACAAACATCTCCTACTTGCAAACGGAAGGAGACAACAGCAAGTGAGATGAAAAAAGATGGACGACAAAACAAATTATACAGGGGTGATAACCCTTCCCTATGTTTTCCAAAAAGCTTAAAAAAAGTTTTTTTGACTGGAGCTACACTTTAAAAATGTACCAGTTGAAAATTACAAACAGATTCAACTTAACACAACAAACCTACACAGTCCCTGTCTTGTTTGCACCGCCTGTATACTGCTGTTCTGAGTATATAGGGCCTGGGGGCCACACGCATTTCCTTTTTTTAATATGGGTACGGGGTTCCCCTTAATATGCGTACAAGACCTAAAGGGGCTGGTAATGGGCAGGGAGGGCTACCCATGCCATTTTTCTCAATGATTTTCAACCATATTGCAGGAACCAGATATAACATTAAAACCGTAAGCAGTTTTAAATGGTGTTATTTCCGTTTAATGTCATTTTGTGCAGGGACTGTTCTAAACACAGGAAACACGTGGCACTTCACAGGCATACTACAGACACCCCCCAGGCACCATATTTAAAGGAATATTTCACTTTTTTTTTTTTCACTTTAATCGTCATTAAAATCAGTGCTCCCGCCAAAACGGCCATTTTGAAAAACATTTTAGGCATTGACCCATGTCCCCTGGGGCAGGAGCCAGGTCCCCAAACCCTTTTTAGGACAGTATCTTGCATATTAGCCGTTAAAATTAGCACTTTTCATTTCGAACGTTCGAGTCCCATAGACTTCAATGGGGTTCTATAGTTCGTTCGAATTTGGGGTCCGTTCGAAAGTTCTGGTGCGAACCGAACCGGGGGGTGTTCGGCTCATCCCTATTTCCTAGTATGATTGATTGTATGCAACTAAAGTGACCAAATGAGGTGTTTATTTTTAGAAAGAGTGGAACTAGATTTTAAGTTTATGTAAGCCTGCTGCCATCATGAACAAAAGAAAACAGGACTTACAGTAGATGGTATGGTTGTCAACTTTAGATGCCTGCATGCCTGGTTAATTTCCTACAGAGCACTCTAAAGCCCCGTACACACGATCGGACTTTCCGACAGGAATTGTTCGATGTCAGCCTGTTTTCGGTAAATCCGACCGTTTGTATGCTCCATTGAACAACTGTTGTCAGATTTTCCGCTAGCAGGTTTTCAAATTTTCCGCTGACAAATGTGTGTTATCCGATTTTCCGAGCATGTGAACACAAGTCCGTCGGACAAAAGTCCAAAGTAGAAGCATTCATGCTCGGAAGAAAGGATGAGCCAGAAGCGGTCGGTCTTGTAAACTAGTGTTGGTAATGGAGAATTAACATTCGTGGCATAGCAAATTATGAAATCTCCAAATGCAGCGCACATTCTCTTCTTCTTTAATGGGAAAATAATGAAGTTTCTTTGCTAGTAATACTGATGGAGTTATTGCAAACAAATTTTCAAAGCTTTTTTTTCTAGTGATATCAAGAATAATATTATTATGCTTTTTTTTTTTTATTTGGGCAAGTTACAACAACATCATTATCCAGTAGCCTTTAAGATCAAAGATACAACTATGTTGGTGTCCCTTGTCAATTTTACATGTATTTTTAAAAATGTAACTGCCTACTCCCAAATAGGGATGAGCTTCAAGTTAGAGTCGAACTCATGTTCGACCCGAACATTGCCTGTTCGCCCGTTCGCCGAACAGCGAACAATTTGGGGTGTTCGCGGGAAATTCGAAAAGCCACTGAATACCCTGAAAAAGTCTATGGGAGAAATCTAAAGTGCTAATTTTAAAGGCTTATATGCAAGTTATTGTCATAAAAAGTGTTTGGGGACCTGGGTCCTGCCCCAGGGAACATGTATCAATGCAAAAATCTTTTTAAAAAATGGCCATTTTTTCGGGAGCAGTGATTTTAATAATGCTTAAAGTGAAACAATAAAAGGGAAATATTCCTTTAAATTTCGTACCTAGGGGGTGTGTATAGTATGCCTGTAAAGTAGCGCTTGTTTCCCATGCTTAGAACTGTCCCTGCACAAAGAGTCATTTCTGAAGGAAAAAAAAGTAATTTAAAAGCACTCGCAGCTATAATGAACTGTCGGCTCCCAGTAATACAGAGAACAGTCATTGAAAGTCATTGATAAAAAAAAAATGCGTGGGGTCCCCCCAAATTCAATTACCAGGCCCTTCAGATTTTAAGGGGAACTCCACACCAAATAAAAAAAAATGGCGTGGCATTCCTCCCAAAAATCCATTCTAGACCCTTTATCCGAGCACGCAACCTGGCAGCCACAGGAAAAGAGGGGGGATGAGAGAGCGCCCCCCTGAACTGTACCAGGCCACATGCCCTCAACATGGGGAGGATGCTTTGGGGGTCTGTGACCCCTCAAAGCACCATGTCCCCATGTTGATGGGGACAAGGGCCTCATCCCCGTAACCCTTGCCCGGTGGTTGTGGGGGTCTGTGGGCAGGGGGTTTATTGGAATCGGGACGCCCCATTTAACAAGGGGACCCCCAGATCCTGGCCCCCCTGTTTGAAATGGTAACGGGTACATTGTACCCTTACTATTTCACGAAGAAAGTGTAAAAAATTTTTAAAAAACACACAGGCACCGTTGGGAAAAGTCCTTTATTAAAAAAATAAAAAAAAAGATTCCAATGATGGTAATCCACTCTCAGTATCACTATCCTGCGATGGGTGATCTCTACTCTGGGGTCCAGCGATGGATGATCTCTCCTCTCCAGGTCCAGGGTCCAATGATGATGTCCAGCACAGCGCATCCTGTCTCCACCGGAGACACCACGGGAATCCCAGCAGCCTGACAGGTCTCTTAGCTGAGGACGGGTCACAGACCCCCAAAGTATCCTCCCCATGTTGAGGGCATGTGGCCTGGTATGGTTTAGGAGGGGGGGCACTCTCTCATCCCCCCTCTTTTCCTGCGGCATGCCAGATTGCGTGCTCGGATAAAGGGTCTGGTATGGATTTTGGGGGGGAACTCCACGCCATTTTTTTTTTATTTGGCATGGAGTTCCCCTTAAAATCCATACCAGACCGTATGGATATTTGGGGGGAACACCACGTCATTTAAAAAAAAAAATTGATGCAGGGTTCCCCTTTATATCCATACCAGGCCTGAAGGGCCTGGTAATTGAATTTGGGGGGATCCCCACGCATTTTTTTTTAATCAATGACTTTCATTGACTGTTCTCTGTATTACCGGGAGCCGACAATTACTTATAGCCGCGAGTGCTTTTAAATGACTTTTTTTCCTTCAGAAATTACACTTTGTGCAGGGACAGTTCTAAGCACGGAAACAAGCGCTACTTTACAGACATACTGTAGACACCCACCAGGTGTGATATTTAAAGGAATATTTCACTTTTATTGTTTCACTTTATGCATTATTAAAATCACTGCTCCCGAAAAAACAGCAGTTTTTAAAACTTTTTTTGCATTGATACATGTCCCCTGGGGCAGGACCCAGGTCCCCAAACACTTTTTATGACAATAACTTGCATATAAGCCTTTAAAATTAGCACTTTAGATTTTTCATGTTCAAGTCCTATAGACTTTAACGGTGTTCGGATGTTCGAACAAATTTATTGCCTAAAAACCAAAAAATTTAGCACTTAAAATAGAAAACACCTTGTGGAGAGAAGTGTTATTATAACACACAAAAAATATAAATGTAATAGATAGCGTAGCCAAGCTACACCAAATAAAGGCAAGTGCACTTAGTATAACTACACAAGTGTAAAAAAGTCTTTGTGACTCGTGACATGAAAAAACAAAAAAAGTTCAAATAATGGATGTACCAAGTGGCCTGGGACTATACCAAGACCCTACATAAGAAAAGACAATAGTCTCTATAATCCTAGATGATCACTTCACGGTAGAGAGTAGTCAGGATCTGTTGCAATGCCACACATCAAAATACCCCAGAGGTGAAGATAACAGCTGGATGTCACCCTTCATACAGATACCACGTTATAAACAGGAAAGGTAATGGATACGCTTACCCGAAGGTGTGGACCCACACACATTGGTGGTGAGTCATTCAGACATCAAATTGCGATAGACAGCAATTCCTCCATCCAGGTGATGTAAACCTCAGCTATGCCAATACACCATCCAATCTCGGGGTATCCAATCCGGGACGTTTTTTCGGCTCCAAGGTGGTAAAAAAGACAATCACACCCCAAATTGGCGCGTAAAAAATGCAAACAGAAAAAGAGGGAAAAAAACAAAAAGCCTCTTCATAGAGCAGATTAATCCGATAGGAAATGTTTTATTAAAACAAATTTAAAAAAACAAGATACATGTATGTACAAACCCTCAATGAAGAAGGACAAAAATACAGATATCAATAAAAAAGCATAGAAAGTCTGCAGGCTATGTACCCAACATGTTTCGCAATAAACTTGCTTCAACTGGGGCATAACCTGCTGTGAAATCCCACGCTCATATATACTGCTCTATCGTCACCTCAAAATTAACATCAGCTGCTGTTTAAAGACTGGGGCGGCAAAACTAATACAAAAAAGTTACTCCTACACACCTTTGCTGATACTGACAGGGATAAGCCAATCAATGAAGGGGCAGTATCACATCTAGCTTCTGTCCCTTCCCAAAAAAGTTACTCCTACACACCTTTGCTGACACTGACAGGGATAAGCCAATCAATGAAGGGGCAGTATCACATCTAGCTTCTGTCCCTTCCCAAAAAAGTTACTCCTACACACCTTTGCTGACACTGACAGGGATAAGCCAATCAATGAAGGGGCAGTATCACATCTAGCTTCTGTCCCTCCCAAAAAAGTTACTCCTACACACCTTTGCTGACACTGACAGGGATAAGCCAATCAATGAAGGGGCAGTATCACATCTAGCTTCTGTCCCTCCCAAAAAAGTTACTCCTACACACCTTTGCTGACACTGACAGGGATAAGCCAATCAATGAAGGGGCAGTATCACATCTAGCTTCTGTCCCTCTTATTCAAAACCAATCTACCGACCAATCAAGGGGGGATGGACATGGATCCAATCAAAACGGGCATAAGGGGAGGGGCGGAGCGAACCCCCAGTCAAAACCGCCCACCACTCTACTATCACAGGGGAACATCATAGAGGCAGACATCATAACTATAATATCCGCCTCTAATCTAATCTACATAGCAGAACACGTCTCTCCTCCTCACATAAGGGAGAATCGGCGGTCAGCGTGAGGATGTCTACGTCCGAGTGCCACAGCGTTGCCCTATACAGGCATCAGACACCGTGACACCTACGAACGTCACTGCCTCACGCGCATTACGTCATCACGCATCGCCTTACAAAAGGTGATGCGCTCCAAGCCTCCCTGTGAATCATTCTCTACCAATGGAGTGACTGACTCGCTCCTGGGAAGCTAGACAACACGGGGAAAGAAATATATATATAAAACCATAGCATAATACACCATGGTTTTGAATATCTAACACTAGTACTCAACCTCCCCTCTAGTGGCCAAAGAAGGAAAAGCACCTGTCTTTGAACATACCAGCCAGTGCATATACAAAAAAGAAAGGAAACAACCTGAAAAAACTAAACACTAAAAAAAATAAAAATAAAAAATATTTTTTCCTCATTAATAAATAGCATTCACCACTCCTATATCAGCTGATAGGGAATATATAACCTAAATAATTTCATATATATAATTGCTGTAAATTATAATGACCCAAGACCAAAAAAAAATAATTTCAAAGTATATCCAACAAACCATGAAATAGCCCCCAATACCTAATATCCCCTACTTCTATGATTTATTAATAAAGGCGTTTATGTCCAAATCAAGATTCAACCCAAATGGAAAATAACATTTTAACTGATAAATCCAAAAAGTTTCCAATTGGGAAACACCCCTTACTTTAGATTCGCCCCTCCAATGTGGAGAAAACGCATCAATAACATGAAATTAAGTCCCAAAGGGATTTTTATTATGACAGTGTAAATAATGTTTAGGGACACTGTGATTGGTCAATCCTAATCGTATGTTAGTAATATGTTCATTTACTCGCACTGAGAATGTTCTAATCGTGCGTCCCACATATTGCCACTTGCAAGGACAGGTAATGAGATAAACTACAAAACATGTCGAGCAAGTGGCAAAACATTTCATGTGGTATATCGTAGAGGTGACAGAGGACTGAAAAGAGTCGATCTTACTGCCACATAAAGCATTATGTATGCACACGTTACACCTCCTACATGGAAAAAATCCCTTTGTCTCCCTAAAAAATGACTTTTTCACTGGGGGACCAATCACATTTGGGGCAATCATATTTCTCAAAGAAGGTGCCTCTCTATAGATAACGTCTGCTTTATCTGGAAGGACAGGCCCTAAGTGAGGGTCATTCTTCAATACGTCCCAATGACGGTTGAAGATAGCCTTAATCTGCTTGGATTGTACTGAGAATTGAGTAATAAAAGACCATTTCGATTTAGTGTCCGCTCTGTGTGTGGTACGTACACTAGTGAGGGTGGACCTATCTAAGGTAGCAACTCGACAGATCTCATCATGAATAACATCAGGGGGGTAGCCTTTATCTACAAACCGTGATTTCAAGACATCGGCCTGCATATTGGTCAATATTTGCTTAGTAGGATTCAGGGGACCTGGGGTTCACTGTTATAGTGCCGGTCTACAGTTACTTGGTTACCTCTAGCCACTTACGAACTTCCTTAGCATTATCTGCTGGGCTTTGTGAATGAGCAAGGCCTTGCCTCACTTAGTTGTTGTTTCACTGCAGGGGCAACATGTCTTGTTAAAGACACACAAAGGACAGTCCTGCCATAGATGACTTAGGCTATACTTTTCCATCGTCGCTAGGAGCAATTTCTCCATATCCTTAGAACAGACCTATGACTATAACCAAGAGATCTTGGTACTTCTGTTATTTGGAGTCATTCATATCCAAGTTATTTATAGCTCTGCAGTGTGGGGCTGAGGCCTCCCATATGTCCACAAGACCTTTGATATCTGCTTTGGATGTTTTATAAGTTTGAGCATAATTATTGGAGCAATCTGCTCATTGAGGTTCTACAAGTGCTCTGGCAGCTTCCACAACATAATCTAATTCTGTATATGAGGGCTCCTGCGCTATATGTAAAAAAAATTAAAAGGCACAGTTCTATTCCAATAGGTGCAGAAAACACTTTATGAGTTGGCTCTCATTAAATATGAATAGAATAAAAAGGGGTGTTGCGCGTCCTAAAATAAAACTCAGCAACTACTAAATACTCAATCTATATCTTAAAAGTGTCAAAGATATAATAGTGTGAATAATAATTAAAAACAAAGTGCAAATGTGCTTAATAAATCAAAAATAATAATATCAGGAAAAAATAGAACAAAGTGCATCTGTGCATAGCATATCAAAAATATTAAAAAAGCTTCAAAATAATATGCAAGTAATTTGAATATCAACGACAGTGGTGCTGTGATAAAACATATAATATAGAGTAATAAAGTGCATACAGCAAAAAAAATATATAAAAAAAAACAAAAAAAACAATTGGGTTTAATCAGAGTGACCCATACATAGTCCAATCGTGAATATTAAGGTGAAATATTACCTTTGTGAGTAGTAAACTACTCACAAAGGTCACACAGTGACTTCAACTGGGATGTTACATCCCAGTTGAAGTCACTGTGTGACGCAACGCGTAGGAAACCGGAAGTGACGCCTACACCTGAGCGACACGCTCGTCGGTCTGTTTTGCTGTGCCCCTCTCTACCTTTGTGAGTAGTTTACTATTTGCTTAATAAAACTGATATTATTTTAATCTACTACACTATGGTGGACTCTATCTATTCCTTGAGTGTATAGTATATATATATATATATATATATATATATATATATATATATAGTATAGTGATAGTATCCACGGAGGAATTTGATGGTTGACGGTGATGCTAGAGAAGTGTGAAGTTCCCCCCCGTCCATCTCCTGAATTCAAGTGTTCCTTATAAAAGGCTATTTTTGCTGTATACCTTACAGCAGTAAGGTAATTACCTAGTGTGACCAGCACTAACACGTGAAAACCACCTGAACGGAGAGAGTTGGTTTGGCACTGTGAACACACAACTGCACTTTTTTATTTGGTTGTAATATTTCACCTTAATATTCATTTTTGATATGCTATGCACAGATGCACTTTGTTCTATTTTTTCCTGATATTATTATTTTTGATTTATTAAGCACGTTTGCACTTTGTTTTTAATTATTATTCACACTATTATATCTTTGACACTTTTAAGATATAGATTGAGTATTTAGTAGCTGCTGAGTTTTATTTTAGGACGCGCAACACCCCTTTTTATTCTATTCATAATCTAATTCTGACTCTATTTGACCTACTTTTCTAAGTGTGTTAGTGGGTTCTACTTTAAGCTCAAGGGTTGGGTGTTCTAGGCTTAGGCCTTCATCCTAGTAAACTTTTCTTGTTGTGGATCACCTTAGCTGTTGGTCCAGTTTTTCTTCTCCTGTTCAGGCAGTTTGTTATTCCACTTACTGTTTGATGCCCATCATTCTTCAGTTAGCAATTTTCCCTTACTAGAGATTACATGTCCTGGTCTGGAGCAATTAGTTATTCCTCATTTCTCTCCCCATGGGGTTGAGGCAAGTTTCGATATTTGGTTGCCACTGCATTGTCTAGAATTCATTTAGGTGTTTATTTCTCAGATACCCTATGCCCACTCATCAGACTGCTTTTGGATATCCAAAATATCTAAGAATTTACTGTGTTCCGTGTCTCTCAATGGACAAAAAATTTCTTCATGGTGATTGAAGAACACATATCCCATCCATCTGTGTTAATGGCCTTATGTACTGCCTGTTCACAAAATTGATGTATACTGGTTGGATGCAGGTTTATGTAGGGGCTGGCTTAACATTTTTTATTTGCCAGTGTCTCAAACCTCTGAAAGTAGCAGTAAAACCTAAATGTCTAAGAATTTACTACATTCCATTGTTTCTCAATTTACTTTTTAAAGAAAGATTTTATGAAAAGTATAAAAATATTATTTTATTTCTCAAAATGAAACGAATCAGATTTCTGCTCATGTAACCCAAGTTAACTGTAAAAGAAAAAAAAAATCCACAATTAAATATGCACTGGCGCTGTCACTAAAGCTGTGAAAATCATATTGTTCCATAACACCACTCATGGCTTTAGGGCTTTAAGGAATCCCCACGTTAGTTAAAGGATTTGTGTATTTACAATGCTTGCCTCAAAGAAAATACTCTCTCTGCTGTATGGATTTTTTTTTCTTTTTTACATTGGTGCATGTCCTACATGGCAGTGTTCATCGTCCAATGTCTTTTTGAGAGTAGCTTGCCTATTAGACTAAAAAATGAACAGAATTTTACAGTGAGATTTACCACCAATAGACTTCAATACTAAATTCAACCCGGGCAGATTAGCCCATCACTAATGGTGGTTACAAGTTAACTGAGCCAGGAATGGAAAGAAACTATTCTCCCAAGACTTGACCTCTACTACTAAGCATGTACCTAAGGGACTTCTTAAGGATATGCCTTGCTGTGATTTCTTTCTTTTTGAACATATGTCTTGGTTTCCTCCTTTACATGTTTCTTGTTGTGATGTTTCCCTTCCAAATAATAATACATTATTTCTTACTCTTTATGATTTATTTTACGTAACAGTATATCAATAAAAAATGGTAGTAATGTAATTTAAGCAGGAATACTCAGGAGGAGGTTGAAGCAATAGAATGAATTGTAGTTTCTAAAATCCTCTAATGCCCCTTTCCCTGTTTTCTTTTTTTTTTTTTTATCCTGGATTTTGGGGCTGTAAGGGAGCCAATATCTCAGCATCATACTGCTGTAGAAAGTTAACATACCTTTGTTATTAAGAAGAGATACAATTTTTCAGTTTATGAAATCCACAGCTCCCAAATGTCTCTAATTTGGAGGGGCTCCCCCTATATTGAATCAAAATCCCTTTGTCCCTTGTTACTCCTGAAATGTAAATCTTCCTGGATTGAAGTACAGACTTTGTAAAAAAATTTATTATTTATCTACCAAAAGTGTTATACTGTACTCAACCTTTTATAAAGGCTTTAAACTATCAGGTATTTTTGGGTTTTTATATGTGGGTTTAACCAGTTCATCCTTCGTGCTCCATGGAATTGGGGGCTTAGCAGAGGGTGTAGCCCTTGCCTACATATTTTGTGCTTATTATATGCCATATCAAAAAGCTGGGAGGAATGATTAAATCGGTGTGATTTGTAATATACTGTCAACGCCTTTTTATACCTGTCACTAGCTGTTGGTATTGTTATAGTGCTAGAGTTTCTTTAAGCAGGATGGCCTGCATATACAACCTATAGAAAATTAAAACCTTAAGAAAATTTTAGCTAGAGAAAATGCTAATCTAGATTTTCCTTCTGACATTTTCCTTCTTATTACATGAGCATATTTTATACTGACTCATACTTCTATACTCTATAATATATATATGTAATTTGCAAATGCGTTTGTAATGTAAGGGTGCTTTGGTGAATTTACAGTACATTGTGACACATGTTTTGGGGCTCAGCTAATTCATTTTAATGCATTTAGCCCCCATTTGACAGGTCAAATTGCATGTCAAATTGGAGCCCATTTCCGGCAATAGGAGCATCCCAAACGGTGCGACGCTGACTTAGCAGCCCGCTCTGATTTCCAAAAGTAGTTATTGCACTACTTTTGGCGACTTCGGGAGTGATTTCAAAAGACATCTGTGCATGAACCCACACAGATGTTTTTCAAGTCAGACTGAAGTTCCGCTTTGAATTTGTGCAAATTCAGATGAACTTGCATGATTTCAAAGCCGTGTTCAGTGTGAACGAGGTGACTTTGTCATTGGATTATAAAAAAATAATGAAGTCCCCTGCAAAGAGACCTAAAGTGGAACTATAGGAAATGACAGATATACAGTGCCTTGAAAAAGTATTCACACCCCTTGAAATTTTCCACATTTTGTCATGTTGCAACAAAAAAGGTAAATGTATTACATTGGGATTTTATGTGATAGACCAACACACTGTGGCACATAATTGTGAAGTGGAAGGAAAATGAAAAAACGTTTTTCAAAAATGTTTTACAAATAAATATGTGAAAAGTGTGCGTGCATTTGTATTCAGCCCCCCTGAGTCAATACTTTGTACAACCATATTTCGCTGCAAATACAGCTGCATGTCTTTTTGGTTATGTTTCTACCAGCTTTGCACATCTAGAGAGAGTGACATTTTTGCCCATTCTTCTTTGCAAAGTAGCTTAAGCTCTGTCAGATTGGATGGAGAGCATCTGTGAACAGCAATTTTCAAGTCTTACCACAGATTCCCACATAAATATGCTTTGATTTAAACCATTCCATTGAAGGTGAACCCCCAATTTCAAGTCTTTTGCAGACTCTAATGCCCTGTACACATGGTCAGACTTTCTGGTGGAAAATGTGCAATCGGACTGTGTTGTCGGAAAATTGTGTTGTCCGTGTGTGGGCGTCCATCTGACTTTTTCCGTCGGAATTTCCGATACACACAGTTTGAGATCTGGATCTAAAATTTTCTGACAACAAAATCCGATCATTTAAATTCCAATTGTATGTATACAATTCCGATGCACAAAGCGCAATGCATGCTCAGAATAAATTACAAGACGAAAGCTATTGGCTACTGGCCTCTTTATAGTCCTGTCGTACGTGTTTTCCGTCACCTTGTTCTTAATGATCGGATTTTCCGACAACTTTGTGCGAACGTTTGTATGCAAGACAAGTTTGGGCCAAAATCCGTCGGAAAAAATCCGATGGATTTTGTTGTCAGGATTGTCCGACCGTGTGTACAGGGCATAACAGGTTTTCTTCTAAGAGTGTCCTGTATTTGGATCCATCCATCTTCCCATCAACTCTGACCAGCTTCCCTGTCCCTGCTGAAGAAAAGCATCCCCACAACATGATGCTGCCACCACCATGTTTCATGATGGGACTGGTGTGTTCAGGGTGATGTGCAGGGATAGTTTTATACCACACATAGCATTTTACTTTTAGGCCAAAAAGTAAAATTTTTGTCTCATCTGACCAAAGCACCTTCTTCCACATGTTTGCTGTGTGCCCCCACATGGCTTCTCACAAACTGTAAATGGAACTTCGTATGGCTTTCCTTCAACATTGGCTTTCTTCTTGCCACTCTTCCATAAAGGCCAGATTTGTGGAGTGCACGACTAACAGTTGTCATGTGGAGAGATTCTCCCACCTGAGCTGTGGATGTCTGCATCTCCTCCAGAGTTACCATGGGCCTCTCGGGTACTTCCCTGATTAGTGCTCTCCTTGCCTGGCCTGTCAGTTTAGATGGACAGTCATGTCTTTCCATTTTCGGATGATGGATTGAACAGTGCTCCATGAGATGTCCAAAGCTTAGGATATTTTTTTTATAACCTAACCCTGCTTTAAACTTCTCCACAACTTTATCCCTGACCTGTCTGGTGTGTTCTTTGGCCATCATTGATGTTGTTTGTTCACTAAGGTACTCTAACAAACCTCTGAGGGCTTCATAGAACAGCTGTATTTATACTGAGAATAAATTATTCATATAATATTTATTATATACCCAGGTGGACTCTATTTAGTAATTAGGTGACTTCAGAAGGCAATTGGTTCCACTAGGTTTTAGTTCAGAGTATCAGAGTAACAGGGGCTGAATACAAGTGCACGCCACACTTTTCATATATTTATTTGTAAAAAAACTTTGAAAACCACTTTGTGTTGGTCTATCACATATTCCAATAAAATACATTTATGTTTTTGGTTGTAACATGACAAAATGTGGAAAATTTCAAGGGGTATGAATACTTTTTCAAGGCAATGTAATGCAGTCGGTCAGCAGCATTAACACGCATATTTGTTTTTCTGAGTCCCATTATTGCCTTTTGATCCTGCCATTAAGTCTTTTTGCTCAACTCCTTTTAGCAGACCAAGTAAATTGGCACTTAAAGGGTTGAAAGTAAGAATTTAACACTAATAGGGGTGCTTAAAATATCAAGCTTTTAATAATTAATTTTAATAATTGTATCCTGTAAAAAAAATTCCTTAAAAAGTGTTAGCTGAACTTTAGTCTATTTAAATCTACTACATGAACAAAAATGGTTTAATGAGAATTTACAAATACCATAATTAATACCCAATATCAAAAACCCTATTAAACTTAGTCAATAGTTCTGTCACCCAAGGGTGACTATGTTGTTCCTGTATATAAAAAGTTAAGGAATAGGTGAAGCTATATACAATATATTGACTTTTCTGTTTTGGGTTTAATTAGGCTTTAATACCTTCCTATGCCATTGTCCATTCTCCAAATCTCTGCTCTGTTGCAAAGTCATTGAAAGAATCCCCGCACCTGACACACTTTCTGGTATATTGGATGCCTGTGTCACCAATCACATGCAGTGGACACAGTAGTGTAGAGGCCAGCAGGTGGGACCACAGTTTTACAGCATAGAGCATCCGACTGCCTGCTCTAAAAGATGTTTCAACAGGCTCTGTAAAATTCTGCAAGGATTTTACATAGCATCCAGATTAGCTGCAACTCAAACTTTTAATCCCCGATAAGAGCTTTCTGAACTCCTGAAGTGCATGCTTTGAATACTTTTCAAAACCCTGCTATAAGTAATTGTGGACTATCCAAAGCTTTCTGGTGCTCTAATCTTTTTCTGCTCATATCAACAAGAAAAATAGCTTTAGATATACTTTAAATTGGTGGTCTCCAAACTGCGGCCCTTTGTTTGCCTTTATCCGGCCATTGGGGCACTATTTCTCCCACTGATATGTGAGGTTATTCTGCCATCTGATACCAACAATTGGGTGCTATTTCTCCCACTGACACCAATAATGGGGCACTATTCCTCCCCTTAATGCCAAATGTGGTGATGTTTACATAGTAACATAGTAACATAGTTGGTAAGGTTGAATAAAGACAACAGTCCATCCAGTTCAACCTGTGTAGGTATGTGTGGGTGTGTGTGTAGAAAAATCATTTACCATATCCCCTTAAATTGTTTACATTAAGATGCATGTTCAAGAGTCTTTTAAAACTATCCATACTTCCTGCCCACACCACCGATTGTGGAAGAGAGTTCCACATCCTTACCGCCCTGACAGTGAAAAGTCAGTGACAGTTTACGTCCACTGATGTCAGGAAAAGAACAACTCACACTGGCCACAGTCCGGCCCTCCTAACGTCTGAAGGACAATAAACTGTCCCTTTGTTTATAAAATTTGGAGATCCCTGCTTTAAATGTATAGCAAATGCAATATACTGGAGTTTTCTTTAGCCGCTTGCCAACCATGCACTGTATATATATATTGTGACAGAGCGAGGCTCTGTCCCTGTGAAATTGGAGGAAAGAGGGATCTCCAACCCTGTGTCCAGGTCTTGGTGATAACGAGCAGGGTGTGTGCCCAGCTGCACACAGGCCATAAAACAAAGGGGCTGTTGGGAGTAGAGTGTGAGGGATGGTGGAGTGGAGTAGCTTGAAGCTGTGTGCATGTCCAAAGAGCCCAAAGCTGTGTGCGTTGAAGGGTTGAAGCTGTGTGCGTTGAAGGGTTGAAGCTGTGTGCGTCCAAGGAGTCCAAAGCTGTGTGTTAAAGGGCTTGAAGCTGTGTGCGTCCAAGGAGCCTAAGACTGTGTGCGTCCAAGCAGTTTGGTGGACGGAGCAAGTACCTATAGCAGCACTACTGCTGAAGAGTAGCCAGGTGGGCTAGCATTTTCATTTGGATTTTTTGTGTATTTAATGTAAGCTTGGACCCCTGGGTGGGATTTCTGGATGGACTAATATTTTGTTTTCTTATAATAAACGTGGGCTACCAGGCCCTTAACCATAAACGCCTGCCTGATGTGAACTAAAAAATGCATCTACCAATTGAGCTAAACACCCCAATGTTACAAGTGGTGTTCGAATGCGGGCACAAGACGGTGGAATCCGGGTCCCTACAGTAAGTTCAAGTCAGGAACTATTGGCTGTGTGTGGAAGTGCAGCCAGGCAAAAGGCATTGCGTGTTGCAGGTGGTGTACCTGTGAATGAAAAGTCAAATTATTTTTTTTTTTTCTTGCTATGAACTGTGTTTGTGTGTATGAGACAGCACAATCAGTGTGTGCAATGTGCAGGTGCGGAAAGCTTGCATGAAGAGAAAAGCAACTTGCTTTAAAAGAGACACTTTCATTTTCCTGGACTGTTTAAAGTTGTTCTGGAGTCTCTAAGTATGGGGCGGTCAAAGCTCCTAAAAGAGGCCAGGTTTGCTGAAATGAGAGACAGAGCTCTGTGGTTGGAGGGGTTGTTACCGCCCGAACGAGCCCCATACATACCTGATCAGAGTGTATCAAGGAGAAAAAGGGCTGGGGTTGTCCCTAGTAATACTGGTGCAATGAGTGCACAGGTGACTGCTGTTATGGAGAGTCCACCAGCATTTGAATCTGCAGTGGATTGGTGCAAGCGGCATTTAGCAGCACTGAACCAAGCTACAGAGGAAAGGAAGCCAACCCTCAGTGCAAGGGGAAAACCGCTGGATGTCCATAACTGGAAGAGGGCTGTTGTTGCCCCTGGCAAAGCTGATGCAGTTAAAACAGCTATTGTGAAAGATGTGAATGTGTCACAGCATGAGACGGGATCCAGCAGAGAGAAGCCCATGCTATATGCAAGGAGAGAGGCTGATCAAAGGCTGAGGATGAGAGTGGTTGCCCATAGCAATGCAGAGGAAGCCAGTCGGGCTATCTCTGTACCATGGGCTATGTCTAATAAGGATCGTGGAAAGTGGCTTAAGGAGGAGCCAATTTATCATGTTGGAGAGAGCCAGCAAAGTTCTGCTGGGAGAGTGCGGTCTCCCATGGCAACCGGAGTGAAATTTATGCCTGAAAGGAGCTGCAGTAGAGGTTTGGTTCAGCGTCCCCACAAAGAGGCCTGTGCATTCCGGCCAGCTGGGAATCACCAGGAGAGAATCGCTTTGGAAAAAAATCGTCCAGTACCATGCCTGGAATGTGGCCAGCTGGGGCATGGCATGTTTTCTTGCCCTAGGTTGTGGAATACGGCTGGAGATAATGTTGCTGAGAAAGTTTTGTCTGTATGCCCAGATTCCGGTGAAAATATGTTTGCAGTCACCCCTAGCAACAAGAAGTTTCCTGTTGTGCCTGCAGGGGATGCTAAATGGTGGGAGATGCCTGCTGTAGTTTCATCCCATGGCCACCAGGAGGAGTTGGCCAGTAAAAGTGCAGCAGAGGACTGGTGCATAAGACGACGTACTCAAATGAAGATGGTGACACCAACTACTGCGGTGGGTAAGACTGTCTTTAATGAAATGATGGCTGGAACTGCTGATTTCATGTATAAAAGGACTGGTTACGAGACTGTCCATGATGATGTGAGAGTGACCCCAGTTAGTGGGGCCACTGAATGTGCACTTGAGAATGACTTTTCCCTATATAGTGGGAATGCAAGGGTTAAAATCCAAATAGAACCTGTGATGACTAAAAGTGTTGTGTCTAATGACTATCAGGCTCAAGTTGACCATGGGCTAGGACAGCCTACAAATGCGAAAAATGCTATAAGTGTTACTGTTAATGAAAAGTTTAATGCTGTTGGGAAAACTTTTGCTCTAAAAGAACCTGGGGTTAGCAAAAATGGGCCATTGCCTATAGCAACTGGTGGTAAGACAGCACAGTTGTCCACAGGAATCTCCAGGGAACTTCGTGTGTTGGAGTCAGAGGTTGCCCTGGACAACTGCGATGTCACTCTGGTGGGACAGAATGGAACTGTACTGTGTAATGGTAATGTGTTAGTGCAAGCTGCTAGTACTAAAAATGTGCAGGTAAATGGTGGATTAACACAACCTGTGAAAAATGCAAAAGTGTGTGAGGCTTATGAAATGCAAGTAGAGAATGGTGGTGAATATGGTGTATTGCAACCTGTGCTACCACAGTCTGACATGATTTACAATGACTGGTGTAATGAGTCTGCAACTAAGCCAGTCTGTTCTTATGTGTCTCCTTGGGCAGAAGGATCGGTGCTGAGGAGTACCGCAGAAGGGAGCTCACATACAATAGATTGGAATAGTTGGGGTGAAAATCTTATCTCCCTGATAGATAAGGCTTTTATGCACAAAAATAAGGTGGACACAGTTTCTGCTGGGCCAGCAGGAGGGGCTGCAGAACAGCCTGTACCTGAGGGCGCGGTGGCTGCTGCAGGGGTTAACCCTGGTGAGCAGGATGAACCAAATAAGGGCGCAGCAGAGACATTGTCCGTGACCCACAAAACTGAGGTTGGCATGGAGTGTCAACGTGACGTCACTGGTAATGTTCTAGAGCAGTTCACTGATGCTGAGCCTGAGAAGTTGGGTATGAGTCCAGCAATTGGCAGCGCTCTGGTGGAGCACCAGGCTGTGTTTACCTCCAGCTGCGAGAAGGTTCCGTTAACCGTCGCAACTTTTCAAGTCTCAGCAAGTGAGTCTCTCTGTATCCCCAGTGTCATGAAAATCCCCAGGAAGGACTTAGGTCTGGAGTCAAGGGCCTGGTTTATAACCGAAGCATTAAAGGAGATGCTTGAACTTTGGGATGTACAGCCAATCTATACTAGTGTGTCTCCTCCACAGTCTGATGGTCTGGTATTGCGGAGTACCACTAGGTGGAGCACTATATGGCAGGCTGTACAGAGCAAAGCAAAACAGGACAGGAATGGTTTATTCCTAAATTTGCTACTTTTGTTAAAAGTTGCCGCTACGTATGCTGCTAGATTAGATCCAGAAGAAATATTTGAGACAGACGTTGGAGAAGTTGAAAATAAGCCTAAATTACCTGTGGTTACACCTCCTAACAGCCAGATGGGAAGCATTTCTGCTGCTATGGTCCAGTGTGGTGCTGGTCAGTTGGTGAAGGGCATGTATACTGCACCAGTAGAAAAACCACATGAGGTGGAAGGGCCATGTGTGGACCTGAAAGCAGCAGAGATCCTGACCAGGGCTCAAACAAAGGTGGTTAAAGAGACTGGGGTCCCCAGTCCAGTGCTTGGTTTAGGTGACAAACCTAATAAGGTCCCCGGGACAGGGGAATGGGCAAGGAGCGTGGTAAAAATTGTATGTGGATCAGACGAGAGCTGGCCTGTTCCGGTGGATAAAAATACAGATGGCATCAGAACGGGTGAAGTGGTAGGACAGCTGCCTGCAGAGTGGGTGAACTCAGGGGAGGTGGCGTCCTGTGAGGTTCCTGTGGGTGATGGCGGCCCTCTGGTATGTGTGCCCTCTGCAGACTCTGCCCTAGCAAATTTTGAAAAAAAAGGCATTGGTGACATGTGCAACATTGAGAGGTCTAATGTTGGTTTGAATATGTCTGTCAATGATGAACCAAATAATGTGTTAATGGTACATGATAATGTGGTGCCCAAAGGTACAGGTAAACCTGGTAATCAATTAGTGACTGCTGAGTCAGGTACCAGAAATAAGAGGTGGGTTTCCGTTCTAAACACTATAGAAATAGGCCCCCTACAGTCTCAGAACAGTACTGCTGAGAAAGTTTTGGGGAAACCTGGGAACCTGAAGCGTGGAGGCAGAAGGGTTGGTAGAAAGACCAACGGGAACCCATTAAGATTTCAGGAGAGGAAGTGCTTATGGAAATGCACTCGGAAGAAAAGTTGGGAAGGTTGCATCAAAGCTCATAGCAGAGTGACAGTAAGGCTTAGAGGGAGACACCAAAGGAGGCATTGGGTAGAGTTCCCCGTTAGGAGAAGCGAGGTTGGACAGGAGTGTACTTCTGTAAATGGTATCTGGCACAGAGGTGCCAAAAGTAATTTGGGGGTTCCGCCCTCTGGGTCGAAACAAAGGGGGGGAATGTTCCTGGAAGCACACGCGGAAAAAGGTTGGGCCTACGTGGCTGACAGCCAGCACAGAGGTCTCCCAACCATCATGATGGGTGCTGGTGTTCCTCCCTCCGGATCGAAACAAAGGGGGGGGATATGTGACAGAGCGAGGCTCTGTCCCTGTGAAATTGGAGGAAAGAGGGATCTCCAACCCTGTGTCCAGGTCTTCGTGATAACGAGCAGGGTGTGTGCCCAGCTGCACACAGGCCATAAAACAAAGGGGCTGTTGGGAGTAGAGTGTGAGGGATGGTGGAGTGGAGTAGCTTGAAGCTGTGTGCATGTCCAAAGAGCCCAAAGCTGTGTGCGTTGAAGGGTTGAAGCTGTGTGCGTCCAAGGAGTCCAAAGCTGTGTGTTAAAGGGCTTGAAGCTGTGTGCGTCCAAGGAGCCTAAGACTGTGTGCGTCCAAGCAGTTTGGTGGACGGAGCAAGTACCTATAGCAGCACTACTGCTGAAGAGTAGCCAGGTGGGCTAGCATTTTCATTTGGATTTTTTGTGTATTTAATGTAAGCTTGGACCCCTGGGTGGGATTTCTGGATGGACTAATATTTTGTTTTCTTATAATAAACGTGGGCTACCAGGCCCTTAACCATAAACGCCTGCCTGATGTGAACTAAAAAATGCATCTACCAATTGAGCTAAACACCCCAATGTTACAATATATATATATATATATATATATATACGGCAGCAAGGTGGCTCCATTGCACAGGATCATGTACCTAACTCAATGTCTGCAGACACCCGCCGATGCTTCGGTACACAGGCAGAATGGTGGTTTGCCTATGTAAACAAGGGCACCTATCCATGCCTTCTCCTAGTACAAGCACCTCCCCCACAGTAGTAAAGTTCTGGTCAGGCACACTCTGATTGCCCCTGATGTTAACCCCTTCCCAGCCAGTGTAAATAGTACAGTGGCAGTGCATATTTTTAGGATTGCTCACTGTATTAGTGTCACTGGTCCCCAAAAAGTGTCAGTTAGTGTCCCGGCTATCCGCCATAATATTGCAGTCCCCCTATTGCAGTCTCGCTGATATGTAGCATAATAAATATTGGCCAAAAGTAATGAAGATATTTGATTTTTTTTTTCAATTTTGTTATTGGGTATGTTTTATAGCAGATAGTAAAAAAAAAAACGTAGTTAGACTTACTGGTAACTCTGTTTCCAGGAGTCTTCCAGGACAGCCCTTGAGAGATAGAGCTCCTCCCCCAGATAGGAAACACATTTCCTCTAGCTCTTTAAAATGTGGTCCCTCAGGCATCTGGTCAGTTTATCCAAGAACCGAAGGACAGAGCTAAAATATAGTTAAAACGTACATACAAATCATATTATACATACAAAGGGTGGGAACCTGCTGTCCTGGAAGACTCCTGGAAACAGAGTTACCAGTAAGTCTAACTCCGGTTTCTCCCCAGTCATCTTCCAGGGGCGGACCACTGCTTGGAGGACTTTCCTTCCAAATGCTTGATCTTGACTACCCAAAATATCCAATCAATAATGTTGAATAAACGTAGACATTCTTGACCGTGTGGCAGCTTTACATATTTGCTCTGGAATAGCACCAGCTCTTTCAGGCTAGGACGTGGCTAATGCCCTTGTGGAGTGTGCATTCAACCCTTGTGGAGGGTCCAAGTGTAAAGTTTTGTACCCCTCTGAGATGGCCATATTTATCCACCTAGCTATTGTCCCTTTAGAAGCTTGTCTACCTTTCAAATTCCCTGAGAAGAGGAAAAACAGGGTCTCTGATATTATAAAGCTTTTGGTAGCTTCCAAATAGCCTATGAGGCATCTCCTGACATCCAGCAGATGTAGTTGCTCCTCCTTTCTATTCAGTGGTTTACTACAGAAGGTGGGTAACACTATATCGTGACTTCTATTAAAGGTAGAAGCAACCTTGGGTATAGATGCTTGGTCAGTCTTGAGAATGAACCTATCCTCCAATATCTGCATAAAGGACTCTCTAACTGACAGAGCCTGTAGTTCACTGACCCTCCAAGTAGATGACATTGCGATGAGAAAAACAGTTTTTAGGGTAATCAGTCTTAAGAATGCCTTTGATAACAGCTCAAAGGGCTCTCTGATGACTGCTTTTAACATGATAGACAATTCCCATGTTGGAATCTTAAGACATGGCACAGGCTGTAGTCTTGAAACTGCCTTACAGAATCTGTTTATGAGCAGATCCTGTCGTAGGGAATGCTGCAAGTAGACTGATAGGGCTGCAATCTTTACCTTAATTGTGCTTAAGGATAGGCCTTTATCAATGCCTTTCTGCAGGAACTCTAGAATTGTTGTAGAATCATATTCCCTTTTTTCCTTCTCTGTTAGCCAGAGGTTAAACTTCCTCCAGACTTTCAGTTATGTGTTATAAAATTTTAAAACCTGCTATCCAACATTTGTCCATGGAAAATCTGACAACAATTGTCTGATGGAGCATACACACGGTCTGATTTTTCATCAACGGCCTGTCATCACACATTTCCCGTCGGAAAATCCGATCGTGTGTACAAGGCTTTAGACTTCAGGATCTCTGTTTCAGATACCATGCCGCTAAGTTTAGCATGGCTGAACTGGGATACAGGACTGGGCCTTGGTATAGTAGGTTCCGACTGGAAGGTAACATCCAGGGTGGTTGATCCGCTAATGATAGCAGAAGTGAAAACCATGCCCTCTTTGGTCAAAATGGGGCTAGTGGGATTAGAGATATCTGTTCTTTCCTGCATTTGGAAAGGACACTTGGAATCCGATATAGAGGTGCTGAAGGCATAACATAGCCGAGGGTCCTTGCATTCTAGAAGGCGTTGACTTATCTCTTGGGTTTAGCGAGAAAAAACGTTGTAGTTTGGTGTTTGCTTTGTTGGCAAATAAGTCAATCTCTGGGAGGCCCAACTTGGAGACTATTTCCACAAACACTGTTGGATCTAGTGACCATTCCTCTTATGAGATTAATTGTCTGCTCAAAAAGTCATCTAGGTTGTTCTGCACTCCCTTGAGGTGGATTGCTTAGAGAAATTCCAGATTCTCCTTTGCCCAGGAGAATATTTCCTGTGCTATACTCATCAAGATGGCATTCCTGATCCCTCCTTGTTTGTTTAGGTACGCTACAGAGGTTATATTGTCCGACATGACCTGTATGTGTTGGCCTCTGAGTTGGCTTTGGAATGCTGAGATTCCTCTGGTTACAGCCTTGAGTTCTTTGTAGTTGGATGAGTGTTGTCTCTCTAGTTGAGTCCTGATACCCAGCGCCCATTATCCCTCTAAATGGGCCCCCCATCCCTGACTACTGGCATCTGTAGTCAATATGCGTGAAATCAGGTCAGGTTCACAGCAGTCCTTCTTGTAGGTTGTCTTGGTTTTTCCAATACCATAGGGCTTTCTTTATTTTGGCTGGAATGTACACCTTGTCCGCTAAGCCTTTTCCCCCTAAATTTTGAAGGAAGAAGGACTGCAGTGGTCTCTGGTGAAACCAGGCACATCTGACTGTTGGGATGGAGGACGTCACAAGTCCTAAAACAGACATTATCTCTCTTATTGTACCTGGGAAATTTGTCTGCATCTATGCCATCCGATGTTCAATGGGAGTCCTTGTGGGAGTACAATTTTCTGTTCCTTGGAACATATAGTGTAACCTAGGAACAAAATTTTAGGTCTCTTAGCAGTTTCTCTTTTGTTGGTGTTGCAGCCTTAGTGGCGCCAGGGACTCTGTTAGGATATTGGTAAAGATCCTTGGAGCTGAGGAGAGGCCAAAGGGTAAGGCTCGGCTTTGAAAGTGATAGACCCTTTCTACTTATTCGTGATGCTATGCAGAGACATTTTTGAGCGCTTTCCCTGATGGGGATGTGTAGATAGGCATCCTTTAGGTCTATCTTTGCCATGAAACAACCTTTTTGGTGCAGATTCCTGAGTCCATTTGAAAATTTTTGTACCGTATGACTGTGTTCAATGGCTTTAGATTGAAGACCAGGTGGTATTTCCCAGAAGGTTTCTGTACCAAGAATGCGTGCGAGTAGAAACCCCTTCCTTCCTTCTGTTTTGGGACTGGTAGGTCTACCAATTCCCCTATGAGTTGCGACAATGCCTGGTCTTTTTCCGGGTCCCTGGATAATTGTGTAATTAATACTCTCACGGGAGGCCTTTCGTTGAAATCGAAGGCATATCCTCTCTCGATTACTCACCTGACAAAACTGTTGGAGGTTAGTTTTTTCCACTGGGAAAGGAATTCCTCCAATCTTCCACCCACATGGCAGCTGGCATCACAGTGGTTTGGGATTTTTGTCAGGAGGGTTAGAGCATGATTGTCTTTTGCCTCCCCTTCTGGCTGGACCAGTGATTTTTTGGGCTTTCCCTTATCCTGTGTTCTCATTTGTCCTTTATAGGGATGACATTTTTTTCTAGGAAACAATTTTTTCTTAACTGGGAAGGTCTTTTTCCTATCAGCTGTAAGCTCTAAGGCTTCATCTAGCTGAGTGCTGAAGAGAAACTTGTCCGAAAAAGGAACGCTGCATAAGCATAACTTGGCGGCTGTGTCCCCAAGCTAGGTTTTGAGCCAAAGGGCTCTCCTGGCTGCTACGGATAATGAGGCTGCTCTGGCTGACAGTTTTACAAACTCAGCTGAGATGTCTGCAATAAAGCTTACTGCTTTAAAGAACATGAAATATTTTAACAGCTCTTCCCTGGGGCTACCATCCGTCAGGTGCTCTTGCAGCTGCTTTAACCAAAATTCAAAATTTCAGGCTACGCAAGTTGTTGCCAGTGCTGGTTTGAGATTTACCATAGAGGTGTCCCATGATCTCTTTAGGATTATGTTGCCTCTATTATCCATGGGGATTGCCCAAGTGCCCCATGTCCTCAAAGACCAGATCATAGTGTTTTGATACTCTGGCTAGGGGGGGCATCTAATGTTGGGGATTGATTCCAGACTGCGTTTGGGTCCTCATCGAAGGGAAATCTTCTTTTTAGGCTACTCAAAAAAAGGCCTCTTTTCTGGTTCCGACTACTCCCTGAGCAAGTCTGACATGTTTCTATGCACTAGGAATACCTTGGGTTCCTTTTTATGCAACCCATGGTACATTTTATCATGCCTTGAAAGTGTGGCTTTTTCCTCCTTTATCTCTAAGGTTTAATAGATTCCCCCAGTAGTTCATCCACCTCCTCCTGGGAAAGTTTGAACTTTTATGGGGTTTCCTGAATCTTCCTGACCTTCCTCCTGTCCTGAATCTGTTTGGGAGGAATCAATGGGGCCAGTGTTTTTAGGGTAGGGGAAGTGGGAACCTGATTGGGCTGGCTGACGGTCGTGCCTGGGACTTGTGTATCTGAAATACATTTTCTAAATGATTAAAAAGTGGATTGCATTTCATCTTTGAAGGAGCAGAGGAATTTTGAAAAAGGGGAATCTTCCTCACTCTTTAATGCGACTGTGATGCATGTGGGACATAAGACTTTAGTGTAGAGTAGCGCCCTGGGGTTTAGTCAGGGAGCTCCTCACCAAATTCCTTGACATAAGTAGCTACTGTAGATAGTTGTTAGAGATCCATTGATTTCTCCATAAGTTTGGCCATGTTATACTTTTCTCTTCTGTTACTAGGTGGCATTAGATGTGAGAAAGACATTTCAAGGTCAGGTTATGGGCATGGATTTTGGGGGGGACCCCATGCTGTTTTTAATTCGATTTTACACTGACATATAATCACACACATAGGTTGGACTTGATCGACTTGTGTCTTTTTCCAACCTCACCTACTATGGAACTATGGATGATAAATATTGATAAATTACTCACCTATTTATTGACATGCGCGTGTAGTTAAATGTATCTGCATGCCCATAGAGATCTTCATACAGTATCATGAACTGGCCTCTCTCCTCCCTATTTGCAATTATGGGATGAACCCAGTATCTTCTTCTTCTCCTCCTCTTTCTCCTCTTCTCTACTTCCAGCAACATTGCTGCTGTTGCAGCAACAACTGTTGGCATAATCATGGGTAGAGCAGCACACATTATCCAAAAAATCCAAATCCAGACAATACAGACTGCTGGTCAACCAAGAAGTGTTCAGAAAGGTCACTGTCTTTTATTACCAGCCTCACAAACACAGCTAACAGCAATTGGCCTGAACAAAATTTGCAGCTCTAATTATACTCTGACATGTTACTTCGGAATTCACAGCTGATCTGCAAGCTAAAATGCAGAGGAACCAATGAACAACTGATTTTTAACTTCGCAGGGAAACTGGAGCTTCAGTTCGCACCACACATATGTGAACCCAGCCTAAAAGACAGTTCCTCCAGGCAACATGTCCCTTCCAAATGAGGAAACACAAAAAAACTGACCGGATGGCTGAGGGACCACCTTTTAAAGAGCTGGAGGCAATGTGTTTCCTATCTGGGAGAGGAGCTCCATCTCTCAAAGGCTGTCCTGGAAAACTACAGAGGTAATCAAATACCACCAAAAGAAAGCTCTATTTCTGGGGAAAAAAGGACATCAATTTTGTTTATGTATAGCATCGCTCGACCGCGCAATTGTCAGTTAAAGTAACACAGTGTTGTAAATCTCCCGGGAGTCAAGTGGTTAAACACTCTGGTTGCCAGCATACTTTTGAAAAGATGTTAAGTTGAAGTTTGAATGCATTTAACCTTTTAGAATTCTATTATGTCATTAGCTAAGTTTAGGACTATTGTAGTTATGAAGGAAACTGTTATACAGTTGTCAGGGTTCCGTTCATACTGCACGCGCACCGTTAAGCAGCCTGGGCATCGGCGCGTGTGTGTGTGTGCCGCTGTGCACCCCAGGCGCGCGCGCCAGTGGCCACTAGCGCGATTGGCGCCAGTGGCCCTATTTAAAGGTACAGCTGCAGAGGTTCTGTGCTGTTTGTCTGCAGCTAGTACCTGAAAAACCCTGTTACCTGTCTGCTGATTCCTGTTATTGACCCGGCTTCCGTTTGACTCTGCTGCCTTCTCCTGCCCCGACCCCGGCTTGCTTGACTTTGCTACGGACTGTTTTATGTTGCTGAACCTCTGCCTGTTTATGACTGGGCACTGCCCACCACCTGCCTGCTTGTCCCAGCCTGCCTGACCTACCTTGTCTGTGCCTTCGTTCTGAGACCTTGCAGGATCCGCTGCTGCCATCCAGGGCCCCCGGTCTGCCTGCCCTGCTTCTGCTGCCAGCTCTGCCAGCCGTCTCCTGCTTCCACCAGCTCCTGCGGTTCCAGCATCTGGAGGTTCATCTATTCCGCCTGCATCAGCTGCTGCATCCAGCCAGACGCTCCTACCCCGCTGCGCTCACGTACCACTGTTCTCACTCCAGTGGGACTTGAATCAGAGCCATAAGAGAGGTCTTCTTCCGTCAAGTCAGGCTCACCACCCAGGTACCTAACAACAGCATTCGTAAAGTTTGACTTTTCAGCTGTGGGTGGACACCAAGCCGCAATAGCCAGCAATTAGCCATTATTTATCCTAAACACATTAGTAGATATAGAACTACTTGAAACATCTATAGCATAAGTAATCCTAGAGCTCAGAGACCTAGCTGAATATGTCATTCTGTATATTTATTTATTCAAAAGGCAAAGTCCCTTTAAATAGAAAAGTGAAAGAAAAACAGCCTATTGCTCTTTTCAGCATCAATAAAAAGATGTTTCCATTCTAGATCCGCTGGGACAGTCTAGTCTGGCGATCACATGATCCATACTAATTACCTAACCAAAATCAATTAGATTCACATCATGGTGTCTGATACCAAGCTCTGATTAATTGCAGCACTTGAAAGAAATTCTAATGCAGCTACATTTAACTGCATTCACCTAGCATACCTTCATGTTAGAAAAGAATGGGAATGAAATGCCTACATTGTTTTATTTTCATGCTGCTAAACAATTCCTACTTGCATTTCCCTGCCGTTACACCAACATATTAACCTAGTTACAGCAATTAGTGCTTCATTAGTAAGGCTAACTAACTGCAGCTTGATCCTGTAATGATTTACCAAGGTTTTCCATATACAAGTGCATAATCAATGTTTTCCAATTACTGCTATCGTGCAACCACTATTTCAAATAAACTAGCTAATAATACAACCCCATTACAGAGGCTGGAGAAGCAAAGCCATATAATTGCAGTGCAGAGCTTCTTCAGCTTTTAAAATTTTTCACACTAATGAACTGTCATGCAAAAAGTTCTATTGATTTTTACACCACATGACTTCAACCACAAATATGTAATTATGCCTTTTATATCTAGCTGGGGGATTAAAATAATCTATAGTGTGTAGCCTTTACTTATCCCTGATAGGTTTAGTGGTCTTTTACCCTTTTCAAAACATTGTAGTTTTTTGATGAATGAACTTTAGACGTTTCTTTCTATCACTGCCATTTGAGATCTGTTTGCATCCTAGCAGTAAAATGTTATTATAACAATTGGAGAGGAAAATATGAAAAAATATTGTTTCCAAGTCACATTCAGTGTAAAACTGCACAGCTCAGCTGCTAAGACATGGATGATTTTTTTTAAACTAGCCGCGGGTGGAAAACCCATTTTTTTTTTAACTATTATTTATAATGTGTAATTGTGTGAACAAATACAAAATAATAAATACAATGATCCGCATCAGACTGCCATTATTAAAGTGATACTATGGGAAAATATATATATATATGATGCAGTCTGTCACCAGCATTAACAGCACTTTTTGTATATGAGCCTCCATTTTTTATGACCTGTTGATCTGCCAGTAGACCTGTTATTTTTCAATTTCCTTCAAGAAAGAGACAACACTGTTCATTCTGAAGTGAAATCATGCAAGCAGCATTGTCACTCTGTGGACAGGTTATTCCCAACTGGGCATGTAGGTTTAAATGAACTTTAGGATAGCATCAGGAAAATAAAAGCCCAACTTGAGCTAACACTTTTTAAGCAGTTATAGCAACAGGATTTTTTTTCTTCTGGTTAAAGGGTTAAACCATATGAATAAAAGCTAATCGCTGTACATTTTTTCCCATATTCTGACTTTGGATGGACAGCTCAGCCTGCATGTAAATACAGAGAAAATATATATAAGGGTATGTGAAATAAAACCAGAAATCATAAATCTAATATAAACATTACACACATAAACCATAGTCAACTATCAGAATACAATAACTTTGCATTAGTGGTCCTATAAATAATGGTTCTATACTGGGCTTTTTTTTCATCAAGAATGCGGGGAGTGCAGTTCCGACACTTCCAGGACTCAATGTATCTAATGGCAAGGGGTGGTGGGGGGCGCTGGAGGGTCCATTGATGCTGGCTGCTGGAGGATCTAATGTTGCTTGGGGGGATCTATTGTTGAGGGGGGTTATGTTGCTAGACGGTCAATTGCTGCAGAGCGTGATCTACTGTTGAGGGAGGGGTCTATTGTTGCTGGCTGCTGGAGGGTCTATTAATGCTGGCTGGAATGTCTGGGTTGTTTTTGAATATTTTTTATTCCAAGAGCTTTGGAAGGTCTTGGGATTTCCACCGTCCAGTCATGTGAATGAAAAAAAATTCTGTTTTTTTTTTTTTTTTCATTGTACACGATTGAGTGTTCTTTACAAAGTAAAATTAAACCACATTTACTAAGCTTTAGAGGAAATTCCCTTGCAAACTGAATAGCTCATTTGCCTTTAGTAAAACAACTCCATTGCATGTATTTATCCTCCTTAGGAATAACTTACAACTACATTACACAAAAAGATTTCATAGACGGGGACGTGCTTTGCATCACCACCCATTTGCAATAAGTGATGAAGTTTGTCTAGGGTATAAATCAAACACAAAAATAAAATATGTTGCCTAAATTACTTTGCTGAATAGTAAATGCAACATAAAAGACAGAAAAAAAACAACAACAGAAAAAGCACATGCATGTTTGAATTGCAGACATTGCTGTGGTAGAAAGGTCTTTGGCTTAATAAAAGGCTATTAACATGACTGCTGACATGAAGCTATCAGAGTCACTGGTATTGATGAAACTCTCAACTCTCAATCTGCTGCACAGGAAGTTTATCATGCAGCTGTCAGCCTAGACAGAGCCCATAAACAATGATAGCAGCTGACATTTCCTTTACCCATTTATGAAAAACAAAATATTCAAAAGGTGCTGAAGATTTTCAGAAGCATGTACCATGAAAATTCATTTCTGTAATATAGCAATAAATATGCAGCTCCTATGTTGATTGATATATATATTTATATATATATATATATATATATATATATATATATATATATATATATATATATATATATATATATATATATATATATATATATATATATAAATAAAAAATAAATATAAATAGTATATCTATGACAATACAATAATTTACCATCTATAATTACTACACTAAGGGATATATTTATAAATTATAAAGAATTTGCTGCACATTCATCAGGTGTAACATTTGCAGTAAATTCTATCTTTATAGAAAGGGATTGTGTTCCACCGGCAGGCTATAGTAGCAATATAGTGAATCTATTAAACAAGAAAATAATTCCTTATACAGTGTCATACACCTATAGAGATTATTTTTACTTATGTCTAATAAGCCCTCTCCTGAATTTCTTTGGACTCTTTTTGATCTGAAAGAAAGAATTAGCTCATTCTTTCTCACTAAATATGTCAAGAGCAGAGTTTGTACTGTATACGCATGCACCATCTCCTGCATATACCATGAGCCTTCTCCTCCTTGTAGTCAATTATTTCCCTCTAAAAGCATGGCATTTAAGGCTCATGCACACACAGCATTTTAAAAATGACAGCACTACAGCAGCACTAAAGCTGGATTCACACCTATGCATTTTTAGTGCTTTTTTAGTGCTTTGCATTTTGCAGATTTGCACTACAGTCCATTTAACATGGTTTTCTATGGAACACGTTCTGTAGTGCAAATCTGCAAAATGCAAAAAGCACTAAAAATGCATAGGTGTGAATCCGGCCTAAAAACACCCCAATTTACGCATTTAGCCGCGCTCTTACATTAGCTTTTTCACGCATTTTCCCACGTTTTTGGTGTTAGCGTTTTTGGGCGCTTTTTCATTAAAACCGCTCTTTAGAATCTAAAACACCTAAAAACCTCAAACGCTGCTAAATGCATATGAACACTCCTTTCTACTGCTCCTGGAAGCACAGGCTATTGTTTTTTTCTTTTGCCCCTAAACGCTTAAGTTGCTTTGCTGGTGATTTTCACAGAGTTCTGACAAACGTATTTCTTTTTTTTTTGTAATCTCCAGAATAATATATTTTTTTCTAGTGATCTCCAAACTAATATATTTTTTTCTAATGATCTCCAGAATAATATTTTTTTTCTATTGATCTCCTCCAGAACAATATTTTTTTTCTAATGATCTCCAGAATAATAATTTTTTTTCTAGTGATCTCCAGAATAATATATGCCAAGTTACCACAATACCATTATTATCTCATATTTTTTAACCTCAAAGATACAACTATGTTGGTGTCCCTTGTTAATTTGAGATTGTATTTTTGAAATGTACCTGCCTACTCACAAATAAACTGTGCTGTTTTAAGTAAAACACATAGCCAAGTATTTTGCAAAATCTAAATTTTGTATTCAATAGGGAGTACAAGGTCATATCAAAATCAAGAGAAAGGAAACGATGGAGAAACAGTTGGAATTGGTGAAGCGTTTGTACCCCAGGGCAGACATCAATTATTTCACTGTCAAAATTGGTAACCTGAAGAGTCCATTTAATAGAGAGCACAATACGATCCTGGACTCCAAGAGATCAGGAGCAGCAGCAGATGACATATATGTCCCAAGGCTGTTGTCTTCCAACAGCCTGCGTTTTTTGCCAGACCACACCGAACCCAGGCCATCACTCTCAACACTTCCTTCTACACAAATGAAAGAAATTAACCACTTCAATACAGGTCAATTGTACACCTTCCTGCCCAGACCAATTTTCAGCTTTCAGCGCTGTTGCACTTTGAATGACAATTGCATGGTCATACTGTACCCTAGCTACATTTTTATCACACATATAGAGCTTTCTTTTGGTGGTATTTGATCACCTCTGTGATTTTTTATTTTTTTTTGCTAAACAAATAAAAAAAGGCTGAACATTTTTAAAATAATTTTTTTGTTTCTTTTTCAAAACTTTGTAAATAGGTAAGTTTTCTCCTTCATTGATGGGCACTGATGGGGCTGCACTGGCGGGCACTGATAAGGCAGCGCTGATGGGCACAGATGAGGTGGCACCAATGAGGTGGCACTGATAAGCACTGATGATGGGCACTATTATGCGGGCACTGATGGAGCACTGATAGGCGGCGCTGATGGGAACTGATATGCAGCACTGATGGGTACACATAGGTGGCACTGATGGGCACTGATAGGCAACACGGATGGACACTGATAGTCGGCATGGATGGGCACTGATAGGAGGTACAGATAGGCACTGATAGGTGGCACGGATGGGCACTGATAGGTGGCACTGTACAGTAATTGATAGTATGGATGGATGCCAATCAGTGCCAAATAATGGCTGCCAATCAGTGATGCCCATTGTGGCCACTGATTGGCATCTATTTTGGGCACTGATTGGAATCCATGGTGGTCTAGGGTGGCATACTTGATGGTGACATCCCTGGGGGTCCTAGTGGCATCCCTGGTGGTCCAGTGTGGGCATCCTCGGGGGGCTGAGCTGATAATCAATCAGCACAGACCCCCCTGTCAGAGAAACTGCCTGACAGACGCGATTGAGGGAAAGCCGATCAATGGCTCTTCCTGTTTACACTGTGATCAGCTGTGATTGGACATGGCTGATCACATGGTAAAGTGTCTCCATCAGAGATTCTTTACCTAGATTGATGTTGCGGTGTGTCAGACTGACACACCACACCACCGTTTGCAGCGATGCAAGCCCCCACGGCGCGCAGTGGCTGTTATCCTGCTGGACATCATATGACGTCCAGTCAGGATATTGAAACCACTTTGCCGCCATCATTTTGCTATTTGGCGGGCGGCAAGTGGTCAAATCAAAAATACATTCTCTGCATCCAAAAAAAAAAAGATAAACTCAAATGAAACAAAAATAAAATTATAAATGATATTTGTGATAATCCCCAGCCCAGTAGCCTTGTTGGGGGTGTTGATGCTGCATTTGCCACGGTACACCACCCTGGCCCTTCTTCCCCTTGTTCAGGACCTTAAGGATTATTTCTTCGCAAGTAATGCGCTGGTCCTCCTCCATCTCTTTTAGTTTGTTCCCCGTCATGCAGTCAAAAGCCTCCTGGGAATCAGGGGCCATGCTAATTGCAGTTGATGCATGCCGTAGAAATACAGCCGTGGCCTTATCCTTCTTGACCCTTTTTGTTGGAGGGTGGATGGGAGGAACCTGGAATTCAGTCAGGCTGCTTGGTATGGTCTTCTCTTGACTTTAGCTGAGGCTGAGACTTTCCTGTGTGTGAAAATGGTACATAGTTTTACGTTTACGTTTACGTTTTTTGGTCATCAATCACACACAATTTTAAACTCATACCTGTTGCAAATTGAATGTTAACAAATAGAAAAGACTATGATTCTGACCCCAGCATTTTTCATTCTTGTCCCAATCATTTTTGGCCACTACTGTCTATTGATATGTAAACCACTTTGTTAAAGCAGACATTTGGGATCAATAACATCTAGTTAACATCATTCAATTTCTGCACACAAATATGTTCAACAATGCTATACCTAGGTCAAGCTGGGCTCCTCCACATCTTCTTCTTGTGTCAAAGGCCCAGGGTGGACCTCAGGAGCCTTAGCTGATGTGGAAGGAAGTGTAGTGAGCGATGGCCTGTGTTCGGTCCGGTCTGACAAAAAAAGCAGGCTGTGGTAGTACATATATGTCATCTGCTAATGCTCCTGATCTCTGGGAATCCTGGACCTTCTTGCGCTCCCTATAGGCTACAAATTTTGACCATCAAATAATTGATGCCTGCTGTGGGATACAGAGGCTTCACCAATTCCAACAGTTTCTCCATCGCTGCCTTCCTCTTGATTTTATTGGAGTAATCCTAGCATTACCTTGCCATAGACATAGGTATTGTTGGATACAGTCAGGGGCGGTAAATGTATCCACCATTTTATCTGCAAGACACAACACAAGGTTCAAGATAGAACCATTTGAGATGACAACCACCAAGAAGACAAAACTTCTAATGTGCAAAGTCTACCATAAAAAATTAATAAGGTAAGAGACCCATCACCTTTACCCAAACACACTGACCCTTATCATCAGTGTATAGGCCATACACATTAAATATTTCAGGACGATGGAGATGACAGTCAATCCCAGTTCAAAAGGCAATTGACATTACAGGGTATCCCAAAGAAATATATCTCTCATATCTGAAGAGTTGATAGGAGCTGTTCCTCTTGAGACAAATGCACCAAGTATATTCCAATGTACACACGGTAGCTCAATGATCATGCAAATGTAAAAGGCAGAGGAAGAATGCTTATTGCGCAAACATCTTTATGCCAATATTTATTAAAACAAAGTAAAAATAAACTCACATTTGATTGGTAATAAGCAAACATTGCAGAGCATACAGTGCTTCTAACCATAAAGATGGGCGCCGTCTGTCCGCACCCCTCGTCATTCGTCACACATCACTGACGTCACCTAACGTTTCATCATCAACATGCATCTTCAGAAGAGGACACTCAGCAGCTGTTTACGCACCTGGATGCAGGAGCACTAGTGTGGGACACCATAACACCCTTGTTATGGTGTTCCAGGCAGGTGCTCCAGTGGATACTAGAAGTTCCTCCATGTGTGAAACTTGCACAAAACAGTTTTCCAGTTTTTGAGGGGAAAAAATCATGTATTCAGCTTTGAACTTTGCCAAAACAGACAATTGGAAGACACTTTCAAGCAATTTTTCATATTACTATTTCTAGCCTAACATATCTGTCTGCTAAGTGTACCTTTTTTGTATTCACATAGGGGAGAAAAGAAGAGGGATATCTAAGGACACCAGTAACCTCACACCTAATGAAGAAAGGCAACTCACCACACACTGAAGATGTGGATGCTGATGTTCAGAAAGTGCTAAGTGAAGTGGTAGAAATGCTGTCGATCATAGGTCAGTGTCTGAGACGATAGCTTCAAGTAATAGATGGGTGCCTGCATATTTTTAATACATGTTTTTTTAGGTGATGTGGATGTTGTGGACGAAGAAACTCACTTCAGCAGTGCAAGTGCACAAATCCTGATCAGGGAGATCATGGTTTGTAATCATGGATTGGAACAAATGACAAAAACATCCATTATGTTCAAAAAAGACTGAGCAACATCATTGATATTTTAGGGGAAAATCTAAACAAAAATAAAATTTTATATTTGTAATGTTGTACGTGTTTTTACAGTTTTAAACGGATAAACACAGTGGAGGTTATTTACTAAAGGAAAATCCACGTTGCACTGAAAGTGCACTTGGAAGTAAAGTCACTGTAGATTGGAAATAAAAAACAGCATTTTAGCTTGCACGTGTTTCATTTCAGATCTACCCCTTGGCAAATGCAGCTCCAGGTGCACTTTCAAGTGCACTTGCAGTGCAAAGTGGATTTGCCTTTCGTAACTAGCCCCCAGTGTGTCAACATGTGCTATCACCCATCATAGGATATCAATGTACGCATTTTGTGGGTGCAACCCCTTCCTCCAAACTAAAGTAGGTGAGAGGAAAAGGTTGCACCCCGAAACACGTCCATTGATCCCCCATGATGGGAGCTAGCACATGTTGACACACTGGGGCTTATTTCAAAAAGGCAAAACCACTTTGCACTACAAGTGCACTTGAAAGTGCACTTGTAGGGCAAAATGGATTGGCCTTTCTGAAATAAGCCCCAATATGTCAACATGTGCTAGCTCCCATCATGGGGAATCAATGGACATGTTTCAGGGGTGCAACCCTTTCCTCTCAGCTACTTTAGTTTGGAGGAAGAAGTTACACCCACAAAATGCATACATTGATATCCCATGATGAGAGATAGCCCATGTTGACGCACTGTGTGTTTTGGGGCTTTAGCAAAATAGATGTAGGGAAAAGACACACATTTTAGGCATGGGATCGTGAGGGAAATCCAAATTTGGAGTGCCAATTTGTGTGCATCTTCAAAATTTGGCTTCATCATCTGATGAAGGTAAGATCAACACAGTTTTGTCTCATATGGCCTTCACTTTAGCAAAGTCGAACTTTGTAAGTTCCTGAGTTGGAGATGTGTATGTTATGTTTTTAAACATGCCTGTTTAGCTCCAAAAATGGCAAATTAATGTCAAACATACACGTTATACACCAAGATGTCGGTTTGTTCAAAAACAGTTCATAATGCACATGTGAATGTGCTTGGAGTAAAATGTTTTATACTCAACAATGTGTTTCTTCTTATTCCAATGCTCAATACCAGTGTATTTGTTAAGTTGGTGTAGTTACAGTGAAACTGTGCTGTAAAATGTGCCAAAATCATCAGGCCATTTTAGGGACTCCAAGCAATTAATTCAAGGAGTTGAAAAGGATGAATATTTTAATCATTAATGCATTACATACATTAACAACAATAACATTGTGTGTGTGTAGCAGACCCACAGCACAACATAATAGTTAGCTGAAGAGATTGTCACCTCATGTATCCAATAAGCTACATTTGCACTATTTAAGAAAATGGCAAAAATGAAAAGGCCATTTGAGAACCTAGGAGACAGATAAGAAACACAAATAGTAATTTAAATAAAATATGAGTTACATTTTTTAAATGTTTTTTATTGCATATCTGCCACATTTTGCTGTAAAGCAATTGCCCCTCTACCCACAAAGTAATCAACATATTTTTTACTGACTTTGTGGGAGCTTTGGGTGGGTAAGCCGGCACTACCACTTTTGCGAGCCATCATCACTGCAGTTTCAAATGAAAAGTCTGTCTCAGTCAAAACTGAGGCCAGATAGCTGGCTGCATTCTTCTTTAAAGAGTTGTGTAGAATGCAGCAGCACAACACAATGTGGTTCACTTTATATTCAGCCAGGTTCATGGCCGTTAGGAAGAGACGGAACCGGCTTGCCAATATGCCAAAGGCATTCTCCACTACACTTCTGGCACAAGACAGCCGGTAATTAAAAACCTTCTGCTCTGGGTTCATGTTCCTCATGGGGAACTGCCTCAAAGGCCTCATCCACTACAAAACTGAAGTTGAGGCCCTCCACATTCTCCTCAGGAGGTGGCAACCAGAATGTGCCATTTTGTAGCTGCTGGTAGAACTCGGTCTGGGTGATCTCTCCTCCATTAGAATTTCTGCCATTCTTCTCAATGTCCAAGTATAAAACTCATAATTGGCCGACATCACCACCAACATGAAAATACTACAAAAGCCCTTGTAGATGTAGCAATAAGAGAAAGAGTTGGGTGGTGGGACAATCCTCACAGGCTTCCCATCAATAGTACCACCACATTTGGGAAAATCCCACTGGTGGTGAAACTGGGAAGCCACAGTCTGCCATTCCTGTGGGTTTGAAGGAAACTGTGGAGTCAAACAAGTGAAAAATAATTAGTACTTTTGCACATAACATTGCAAGCAGATTAGACACAGACATTATTTGCCAACATAAGTACAACATTTATTGAAATGAGTATTTAAAGAAAAAAGTATAAGGTCAACTTATTAGATTCCTCACCCTCTATGGTGGCCCATTGGAAAAATGTAATGGTGGGGGAGGGGGGGATGGGTAGATGTTTTGGACAGGTAACCCTCTCTACTTCATTGAGAGCTGAATGCATAATGTGTGTTACTTTGGCCAGCCCCTCCTTACTTACACTATTGGCAGCCCACTAGACAGGTAAAGTGTCAAAATACAAAAATTTGGATACACACTGTCCAAATTGAAGTACATTTTTACATTCTTTTATTACCTATCAAGATAATAGGAGACCAAAACTTTCAACAGTACCCTTTGAAAGTATTCAGGCAGGCTCTTGCACTACATGCTTTGGTGAATCCATCCATAAATATGGCCACAAAAGTGGTATAGAGTATTTGTATCGGTGGACAACAATAACATTTGTACACATTTTAGGGTGGGTTTAGGGTAAGTACTAAAATGTAGCTGACAAAATACATTGTTACGTTACTAGTCTAGGTGTGTATGGGCCCAGGATTGCATGCTGGGGAGGTTAGTGAAGGCAAATATGCATGAAGGACAAAAAAGGAGCATTATAAGCTTACAGCATGCATGAGGACAAAGAGGACATTCACAGCATATTACAATAATGGTAATTATGAAATGAAGAAATTAATACAATACATTAGCAAACATTAAATACATAGAATGTTATGTTAAAGGATAAAACCTTATAAAAAAAATTTAAAATGTGATAGCGCTGCAATAATACAATCTATTTGAAATAAAACAAAACTTCAGCTAACAGTGAAATATATAAACCAATTAAATAAAAATGAAAAAAGTCCAATAAATAATAAATGATAATTTCTTCAGTGATATAAAAAAGAACAAATGTGGTGCTTCTTCTAAAAAAAACTCCTTATCCAGAGTGCTCCCACCACCTCATGCAATGGGAGCTCACCTCCTTTATAGGACCCCAAGAGGTCGAACACGCCTTGCACTTAGTGCCAATAATCTCTCCAACGGATCATCTGTGATCTTTACTTTGCTCGAGGTATAGAAAAACGGTCTATGGCCAGCATAGGTTTCATCCACTGTGCTGCTTTACACCTCAATCCGTATTAAAGACCAGTAGATACAGAAATACAGAAATAATGATATGCCTCTACGGTAGCTATATATGTGAGCAAGAGATCATGTGATTTCCAAATGATTGCCCAATTTTCAAATGATGGTAAAGGGTGTACATTTTATAATGTTGTCCTCTAAAGTCTGACCAATTTTTTTTGCGCTATACTTTGTACTGTATCTCCTAACATATACAGATGTGGCATTAGAGTGACCCTATCATTATAATTGCGGAATATGTTCAACAGACTTCATCAGTGTCAGGGAGCTCTGTTGAAGCTTTAAAAAATGTATCAATAATGTATACTAATCAAACACACAGGTAAAATTAACAGTGAATCAACCGTAGGAGGACTGAGAAGCTTCCATCTGGTGGGCAAACAGAATTATTTTTATGGCAGTATGATGGTAAGGATGTATTTCTGTAGGCTAAAAAATGAATGAGGTGCAAAATGTGACATGGTGCCTCATTAACCACTTCAGCCCCGGACCATTTTGCTGGCCAAAGACCAGACCACTTTTTGTGATTTGGCACTGCATCGCTTTAACTGACAATTGCGCGGTCATGCGACGTGGCTTCCAAACAAAATTGACCTCCTTTTTTCCCCACAAATAGAGCTTTCTTTTGGTGCTATTTGATCACCCCTGCAGTTTTTATTTTTTGCGCTATAAACAAAAATAGAGCGACAAAAAAACGCATTATTTTTTACTTTTTGTTAAAATAAATATCCCCCAAAAATATATAAAAAAATGTTTTCCCTCAGTTTAGTCTGATACGTATTCTTCTACATATTTTTGGTAAAAAAAATCGCAATAAGCGATTATTGATTGGTTTGCGCAAAAGTTAAAGCGTTTACAAAATAGGGGATAGTTTTATGGCATTTTTATTAATAATTTTTTTTACTAGTAATGGCGGTGATCAGCGATTTTTATTGGGACTGCGCGACATTGTGGAGGACACATCGGACATTTTTGACACATTTTTGGGACCATTGTCATTTATACAGCAATCACTGCTATGCAAATGCAGTGATTCCTGTGTAAATGACACTGGCAGTGAAAAGGTTAACCAGTGGGTGGCAGTGTAGGGGTTAAGTGTTCCTAGGGGTGTGTTACTAACTGTTGGGGGCTGGGCTTTCTTTTAGTGAACACTGATCTCTGCTCCAATCACATGGAGCAGAGATCAGTGTCATTTGTTGCTAGGCAGAACGGGAAGATGCTGTTTACAATGGCATCTCCCAGTTCAGCCGCCCTGTGAGACGATCACGGGTATACCCGCGACGATTGAGTCTGTGGGACCCGCGGCCGGACTCACGGGGGTCCCGATCAGCACGCGAGTGCGCCGCCGGCAGCGCGCTCGCGACGGCAGGGGCGCCATTTAAGATTGGATGTACCTGTACGCCAATATGCCTGCCCCTGCCATTCTGCTGACGTACATTGGCGTGCGCTGGTCGGGAAGTGTTTAACCGGAAGGCATGCCAAAAGATGGGTGTTCCTGAAAGCCCTAAGGGCAACTTTAGCACAGATCATTGGATGGTGGTAGTAAGGCAGAGGGAGGAAGGCTTCTGCTTTGTGAGGACACAGAATGATGAAATGCGTAGAGGGGCTAGGATCCTGTCATCATTGCGCATGGTTGGATCATACTCATGGCTTGTGGTTAACTCCCGGAGATGATTGGCAACACCAAATAGTGTTAATACCTTAGTGTTGGGGAGACAGTTGATACTATGTGGATCTATATTCTTTTAACTAAAGCCTGTTTATAAATATTATTATGCTATGGAAGCCTTACTCAGTCTGTCTTACTTTTATGTGTGGCCATGACCTGCATGAGAGGTTTTTGATTAAGAGAGACAATTAGACATGTGCATTTTGTTTAGTTCCGAATCGAAATTTGGATGAATTTTCATTATTCGGACATTCGAATGCATCCGAATTACCGAATTACAATGCTAACGAATTCAACCGAATTCGGACAAAATTCGAATCAAATTAGAAAAATGACATTTTGCAACCCGAATTTGGGGCCATGTATCTCGGGGCTACTTGTAGCTAGAAACAAATTTGGTATGCAAACACAGTAGAACTAGCACTACAACATCTCCAAATTGGGGATTTCTAGCTCTAAGTGACCCTGAGTTACGGGGCCCCAAAGTCGGGTCACAAAATGTCAAGCACTTTTCTGCAGCAGAGAATGACATTTTGCGACCCGACTTTGGGGCCACGTATCTTGGGGTCACTTGGTGCTTGAAACCCCTGTGTTTGCATACCAAATTTGGGGTTCCTAGCTATAAGTGGCCCCGAGATACGTGGCCCCAAAGTCGGGTCACAAAATGTCATTCTCTTCTGCAGAAAAGTACTTGACATATTGTCCATATCGGTCACTTGGTGCTAGGAACCCCACAACTTGTGGCAGGTGACGTGGCAAGTGGACAATCCACAACTTGGTCATGTGGCACTCGTGGCAGGTCATGTGGCACTTGTGGCAGGTGTCATGGCAAGTGGACAATACACAACTTGTGGCAGGTGATGTGGCAAGTGGACAATACACAACTTGTGGCAGGTGACGTGGCAAGTGGACAATGACATACAGCATATGTACTTGCCTTGCAATCGACATCAGTGACTTATTCAATCAGGCATGCTGACAACTTTATTGATGTGATAAATATAAAGGAAATAAGATGTGTGTGTTTTTTTTGCACTGGTACACTGCAAGTATGAGAAGTTGATATGACAGATATATATAAGTAAGTAACTAACCATCTTCCAAAATTTCTAATTCAAATAGAAAAGATTAGAAAAAAATATAATTTAATAGAATAAAATAGAAAGAATATACAACCATCTTCTGAAATTCAAATTTCAAATAGAATAAATTAGAATTTCGAATAGTATGAATTCAAATTTCTTAATTAATTAATTTTAAATTTGGATAGAAAAGATTATAATAAAATAGAACATAGACTAGAAAAACGATAGAACAGAACAGAATAGAATATATTATATTTTATTCTGTTCTATTGTTTTTCTAGTCTATTCTTTTATATTCTATTAAAATCTTTTCTATTAAAATCGAAATCATTATATACCAAATTCGAATTTCGGAAGATGGTGGTTTTATAATATATATATATATATATATCTTTTTTTTCGACATTCGAATTTCGTATAGAATGAATTCGAATTTGAGTAGAAAAGATTAGAATGGAAATAGAGAATAGACTAGAAAAACAATAAAACAGAATAGAATATAGATATTATCTATTTCATTTTTAATTTCTTTTGCAAATTACTATTTGTTTCCATAAGATCTCCTGCAGACTATTAGCATCTATTTCATTTTTTGCAGATCTCCTACAGACTATTAGTATCTATTTCGTTTTCTCACCAGATCTCCTGCAGACTATTAGCATCTATTTCTTTTTTTTTAGCAGATCTCCTGCAGACTGTTAGAATCAATTTATTTTTTTTGCAGATTACTATTCATTTCCATCAGATCTCCTGCAGTATATTATTCATTTTTTTGCAGATCTCCTGCAGATTATTAGCATCTATTTCATTTTTCTTTTCTTATTTTGCATTAGAGCAGCCATTTCCTTTATTTCAGCAGATCTCCTGCAGACTATTAGCATCTATTTAATTTATGAACGGAGGAACGGTATGAGGAAGAGACAACAAGAAAGACATCACCGCTGATATCTCTATACACAGGGAAATTGCTGCTAATAGTCTGCAGGAGACCAGCAAAAAATAAATAGATGCTTATAGTCTGCAGATCTGATGAGAAAATTAAATAGATACTAGTAGTCTGCAGGAGATCTGCTGGAAATTAATAGTAATCTGCAAAAACAAATTAAATAGATGCTAATAGTCTGCAGGAGATCTGCTGAACTAAAGGAAATGGCTGTTCTAATGCAAAAAAAAGAAAAAGAAAAATGAAATAGATGCTAATAGTCTACAGGAGATCTGCAGAAAAATGAAATAGATGTTAATATACTGCAGGAGATCTGATGGAAATAAATAGTAATCTGCAAAAAAAGAAAAAGGAAATTGATTCTAACAGTCTGCAGGAGATCTGCAAAAAAATCAGTGAAATGGCTGCTAATAGTCTACAGGAGATCTGCTAAAAAGAAATAAATGCTAATAGGAGATCTGGTGTTAAAACAAAATAGATACTAATAGTCTGCAGGAGATCTGCAAAAAAAATGAAATAGATGCTAATAGTCTGCAGGAGATCTGGTGAAAAAAATGAAATAGATACTAATAGTCTGCAGGAGATCTGCAAAAAAATGAAATAGATGCTAACAGTCTGCAGGAGATCTTATTAAAACAAATGGTAATCTGCAAAAAAAATTAAAATTAAATAGATAGTATCTATATTCTATTCTGTTCTATTGTTTTTCTAGTCTATTCTTTATTTCTATTCTCTTCTTTTCTATTCAAATTCAAATTCATTCTATACGAAATTTGAATGTCGGAAAGAAATATATATATATAAAACCATCTTCCGAAATTCGAATTTAGTATATAATGGTTTTGATTTGAATAGAAAAGATTTTAATAGAATATAAAAGAATAGACTAGAAAAACAATAGAAAAGAAAAGAATAAAATATAATATATTCTATTCTGTTCTGTTCTATAGTTTTTCTAGTATATTTTCTATTTTATTATAATCTTTTCTATCCAAATTTAAAATTAATTAATTTAACATTTTGAATTCATACTATTCGAAATTCTAATTTATTCTATTCAAATTAGAATTTCAGAAAATGGTTGTATTTTCTTTCTATTTTATTCTATTAAATTATATTTTTTTCTATTCTGTTCTAATCTTTTCTATTTGAATTAGAAATTTTGGAAGATGGTTAGTTATTTATACTTACTTATATACATCTGTCACATCAACTTTTCATACTTGCAGTGTACCAGTGCAAATAAAAACACATACATCTTATTTCATTTATATTTATGGTATCAATGAAGTTGTCAGCATGCCTGATTGAAGAAGTCATGGATGTCGATCGCAAGGCAAGTGCATATCACAAGTTGTGTATTGTCCACTTGCCACGACACCTGCCACGTGACCTGCCACGAGTGCCCCTTGGCCGGCCACGAGTGCCATGTGACCTGACACGAGTGCCATGTGACCAAGTTGTGGATTGTCCACTTGCCACGTCACCTGCCACCAAGTGACCCCAGATATGGGCAATATGCCAAGTACTTTTCTGCAGCAGAGAATGACATTTTGCGATCCGACTTTGGGGCCAAATTTTGTATGTAAACACAATAGAACTAGCACTACAACATCTCCAAATTTGGGGTTTCTAGCACCAAGTGACCCCGAGATACATGGGCCTAAAGTCGGGTCACAAAATATTTCGAATCCGGTTGAAATAGTCTCGAATGCAGTTGAAATAATTTCAAATCATGTTGAAATCATTTCAAATCCGGTAGAAATGTTTTCGAATTTGGTTGAAATATTTTTGAATGCGACCGATTTTCTGAATTTGGTAGAAAACGAAACGAAATCTGAAAATGAATTTAATAAATATAACTAAACAAAATTAATTAATTAACGAATTAAAACTAAACAAAACTAAAAAAAAAATTCCTTTTGCACATTGACAATATTGGGAAACAGTACCTTGGAAATTAACTCTTTGGAAACCATTATGTAAACGCTGTAGCTGATTTATTATTTGACCAGCCATTAACTATGGTGAGTCATTATAGTGTGGACAGTGAAGGATTACATCGGGTGTCACCTTTAGTGATTCAAACACACTCTAAGACAGTGGTCATCAACCCTGTCCTCAGGGCCCACTAACAGGCCAGGTTTGCAAGATAACTGAAATACATTACAGATGATATCATTTTCTGATCAGTGATTGCAGTATTCTAGTCTGCATCTCCCCAAGGTAATACATAAAATCGGGCCTGTTAGTGGGCCCTGAGGACAGGGTTGAGGACCACTGCTCTAAGAAGATTAGTTCCGCATTAGATTTTTTGGGATACCTTTCTCTGGACTAATTCATTGTACTTTTGCACTTTTTTTCTTCTACAGCACTGGACTTGCACTTTTTGTAGCATTTTGCACTTTTTTTGCAATAATTGTACTATATGCTTTTTGCAGTGTTTGATGTTTTTTTTTTTTTTTTTACAGCAATGTCACTTCTGACATACATTGTCATATAGATTATTGCACTTTATATTATCATTATTTTTTTTCAGCACATTAGGTTTATAATCTGCACATATAAGTAGTGTTTATTTTTGAATATACAGTATCTCACAAAAGTGAGTACACCCCTCACATTTTTGTAAATATTTTATTTTATTTTATTATGTGACAACACTGAAGAAATAACACTTTGCTACAATGTAAAGTAGTGAGTGTACAGCTTGTATAACAGTGTAAATTTGCTGTCCCCTCAAAATAACTCAACACACAGCCATTAATGTCCAAACAGTTGGCAAAAAAAGTGAGTACACCCCTAAGAGAAAATTACCTAATTGGGCCAAATTAGCCATTTTCCCTCCCGGTGTCATGTGACTCATTAGTGTTACAAGGTCTCAGGTGTGAATGGGGAGCAGGTTTGTTAAATATGGTGTTATTGCTCTCACTCTCTCATATTGGCCACTGGAAGTTCAACATTTCACCTCATGGCAAAGATCTCTCTGAAGATCTGAAAAAAAATAGTTGCATTGGTCTGCATGGCTGTTGTCCCAGAAGGAGGCCTTTTCTAAAGATGATGCGCAAGAAAGCCCTCAAACAGTTTGCTGAAGACAAGCAGACTAAGGACATGGACTACTGGAACCATGTATTCTGGTCTGATGAGACCAAGATAAACCTATTTGGTTCAGATGGTGTCAAGCGTGTGTGGCGGCAACCAGGTGAGGAGTTCAAAGACAAAATTGTCTTGCCTACAGTCAAGCATGGTGGTGAGAGTGTCATGGTCTGGGGCTGCATGAGTGCTGCCAACACTGAGGAGCTACAGTTCATTGAGGGAACCATGAATGCTAACATGTACTGTGACATACTGAAGCAGAGCATGATCCCCTCCCTTGGGAGGGTTGGCCACAGGGCAGTATTGCAACATGATAACGACCCCAAACACACCTCCAAGATGACCACTGCCTTGCTAAAGAAGCTGACGGTAAAGGTGATGGACTGACCAAGCATTTCTCCAGTCCAGACCTTAATCCTATTGAGCATCTTTAAAGGCTTCCTCCATCGAAAGGTGGAGGAGCGCAAGGTCTTTAACATCCACCAGCTCCGTGATGTCATCATGGAGGAGTGGAAGAGGACTCCAGTGCAACCTGTGAAGCTCTGGTGAACTCCATGCCCAAGAGGGTTAAGGCAGTGCTCGAAAATAATGGTGGACACACAAAATACTGACATTTTAGGCCCAATTTGAACATTTTTACTTAGGCGTGTACTCACTTTTGTTGTCAGCAGTTTAGACATTAATGGCTGTGTGTTGAGTTATTTAGTTATTTTGAGGGGACAGCAAATTTACACTGTTATACAAGCTGTACACTTACTACTTTACATTGTAGCAAAGTGTAATTTCTTCAGTGTTGTTACATGAAAAGATATAATAAAATATTAACAAAAATGTGAGGGGTGTACTCACTTTTGTGAGATACTGTATGTTTATTTGGGCTTACTGATGTTCACAGCTGAGAATTGTTCGATATAGTTGTTTATAATGTGTTAGTGGATTTGTTACATTTCTTGAATTTTCAAATCAGGGTTTGAGTTATCTGTATACATATTCACAAAAATAACTGGTAACAATTTCAGTAGATTTGAAGCTAGTTCACCAGCATTTGCCATACATTAATTTGTTATATTTCCAGTAAATGTGAGCATAGCACATGTGATAGCCAGCAAAAGTCTAAAATACAGTAATTAATTTTAGCAGTTGTTTGGCTGGCAAATGTGCTCTCATAGCGCTAAAACTGTTAATTTTAATTTTCAATCTTTTAAACTCAATGCTACCTACCTAAAACACTAGTACAGTGAGGGCGAACCTTGGCACCCCAGATGTTTTGGAACTGCATTTTCCATGATCCTCAACTACACTGCAGAGTGTATGTGCATCATGGGAAAAGTAGTTTCAAAACATCTGGGGTGCCAAGGTTCGCCAACACTGCACTAGGAATTTTGGTTACTATGAGTACAGCATATCAGTTATCATGTGGACTTATGACATGTTAATAGCAGTCAACATTCCATTCACCATTGGGGAGTGCTTTAAAAGGGTCCCTAAAAAAGGGGGTCCGAATGGACTGGACAAGATGATAATAGGCCCACAATCCTCAGCACCCCTCATGCCCAGGAATGATAATGAAGTTCATTGTGACTCTGGCATTTTACAGTCAAAAGACTGTGGGGACCCACATACCATTTCTTTTTTTTTATAATCTGTATTTTTATTTTAGTTTCTGTTGAACATAACAAAACATATAGTGCACAATACAATCGACAATGTATCACTATCCTGAGTAATTGACCACGTTAAACAGATCTAACATTGTGCAAAACATCAGGTAAAATCAAGACAGAAGGGGAAAAACAGTAACCATATGACTGGATAAAACATTTGAGGGGGGAAGGGAAAAACAAGGCCCTACCAGTGCGATTCACATCATGGGGGGGGGCCCCCTTCAGAGGCCCAGCCCAAGGCACACACCCCCCAACAGCTGTCAATACCCGAATTGGGGCAAAACACCCACGGCCCTCAGCAGGGTCCCGGCCAACGCCCCCCCGGAGTGGGGCCTCAAGCCTCCAGCATAACTCCGTCAGGGGGGGAAGCATCACCCGGAACCCCGCCCAAGCCTCCCACGGCACCAGTCGCCCGTCAGAATGCCCAGGAGACAGCGGCCAAGGGCATGGGCCCCAGCAACGGGCCACAGAGGCTGTGTCGCCCCTAGGGGCAAATCACCCCCCCAGGGCCCTGAGACTCTGAAAGAGGAAGGGAGGATACAGGTCATCACACTGCGATTGGCTCGGCAAAAAGTCATGTTCAGGTATGTACGTCACCACTCACTGGCCTCTTCAGCTTCAGTGAAGGCTCTGCTAGCTCCAACAGCGCAACATCCAAGCTAGATGGCATAGGGCCCGTGCCAGCAGTATGCCGTTGCCACAGGGCCCAGATCCTACCGAAACGGTCACTTCTGTCCCTGCACCGCGCCACCCACTCCTCCGCCTCCCTAATATCTTCCACCCTCTTGAGCCACTCAGTAATGGTAGGAGTCTGTGAGCATTTCCAGTAGATAGGTACTAGACGCTTAGCGGCATTTAAGAGGTGGGGGAGTACACTCTTCGTATAGAGGCTCAGAGGAGGGGCGGGGAGGTGCAGGAGAAAGAGCGATGGGGTGAAAGGGATCTCGATCTGCAGAGCATTTTTAATAAAGGCGTGAATGTTGACCCAAAATGTGTGTATTACAGGGCAATCCCACCAAATATGTAAGAGAGTGCCTTTCTGGCCACAACCCCGCCAACAAAGGTCTGTGACCGAGGGGTAGATGCGGGCCAACGCTGCCGGCACCCGATAACGAGTCAAAAGTTTGTAGTTGGTTTCCTGTGTCCGGGAATCAATGGAGCTGGAGTGTGCCAATCGGTACACTAGCGATCGTTGGCTTGGTGTAAAATCGACCCCCAGATCACGTTCCCACTCCCTCATAAAAACTGGTCGGATGGGGCCAGAAACCGCCCCCAGGAGCCGGTAAAGTTCAGAGACTAAGTGGGGAGTGGGTTCCTCTGCCATAAACACCTTTTCAAGCGACGTAAGAGATTCTATGTCTCTTAACGTAGCGCCCAGGTTCGTAGTGAAGTGGTGAAGCTGCTTGTATCTCCACCAGTTCATTGGAAAGCGTCCGTATCTATCCCTCAAGGCATCTAGGGGTATCAGCTTACCCTTGTCTATAAATTTGCCACAGCTATAGTTACCGTCAGTGGCCCAAGTCCCAAAAAAGGCTACCTGCTCTCCAGGGGGGAACCACCTGAACCCTCCTAGAGGAACCAATGGAGATCCCAGGGGCGCCAGGGCATACATGGCATTTGACCGATGGTGGTCAGCGGGGAAGTTGTCCGTGAAAGTCCCCTATGTTCCCGCGGAAGCCAAGGGGCATATGCGAGGTCGCGACCCGCCAGGGTTTTTTCCAGAGGGACCCACAGTTTGGTGGCAGAGTGGTGGCGCCAATTCAGCATATGTTGAAGCGCAATAGCCCTGTAGTAACGACGAATGTCTGGGAGGCCCAGCCCGCCCCTCTCCTTAGATCTCTGCAGCACGGACATGGCAAGCCTAGGTTTTTTGTTATGCCATATAAACCCTATCATGAGGCTTTGGAGTTGCGAGAAAAAGCCTCTGGGGAGGGGAACAGGAAGCATCTGCAGGTAGAAAAGCACTCTGGGGAGGATATTCATCTTAAGTATATTTACTTTGCCTAGCCATGTGAAGGAGGCTTTGTTCCAGTTCTGCAAGTCTCTACGCACTGTGCTCAACAGGGAAGGGAAATTAGCGGAGTACAGTGTATCAAATTGGTCTGTGAGCTGGATCCCTAGGTATTTAATGGAAGCCTTGGCCCAGTGGAATGGGAAAGCCTGCTGTAAGCCAACGGCCATTGTCTCCGGAATAGTAATCGGCAGGACTTCAGATTTAGCGTAATTAATCTTGAAGTTGGATATTTGTCCAAAAATGTCAAGTTCCTTCATAAGGTTAGGGAGTGAGATGAGGGGGTTGGTCAGGTGGAAATGCACGTCATCAGCATACGCTGAAAGTTTGTGCTCCATGAGTCCCACCTGCACCCCGGTAATATCCCCACTCGCCCTCACTGTTCTGAGCAGGGGCTCCATAGCCAAAGCGAACAGGAGGGGAGATAGGGGGCACCCCCTGCCTGGTGCCGTTCCACATACCATTTTTTGCAAACTGACCAGAGTACAACTTTAACTACAATATATCCAACAATATCGCAGATGTCCTAAAACTCCTTTCCTCATCCCTTCCTGACAAGCACATGCAGGGAATTCTGGGGAGAGAGGGGTTCTCTTAAGTTCCCTGTAACATTACTGATCTACAGTACCAGCGTATATGGTAGTATTATAAACATGGTAAACGATCTGTCATCATTTATGCTATCATGGTAATGGCACAGGGATAACCATGGGGGGCACCCCCCAAGAATGCTTGATGCACTTCAAATCATCTATTTCCTCTCACCCAGCCTTGCCAAAATCTGAACAATTGGGAATTAGTTACTAAAGGGTATCTCAATTTGTTCTGGGAATTGGGCTGAGTGACCACCTTTAATCTCATTGTGTTTGTTAGGTTCAGTAATACTGTGTTGGTTTCATTGTCAGCCTTCAACTGAATATTCACTCACACCTTTAAAATAAATCAGTAAAGTAAACAGTGCCACATAATTGCTTTAGTGGAAACCCATAAATCCCCTAAAGCAATCAGCAAATTGTTTCACTTGCTTCAATTTGATGTTACATGAATATCTCCCTGTGAGATAACTTGAGTCATAAAAAGAACTGTAATGGTTCCACAGGGTAGAAGATAATGAATCAATCTACAAAAGAGTAATGAGTAATAGCTAAATGATGGCTGATCTTTCAAACAAATCCAGTCTGAACTTCAAAACTGAAATTGATTCCAAACGCAGACTATAAAGTTAAATTGATCTATTGCCAATTGTACTAATAAAATTGATTCTAAATGCATTGCCTCTTAGCTGTCACTGATTAATTCTTTGGCAAGATTGCACTTTCAGAGTTATAGAAGTTGTCTTCTATTTAAAATTGCAAATGCAATCTTGCAAACTGATTCAGATCTGTAATGGGATGATAAGGCCCTGAAGACAAAGCTGAGAGAATACAATTAGATGAATTTACAGTACTGCTAAAAATATGTCATAAACAGCAAGATTACAATTTTCAGAATTTGAAAAAATTACTCTGCAATGCAATGATGAGTGTCACTATAAGAGTATGCTTAGCACACATATTTCTGACGTGCCTGACTTCATCTAAATCTGTTACTTCAGATGCTAGACAACTAAAAACTCACCTTTTTTCTTTTATGTAAAGTTTTAGAATTTTAGTTCCCAAATCTGTCTGCTTGCTACAACCATTATGAAGAGAATAGTCTGCATGTTGAATTTTCTCTATTTAATATTGCATATTCTTAGACAAGAGAGAATGTTGAGCTGCTAAAACAATTTTTGACTAGTTGAAATCAATAGCTTTCATTTTGAAAAAATTTCTGTGAAAATCAAGAGATTTCAGCAAAATTTAAAATTTATTGGAATCAACAGGAGGAGGCAATATAAAAATTTTTTTTCTTGTATGGCGAAATAGTCTTCGAATGGCTCTGAGGGATAGAGCAATTCCTTTTTGATGATCCCAGATCTGATCCCAAAAATGTCTCCCCATCATTTAAATAATACGACAGTGTTGGTTGTGTAACAAACCACCCCTAAATCACACAAAAAGAAAAAAATAATAATGATATATATATATAAATATATATATATTTATATATATATATATATATATATATTTTTTTTTTTTTTTTAACATATAATACACAGTATTTCACAAAAGTGAGTACACCGCTTACATTTTTGTAAATATATTATTATTTCTTTTCATGTGACAATACTGACAGTATAAAAATGTTAAGTTGCTGTCCCCTCAAAATAACTTAACACACTGCCATTAATGTCTAAACCACTGGCAACAAAAATGAATACACCTCTAAGTGAAAATATTGAAATTGGGCCCAAGTAGACACTTTTTCTCCCCGGTATTGTGTGACTCATTAGTGTTACAAGGTCTCAGGTGTGAATGGAGTACAGGTGTGTTAAATTTGGTTTTTATCGCTTTCACTCTCTCATACTGGTCAATGGAAGTTCAACTTGGCACCTCCTGGCAAATAAAGAATTGTTGTGCTACATGAAGATGACCTAGGCTATAAGAAGATTGCCAAGACCCTGAAACTGAGCTGCAGCATGGTGGCCAAGACCATACAGTGGTTTAACAGGACAGGTTCCACTCAGAAACAGGCCTCGCCATGGTCGACCAAAGAGGTCACGTGCTCAGCGTCATATCCAGACGTCATATCCATATGCACAAGAAAGCCGAAAACAGTTTGCTGAAGACAAGCAGACTAAGGACATGGATTACTGGAACCTGTCTTGTGGTCTGATGAGACCAAGATAAACGTATTTGGTTCGAATGGTCACAAGCGTGTGTGGGGGCAACCAGGTGACGATTAGAAAGACAAGTGTCTCTTGCCTACAGTCAAGCAGGGTGGTGGGAGTGTCATGGTCTGGGGCTGCATTAGTGCTGTCAGCATTGGGGAGCTACAGTTCATTGAGGGAACCATGAATGCCAACATGTACTGTGACATACTGATGCCGAGAATGATTCCCTCCCTTCGGAGACTGGGGCGCAGGGCAGTATTCCAACATGTTCCAAAGTATTCCCAGGAAATTTGAGTGCTGCAGAACACCCCATAATGCACTGCAAGATCACAGTGCATTGTTGTATGATTATTGGCCAAAGCATGCACCTGACCTGCATGCTTTGGCCAATCACAGCCCACTCTGCTGAGAGAGCCACAATTGGCCAAAGGCAGGGTGAATTTGACCAATCATGGCTCGGGGGAACTAAATCCACACCCGACACTATATAAGGCTGCTTACATTACGGTCACGTGTAGTGTTGTTGGTGTGGACAGAGATAGCTTGAGTTAGATTAAGCAGGCGGGTTATTCAGTTAGTGGCAGTGTATTTGATATATATATATAGAGTCAGTCTAGTATATATATATATATATATATATATATATATATATATATATATATATATATATACAGTATCTCACACAGAAGTGAGTACACCTTTCACATTTTTGTAAATATTTTATTATATCTTGTCTTGTTACAATATGTAAACTAGTGAGTGTACAGCTTGTATAACAGTGTAAATTTGATGTCCCCTCAAAATAACTCAACACACAGCCATTAGTGTCTAAACTGCTGGCAACAAAAGTAAGTACACCCCTAAGTGAAAATGTCCAAATTGAAACAATTAGCAATTTTCCCTCTCCGTGCCATGTGACAATGTTGTTAGTGTTACAAGGTCTCAGGTGTGAATGGGGAGCAGGTGTGTTAAATTTGGTGTTATCGCTCTGACTCTCTCATACTGGTCACTGGAAGTTCAACATGCCACCTCATTGCAAAGAACTCTGAGGATCTGAAAAATAGGATTTTTATATACAGCTTACTTCATCACGGGACACAGGAGCTTCATTACATAGTGGGTTATATAGGCACCTCTGGTGATTGGACACTGGTTAACCCCCAATTAAGGAGAATTCCTCCCCTACATAACCCCTCCCAAATGGGAGACACCTCAGTTTTGTAGCAAGCAATAGGAAACCACGTAAAACCCAAGAGGGGCGGGAGCCCTGTGTCCCGTGATGTACTCTCAAGAAAAGGATTTTACAGGTAAGCTGTATATAAAAATCCTATTTTCTTGATAAAACATCACGGGACACAGGAGCTTCATTACATAGTGGGATGTCCCATAGCAATGCTCAGATTGAGGGGAGGGAGACACAGATCATAATAATAGACCGTCATGGACCGGAGGACCTAAACTGCAGCCTGCAGTACACTGCGCCCAAAGGCGATATCCTCTTGCCCTCTGACATCCACCTGATAGAATCTGGTGAATGTGTGGACTGATGACCAAGTTGCAGCCTTACAGATCTGAGCCAGGGAGGCCTGGTGATGCACTGCCCAAGAAGCACTTACAGCCCTAGTTGAGTGCGCTTTCACTTGAAAAGGAGGGATCTTCCCTTTAACACTATAGGCCTGAGAAATAATCTGTCTAAATCACCTTGAGGGAGTGGATTTTGATGCCACCTGGCCCTTCCTAGGGCCTTCCGGCAAAATAAATAAGCAATCAGCTTTCCTTATCTGAGCAGTTGCCTGAAGATATATAATGATTGCCCTTACCACATCCAATGTGTGCAAAGACTCTTCTTCTGTGGACTGTGGGTCCGGAAAAAAGGATGGTAGGATTACATCTTGATTCAAATGGAATTCCAAAACCACCTTAGGCAGAAAGGACCTGTTGGGACGCATTACCACCCGGTCCTTATGAATAATTAGATACGGTTCCTTGCTGGAGAGAGCTGCTAGCTCTGACACTCTCCTAGCCGAGGAAATGGCTACCAAGAAAACCAATTTTTTTTTTGTCAAAAAGGACTAATGAAGCCAGATGCAAAGGTTCAAATGGTTGCCCCTGCAAAGCTGAGAGAACCAAATTCAGATCCCATGGGCATACCGGAGGTTTGACTGGCGGCCTTATCCACATAGCCCCCTGTATGAAAGCCCACACAAGGGAATGTGATGCAAGTGGCTTCTGGAAAAACACTGACAAGGCCGAAATCTGCACCTTGATAGTGCTTACGGCCAAATTCATTTCTAGGCCTGACTGGAGAAAGGCCAAGATCCTGCTAATGACATACTTTCTAGGATGCCATTCCCTGAGTTTACAGCAGGAAACATATGCCTTCCAGATCTTGTAGTAAATAAGCCTGGAGGCCGGCTTTCTGGCATTGACCAGAGTAGAAAGGACTGGCCCCGAAAGCCCACGATCCCTCAGAATGTGGGTATCAGCAGCCAAACCGTCAAATTCAGACTGCGTAAAGCAGGATGGTAAATTGGACCCTGTGAGAGCAGATCTAGCCGGAGAGGAAGGATCCATGGCCTGCCTACTGCCAACTTAATGATCTCTGCATACCAAGGTTGCCTGGGCCAAGCCAGGGCTACCAAAGCACTGACTTTGTTTCCCTCTTGATTCTTCCCAGGAACCGTGACAGAAGCGGGCACGGGGGGAAGGCATAAATTAGATGGTACTGATCCCAGGGAACTGTCAGAGCATCCGACCCCTGAGCAAGAACATCTCTTGTCCTTGACACAAATTTGTCCAGCTTTCTGTTGAATCTGGACGCAAACAGATCTACGTCTGGTGTACCCCATCTGCGACATATGTTCTGAAAACACGTCGGGGTGCAGAGCCCATTCTCCTGGGCACAACTGCTGGCGGCTCAGAAAATCCGCCTGCCAATTTTCCACTCCTGGAATGAGGACTGCAGAAAGGGATGGAACATGCCTTTCTGCCCAGGCAAGTATGCGATTCACCTCTTTTTGTGTAACCAGCCTCCTGGTACCACCCTGGTGATTGATATAGGCCACTGCTGTGGCATTGTCAGACTGAACCCGAACAGGGAGACCCTGTAGTCTGTAAGACCACTTTATGAGAGCCATATAAACTGCCCGGATTTCCAAGACATTTATGGGCAATAGCTTCTCGATCGCAGACCATTTCCCCTGCGAGCATGTCTCCTCCAACACTGCTCCCCAGCCCGTCAGGCTGGCATCTGTCGTAATAATCTTCCATGGAAGAGGAAGAAAAGTTTTGCCTTTCAGCAAATTCTCAGTTTGTAACCACCAAACGAGACTCTTGCGTGTCCCTGGGGACAGACACATAGGAAGATCCAAGGACTGGGGCTTCCTGTTCCAAGCCGCAAGGATGCATCTTGCAGAGGCCTTGAGTGGAACTGGGCGAATGGAACGGCCTCGAAGGAGGCGACCATTTTCCCTAACAGTCTCATGCACAACCGAATGGGTAAGATCTTCTGCCCAGAATTAGGTGCACCAGACCCCAATGGCCCGCCTTGAGCAGTGTCGATGACCACACCCAGGTATTCCAACCTGGTAGCAGGCTGTAGGGACGACTTTTCTAGGTTTATAATCCAACCTAGGCGTTTCAGGTGTTCTAGCGTTCTGGTAACACTGTGGTTCAGGAGCACTACTGTTTTCTCTATGAGAAGCAAGTCGTCTAGATATGCCATGACGGCTATACCCTGAGCTCTTAGGTTTGCCAAGAGAGGGTCTAGAATCTTTGTGAAGACTCGAGGAGCCGTAGCGAGCCCGAACGGCAAAGCCACAAATTGAAAATGGCGCCGCTCTACCGCGAACCTTCGATATTTTTGGTGTGCGGAAAAAATTGGCACATGAAGATATGCATCCTTGATATCTATTTATGCCATAAACTCTCCCCCTTACAGGGAGGAGACCTCAGCGCGTATTGACTGCATTCGGAAGGACCGGATGCGTAAAAACCGGTTCAGATCCTTCAGATCCAGGATAGGTCTGACACCTCCATTTGGCTTTGGAGCGGTGAAGAGATTCGAGTAAAAGCCTGAACCCTGTTCTTTTGGGTCCACTTCCACTATCAGCCCCTGGGATAGTAAGTGATCTAAGGCCAGTAATAGCGGTCTTTACTTTACTGGATCCCTGGGGATCCTTGACCTTAGAAAGCGAGAAGGTGGAATCTCCTGAAACTCTAGCTTGTAGCCCAGACATACCGAGGAGACTACCCACTTGTCCCGAATCTCTTCCCGCCAGGCTTCAGCAAACTGCAGGAGCCTTCCCCCCACTCGGCTGAGCGGGGGCACCCCTTCACAAGGAAGCTTTTGGGCTCTGCTTGGCAGGCTTTCGCCCCCAAGTCTTTTCCTGCCCCTGGGCCGGCCTTGAGCCTTTAATGTAGGGGGAGGTTGGGAAGGCCGTCGCCACTGCTTAGAGCTTGATGGAGAGAGAGAACACCTAAATGATGGACGTTTGCTCCTTTTGATTGGAAGGAGAGTAGATTTACCCCCTGAAATTCTTTGGACGAACTTGTCTAATTCTTCTCCAAATAAACGTTCCCCCTTAAACGGGAACCCAATCAAATGCTTCTTGCATGATAGCTCAGCTGCCCATTTTTTAGCCATAGGGCCCTTCGCATGTGTACCAAAAGGAGAGACCAACGAGATGTTTGTTGGACAGAATCCAAAATCGCATCAATCATAAAACACAGAATTTGAGGTATTTCTGCATAATTCTCCACTTCCTCACTGGGAAGGAGGCCAAGCATCTGCTTAACTTGTTCCTTGAGGAACTGACACAACCCCACGGCTGTGACTGTAGGTTGCACTACTGCGCCAGTCATGGAAAAGGAGGCTTTCAACAAGGTTTCCAGCTTCTTATCAGTTGGATCCTTAAATACCTGAGCATTATCCAAAGGACAGGTCAGGTCAGGTTTCTATTCACGCAAGAAACAGCCGCATTGACAGATGGGACCCCCATTTCTTGGCGAAACTTTCCTCCAGAGGATAAAGCATAGAAAACATTTTAGGAGGAGCAAACAGTTTATCGGGATGTCCCCAATCCTCATACAACAATTTATCCATTAAGGGATGAATTGGAAAGGAAAAGGCAGTCTGTGGGATTTTCCTGATTCCCAGGGAAGAAACAGAGGACGTATCGACTTCAGCAGCAGGCATTCTGAATGTGGTACGCACCAGTATAATACTGCACCTGTTTTCTGAGCACCTGGGAGGAGGGGACTCTCTCCTCTTCCTCTGATTCATCCGACTGCTCATGATCCCTGTCTCAAATAGGGATCTCTCCTCATTGTCAGAAGTGTCATCTGAGAGAGGAATCTCAGCAGAGGGAGGGGATCTACCCCTTTTCCTGCTATCTTTCAGGGAAGCTGAAAATAAAATTCATGATTCTCCCTTCAAAACCCTCCAATGTAGCCCTAAGGGAGTCCTCAGTGACATGATACCGGGGCTGAGACATTAGGGTGAAAACCTGACAGGTGCACTGACTCATCCTGTGAGGCTGGCTCCAGTCTTGCAGGGGGGGATGGTAACCTGCAGGCATTTTTAAAACCCCTGGACCTAGGCGGTGATTTACCAGTGCCTTTGTTACCTCCCCCTGAGACCCTCTTATGAGGAGACATAGTCCTAAGCTACAAAGCAGAGGTACTAGTACAAAGTGCAATCACTGTTGTGCTCAAAGTCTCACAATAAATGTATATACTTAAACTGCACAACCTGATGCTGAGTAGGTGTCTTAGGTTTGCCTGGATCCAATCCCCTGGGATGCTTACTGCCCACAGCTCCTGTGTCTCACACTTACAGCCCCCTGGCGCTCTGGGCTTTTTTTAAAAATTGCCGCCTGGCGCCTGCGCAGTACAGCGCCGTGCACCCCAACGTGCACGGCTCGCAACCACACCCCCCCTCCATTAGCACGGGAGCGTGCTTAGCGCGTGTGCACGAGGACCACCGGACATCCAGGGGGTAAGGGGACCACCATCAGAGCTGCGCGGGACCCCCAGACTATGTGGGACCCCTGTATTACCTTTATTGTGGCAGGGATTGCAGTGGAGACGTGAGTCATCTGGGAGAACCAGGCTTCACTGAGCGTGTGTATCTGAAAGGCATGTAAGTATGCATCAGGCTGCTCTTACTCCCTCTAGTGGTGGAAACCAGGTAAGACATACAACTACTCAAATGAAGAAATCCATAATATACATTTATATAGGATTAACTTCCCTTACCTGTCCTCGCCGCAGGAATTGCTGAAAACAGACAGATTCGAGCCTTCACCCATCACGGCGGGCAGAGTTTGCCAACCTTCAGGTTTTTCTGGGGTTCTTTCTCAGAAGAACCTCCTACCTGGACCTTGTAAAAGACTCTGCCAGAAACTTTCGTGCCACATGTGTAAACAGTACACCAAGTCTGGTTTTCCCAGAGCCCAGTCTTCCAATAGGAGAGGACTTACAGGCCAAACCTCGTTTCTTCGGATGACGAGGCCCGGGTACCATACCATCTTGGGAGTCAAATATCGGCCCGAGATATGGATCCAGTTTGTTGTAGCCCTTAGGCCCCCGCAGGGACCTGCACAGATCCTTCTTCATAGCACATGTTTTACGTGACCAACCACCATAGACACTGGCGAAAAAACTGAGGTGCCTCCCATATGGGAGGGGTTATATAGGGGAGGAATTCTCCTTAATTGAGGGTTAACCAGTGTCCAATCACCAGAGGTGCCTATATAACCCACTATGTAATGAAGCTCCTGTGTTCCGTGATGTATGATCAAGAAATAAGAATTGTTGCTCTACATAGAGACCCTGAAACTGAGCTGCAGCACGGTGGCCAAGACCATACAGCAGTTTAACAGGACAGATTCCAGGACTCCAGTGGCAACCTGTGAAGCTCTGGTGAACTCCATGCCCAAAATGGTTAAGGCAGTGCTGGAAAATAATGGTGGGCACACAAAATATTGACACTTTAGGCCAATTTGGACATTTTCACTTAGGGGTGTACTCACTTTTGTTGCCAGTGGTTTTGACATTAATGGCTGTGTGTTGAGTTATTTTGAGGGGGCAGCAAATTTACACTGTTATACAGGCTGTACACTCACTACTTTACATTGTAGTAAAGTGTAATTTCTTCAGTGTTGTTACATGAAAGGATATAATAAAATATTTACAAAAATGTGTAATCTATCTATCTATCTATCTATCTATCTATCTATCTATCTATCTATCTATCTATCTATCTATCTATGTCTAACAAGGTTAAAAAAAGGATGTATGGGTACATCCACCTACTCATATAAGCTCATATAAGCTTTACATGTTAATGTAATCATTTTCAATACTTTAAAATCTGCAGCTTTCATTAATATTATTCTGGTGATCCTGCTTTGAAGGTCCTTGTTAAGGCACTTTATGTTATTTGTGAAAAAGCTGTGTCCTTTTTTCTTCTCCTGTGTTGTTACCCTGTTACACACTATCCAATGGAAACTACAAGCAGACGTGCCAACACACACTATGTTGCCAAAAGTATTGGGGCGCCTGCCTTTACACGCACATTAACTTTAATGGCATCCCAGTCTTAGTCCGTAGGATTCAATATTGAGTTGGGCCACCCTTTTCAGCTATAACAGCTTCAACTCTTCTGGGAAGGCTGTCCACAAGGTTTAGGAGTGTGACGATGGGAATATTTGACCATTCTAGTACAAAAATCGGATGGTCGTGGGAACTGTAAGGAGCACCTTGACCTATAACCACTAGTCCTGACTATTTACCTTTATTATGTAATTATAATTACCTCAGTGTCAGCTGATTCCATTGCTCTCAGTCAAAATCTTCTATGTATAGGGAACAGCGTATATAAATTCTGTATTTATTGGAGTATTTGGCACTTTTTCATACTACAAATCAGGTGAAAATATGTGTTTGCGTGTTGTACGCCGATACTGCAATTTGGGTGGCCTAGGAGGAAATGGGGAGGGGGTGGGATGAAAGCCATCAGATTACATACAGCAAGGCCACTGTTTACTCAGTGGCCTTGGTAATAGGAAGTCCCATCTCCTGGGCCAGCATTGGACCAGTGTTCTGTCTATCATAGAAGCCGGTCCAGGAGGCGGGACTTTGTATTAAAGAGGCCGCTGAGTAAATAGGAGATTCTCTCTGTATGTAATCTGATGGCACTCGTCCCGCCCCCCTCCCTGTTCCCCTGAAGCAGTAGTAATCTGAGGTGAGGCTGCAGATGGGCACTGATTAGGCTGTATTCATGGCAATGGGGAGGCTGCATATAGGCATTGATCCGACTGCATTGATGGCAATGGCGAGGCTGCAGATGGGCATTGATGAAGCTGCATTTTTAGGCAATTGTGAGGCTGTAGATGGGCATTGATCAAGCTGCATTGATGAGCAATTGTGAGGCAGCAGATGGGCGTTGATCAAGCTGCATTGATGGGCAATTGTGAGGCTACAGATGCCATAGATCAGGCTGCAAATGGACAATGGTGAGGCTGCATTGATGGGCAATGGTGAGGCTGCATTGATGGGCACTGACCTTTATTTTGCTTCAAAGTTCTTTATTTAAAAAGTATGTTTTTTTCCTGAAACTTCCCTCCTAAAATGAAGGTGTGTTATACACCTGTGTGTGTTATATGCCAAAAAATATGGTAATTGACACAACACATGTTGAGTTACCATACACTGTTCGGCTTTATTCTGGCTCAGACAGGGTGTGAAGTATGAATGAAAGATTGACATTACCAACCATTTTCCACCAACAAGGGGTACATGTTTAAATGACATATTTCCTTTAACATGCATTCAACCAATCATAATATAATTTATAACTAACTCTTTACATCTCTGTATCTAAGCAAACTCGTGTTTGTATGTAACAGTGGTATATCCAGATGTTGGCACTCATATGTATAACAGCTTAAACACATTAAAAAAACATTTTCACCAATAACCATTCCCTTTGTTTTGTAACAGGCAATGTCCTTGTGCAATGCCAAGTTCCCATTTCTTTCATTTCAATATCAACAAATGGGCTCATCGGTACAATTACTTTTCAAACATGTCATCTATTTTTTTACATAATTAATCTTGAACAACATATTTTTTCCTACATATAACACCACCCTAGGCTCTTCTACAAAAATTATAATGCCATTTATTGAACACTTTGGAGCCAGAGCCATTATATCAGTCATATAGTAGATGTAGCAGGCAGGGTTTCTTCTCACAAATTTACTTGCCAGGATTAGTTATCCTGGTTGATTGCTAGAGAGCTATTGATTTCTCCCTAGGTTTGGCCTTGTGGCACTTTTCTCTTCTACCACTAGGTGGCCGGGAACTTGGTGGTACTAGATACGAGAAGGGCAACGCAAGGTCAGGTTATGGGTATATGGGGTATCTCAGCCAATAGGCAGGGTTTTTTTTTAATCCCTTGGCCTGCCGAGAGAGCCTATATATTCGGGTGGGGTCAGATGATCTGTGTTCTGTGCCACCTGGATGTCTCAGGATATCCAGAAGCAAGAGAGCAGCTCATGGGTGGGACTGCGGGGGGAAGCTGTCGCCAGTAAGGGACTATCTGCCTTATTACCAGAAACCACAGTGAGTAACTGAAGCAGTATTCTCACCAACTGGAGACAGTGAAGAATCGGTAAACTTCAGTGGGAACCAAGCCAGGCACCCAGCCAGTGAAGGTGATGCTTTCAGAGCAGCCTTGTGTGTCAAGCCAGGGACTGAGCAGGCCAGTCGGGGTGAAGCTTGAGAGGTATCTAGAGTGCCAAGTTAGGGACCCAGCAGAGAAGCAGGGGTGACGCTTGAGGAAGATAGCACCATGAAGATTGGAGGAGCTCAAGGGATTCAGTGTCAGTGAATCAGTGGGTCTAGTGAGAGACCAGGATCTCAGTGTACTGAAGAACTACAAGGAGTGATTGTAGTGAAAGTGAAGATATTGTTAAGCCTTTTGTTTGGAACTGTTAAAGACTGTTGTCATAAGAGACAGCATTCCTACACATGCAGATGTGGTGTCTTGCTGGATGCCTTTTCCTGCATGGCTGTCTTCCTATTGAAGTCTCAGAGTATGACAGAGTATGACAATTATTCTTGCAACTATCTAAGGGTGTCCTGGCCCTTACCCTCTTTGCCCAATACGGTTTGTTAAGAGAAAGAAACTTTTTTTTGCATCCAAAAAGTTTCTGGCTCCCAATAACTTTAACAACTACACACCCACCATGCCTCCCACCCCATTACATACAGAAGGATGTCAGCTGTCACTGGCCCTGAATGTTCTCATTAGATCAAAGGAGGCCTGGGACCTTGCTACATACATTTGTTGATATTGAAAAAATACCTTCCAAATCTTCAACAACGTTCCAATTATCTTAACCTACACAATTATCTGATCACATTCCTCAAAAGAGGACATTTGGTACCACCAAATACATGTAATTTAATAGTGACATCACACTCTCCATATATGATTCCAATTAACTGTGCATTGGGCATGGGTTTAATAATATGGACCTAACACATTCCATGAACATACTAACAGTAATTGCAACCTTTCAACAATAAACATGTAATAAAACATACTTTAAATCTATACAGACAACTGCTATTGACTAAACCCGTCCCAACAACTCACAGTTATCTTTAACATTCACTTTCATTTTCAGCAAGTCTTAGCCCTTGTACACACGGTCGGAGAATCTGTCGGAATGAGTCTTATCGGACCACGTCGTCAGATAATCCGACTGTGTGTGGTATGCATCGGACTGATTCCGTCCGAATCTCCGTCCGATCCAAATTTCCAACATGTTGGAAAGATTTCCCGACCAACTGGGCCGGACGGACCTAATCCGATCATGTGTAGAGCATTTTCATCGGACCAAGTGCCACGCATGCTCAGATCAAATTCCTACATCAAAGCTATTGGCTACTAGCCTGAATGTAGTCCCATCGTAACGAAATTACGTCATCCCGTTCTGAAAGATCGGATTTTTCGCCAACTTGGCCCGACCGTGTGTATGCAACAGTTTCGGACACAATCCGTCGGACTAAATCCGACGGGCAAAATCCAACGGATTTGGTTGGCAAAATCTCCGACCGTGTGTACGTGGGCTAAGACTCGCTGAATATGGAATGCAAATGTAGCAATATGCATTCTCGAGTAATACATATGATAATGAAGTGCACCCATAAAATTTTATTTATGAGAACCTATTTTATCATATCATCTACTTAATTATTCAACTTCTATTATTAAATATAAAGAACAAAGATTGAAATATTATATGTGTTAAAATTAAGTGTGTTAAAATGGTGTGTAATAGTTTGATATTCATTCAGAAAATAGGTAACAATATTATGTTCAATGTCAAGTTCCCTTTTTCCTAGTTTCAATATTAATACATGGGCTTACATATATATATCTCAAAATTTCTCAATATCTACTGTATGGTTTGAGACTGGCTGCACAAATTACTTCCTCATATTAAACTGAAAATGTTTCTCTTTTGACTTTCCTAAATCAGTAAACTTAATTATTCTCAACCCTGGCTAGTTTTAATTGCTAAAAACACTTATTGTATTTTTTTTAAATCTATATAATTTCTGAGTGTCTTGTCTCTGTGCTGTATGACGTCGACTTGTAGGTTGAGAATTTTCATCAGACATATCTGTAGCATACTCATTTACCTCCGATAATGGATTAGCTGCAGACACAGTGTTCCTAAGCTTCTAGATGCGAGCTCTACTTTGCCTAGGAGTTGTAAGTTCCATTAACTTTTCCACTGCAATCCTAAATCCTTAATATTACCTGAGTTTTCTGGCTGCTCTTTTTTTAATTTAATTTAACTTTAATTAATAATTCCTCTCTTTTATTTCTCTCAAATCTTAACATACATTACCCTCTACAATGTAGGGTGTTTTCATTAAAAACACTTTTAAACTTGTTTACTTTATCCTTACCAAAATGTAGGGTGTTTTCATTAAAACACTCCCACTCTACACAACCCCCTGCACACCTAACACTTTTGTTTGCAACCTTGACCATTGTATGCTTTTACCTTCAAAGAGTCATCAAAACACATAAACATGTATTTAAACAATGACACTTCTTGCAAGCAATTTAAGCACTTATACTCTATAATTCTACAAACAATTATTGGTAGGGGAGACTTTCCTCATATACTACAGCACTTTCACCGTACTGGTCCTTTAATGTTCATTCTCTTTATGCACTTTATGTCTGTTTTATTCTCTTGATATATTTGTTAACACTCAGTAAGAATATAAATATCAGTTTCTACTGCTCAGTTTAACCCTTAAGATATCCCTTCGAATTCCCTGTGTAACTCTGGTTATAATTTTTTGTATAGTAGTTAAAGCTTTAAGTTTACATTGCATAGCTAAAACCCCTTTTTCCCATATGGACCACAGCAACATCAGTTTCCTTAATTTTCTCAGTCTTTTTAACACCTTAGGTGATGATACCCACATTTGAGATTTTCCCCATACCTTCTTCCATTCTTTAAAGAAAACTGAGAAGATTATATGAACATACATACAAAAGTACTTACCACTCTCACGATATTTAGGTGTGTGCAAGGGAGATTCCTAATTTACTTTGTCCCTATTTCTGACTAATAAAATGACCAAAAGCTTCAAAAGCTACCAATGGGCATGAACACTTTTCCACAGGGTACTGCTACAACAAACAGTATGCAAGTAATATCTACCAACCAGTAATCACAAGTTTCTACAATGTTACCAGTAAAGTAATACTAATGTGCACCCACCAAGTACTTCCAAAGCACCTGACCTGAGGCGTTTGTCCTATAAGGGTGGGCAACCCAAAGTGAAACTTAAGAATTAGCCAATTCTGTCACCAAAGCGGGCCTGCATCCTCCCCAACAAAAATACTCAAGAAAAATAATTCTCCTCTATTAATTTAAGTCCCTATCAAACTTAATCTTTAGAAAAAATATTATCTAATTACCTGAGTATTTAAATTCTGACACCAAAATTGTAAGGAGCACCTTGACCTATAACCACTATTCCTATTTACCTTAATTATTTAATTATAATTACCTCATTGTCGGCTGATTCCGTTGCTCTCACTCAAACTCTTCTATGCATATGGAACAGCGTATATAAATAATTGACACAACACACATTGAGTTACCATACACTGTTCGGCTTTATTCTGCCTCAGACAGGGTGTTAAGTATGAATGAAAGATGGGCGTTGCCAACCATTTTCCACCAATAAGGGGTACATGTTCAAATGACATATTTCCTTTAACATGCATTCAACCAATCATAATATAATTTATAATTAACTCTTTACATCTCTGTATCTAAGCAAACTCATTATGTCACATTATATTATGTCACCTAGACAAATATAACTCCAGACAGGCCACCTCATGACAAACACGTAAAATCCTCATTTCGGGTTTCGATTTTGGGTTTCGATCTCTGTATCTAAGCAAACTCATTATGTCACATTATATTATGTCCCCTAGACAAATATAACTCCAGACAGGCCACCTCATGACAAACACATAAAATCCTAATTTCGGGTTTCGATTTCGGGTTTCGATCTCTGTATCTAAGCAAACTCATTATGTCACATTATATTATGTTAGCTAGACAAATATAACTCCAGACAGACCACCTCATGACAAACACGTAAGTTCTTCATTTCGGGATTCGATTTCAACACAAGCTCACTGCCTACACAGCAATATATTATATTATAATGTCATTGTTAAACAAAAATACAATTAAAAAGAACACAGTCCAGTCTTAAATTACAAAACACAGTATGAACATAAGGGAGGCTTTTTACATGAACCTCTAAGGAACCCTGCACGGTTAACCTATATAGAGGAGGTATTCTCCCACTGTTGTACAGGGAGGGTGTAATCAAAAATAATTAAAATCTTCAATACAAAAAAGAAAAAAGAAAATTGTACACACCCAAGAGTTACCTCTATAAAATGTATCATACATATATAATGCAATATAAAAATGACAGTATCACATACCCATAGCACCCCCCCCCCCCCCTCTTGGCTGTTCCTCCCCACCTTACATATCAACCCTAACCTGCTAATACCCTCCCTATACCCGTCTCAACTTGAACTCTACTAGAAGAGATGCAGACCTCCAAGGGACCTGGGACAATCCATCCTCAATGTAGGTTCCCTAATCCCTGCCCATCCACCTGCACGGAAAGACTGTAGCTGGTCTACATAGACCCTGATAAGGCCAGCACCCCACCTTAAAACCACAATGGGTGAATGAGGTGCTAGGACTCAGCCAGGGCTAGGGCTATTGTCCCATGCCTGTTTCCCTGACTCAAAGCTTATACAGTGCCACACACACCCTGTGGAAGAAAAGACCCAGCAAAGCATCATGGTCATATATGTGACTGAAGTCCAGATTGATAATTGTTCTTAGTATGAGTGGTCATATGCATACAAGATGAGTTATATTACTGGAAATAGTAGATATTGGAGAATATCTGCGCTAAACCCCAAAAATATATATAAAAATTATACATATATTAAAAATGAATACTAAATAAATTGGTGCAGCATCTAAAAAAACTGAATATCCAGCTTGTGAAAATGTGCAAAAAAGAAAATGTGCAACCAAAAATGGTGGAAAAAAGATTACCCTGTATGTGCAAAAATGCAAATAAAATGCACAAAAAACACAAGTGCTGTGATTAAATAAAAACAATACTATGCATAATAAACAATGTGATCAAGTGATAAATTAGGAACAGTCCTATGCAATGTAGTTCGTAAAGTGCTGAAACTATTGCACACAGATATAGGTTTCTTAGGACAGCAAAATGTTTTTTCTGTTCATTAATTATCAAAGCAAACAGTACCACTTACTAGATACGGTGGATCTCAGGTTATAGAGATCAAATGAGCACACAGCACTGTGGAGTTCAAGCTCCCAGGTGAGGAGCACAAAGCAGACATGCCATCCAAGCTCTAAGCTGTAGATCCCAAGACAGATAAGGCAGATGTACCTGCAGAGTCCAAGTTCAGAGGTGTGGACGACAAAAGGGATGTACCATATGCACCTGAAGAGCTGACCTTGCAGCGTTCAAAATGTGACAGTGTAAAAGCTGACAATTGGCCTGGGCAGGAAGGGGGTAAAAGTGCCCAGTAGGCAAGCTGTTAATGTCATCCCATTCTTGGTCCATAGGGCTCAATATTGAGTTGGCATACCCTTTGCAGCTATAACAGTTTAAACTCTTCTGGGAAGGCTGTCCACAAGGCTTAGGCATGTGTCTATGGGAATGTTTGACCATTCTTCCAGAAGTGCATTTGTGAGGTCAGGCACTGATGTTGAATAAGAAGGACTGGCTCGCAGTCTCTGCTCCAACTCATCCCAAAAGTGTTCTATTGGGTTGAGGTCAGGCCAAGTCAAGTACCTCCACCCTAAACTCACTCTTCAATGTCTTTATGGACTTTGCTTTGTGCACTGGTGCTCAGTCATGTTCGAACAGGAAGGAGCCATCCCCAAACTGTTCCCACAAAGTTTGGAGCATGAAATTGTCCAAACTGTCTTGGTATGCTGACACCTTAAGAGTTCCCTCCACTGAAACTAAGGGGACAAGCCCAACCCCTGGAAAACAACCTCACACCATAACCTCCCCTCCACCAAATGGTTTGGAGGGGTGGCCCAATTCTTTTGGCAATATAGTGTGGATGAGCGAGTTTGGGGTGGTGGAACTTGACTGGCCTGCACCTCAACACGATAGAACATCTTTGGGATAAATTAGAGTGGAGGCTGCAAGCCAGTCCTTCATGTTCAACATCAGTGCCTGACCTCACAAATGCGCTTCTGTAAGAATGGTCAAACATTCCCATAGACATACTCCTAAATCTTGTGGACAGCCTTCCCAGAAGAGTTGAAACTGTTATAGCTGCAAAGGGTGGACCAACTCATTATTGAACCCTACGGGCTAAGACTGGGCTGCCGTTAAAGTTCATGTGCGTGTAAAGGCATGCTTCCCAATACTTTTGGTAATATAGTGTATATTTCAGAGACATGGTTCACTGTTGTCATTACCAGGGAATCAGGCATGAGAAAAGCTAAGTATCCATTACTGGAGTGCATGTAAACAAGAAGAGGCTGCAAAGAGACTACAGGAGATCGACAGCACTGAGACCTAAAAATGCTGAAAAAACTGAAAACAAGTATATTGTTATAAAAGATAGTTGTTTATGATACACGGTGCTTTACTTCCCAAATAGTTATTAAAGGTTGCATTTAAGAACTTGGTGGTAGAATAGTTCAAATAGGTGTCAAATATAAGCACCAAAACATTGCCATCGTAGTTCAGAACAGGGGATCAGTTAAAAAATTATATAACTTACAAGGTCCAGAAAAGGTCCAGAAAAACAAATGTAAAATGTAGCACATGTTCACATAAGTCATCACCAGTGACAACCCGTCCATAGGCTGGCCCTTTAAAAAAAATACAAAAAATGGTCCTTAAGTGCACTGTGTTCGGACGTCAGACACAGTCCAATGCTGGATACCGTGTACATATTGGAAGCGCCATGTCTATGCAATCATGAGATTGCAGACGTGGCGCTATATTTGCAGGCGTTTAGCCCGCCTTGCGGCATTTTCTGAAGCAACGGGTAGCTTCTGCCCGTTCGTAGTATATATTTGATTGACATCTGAGTTTGTCATTTCTTGTTTCTGTCTCCAATTGCGCCCAGGAGAGAGGAAAAAGGAAGTATGAGAGGGCAGACCTCTCCACAGGAGACACCGCTGGAGAGGACAACACATAGCAAGGTAAGTAACGGGGGAGGGGGATTTGATGTGACACAGGCAGGCTGCTGCAATTTGGTGGTGACACATGCTGCTGCAATTGATGGTGATACATGCTGCTACAATTTGGTGGTGACACATGCTGCTGCAATTTGGTGGTGACACATGCTGCTGAAATTGATGGTGACCCATGCTGATGCAATTTGGTGGGACACATGCTGCTGCAATTTGGTGGGATACATACTGCTGCAATTTGGTGGTGACACATGCTGCTGCAATTTGGTGGGACACATGCTGCAGCAATTAATGGTGACACATGCTGCTGCAATTGATGGTGACACATGCTGCTGCAATTTGGTGGGACGCGTGCTGCGGAAATTTGGTGGGACACATGCTGCTGCAATTTGGTGGTGACACATGCTGCTGCAATTAATGGTGACATAGGCTGCTGCAATTTGGTGGTGACACAGGCTGCTGCATTTGGTGGGACACAGGCTGCATGTAAGGAGGGACTCCGCTGGGGGCACCTGGTGTAAGGACGGACTCCGCTGGGGACACCTGATTGCATCTGGTGGCAGACGACCTCGCTAGTGACACACTCAGGGCTCCCACTGATTCCTTATGCATTATGGTGAGTTGAATGATTTCATTTTATATTACAATGTTATAATAGAAATAATGCACTTCAATCATCCTGACACCATAACAACCATGGTGCCGGGATGATTGAAGATTGGAATATATTTATCTGCTGATTGTTAGACTTTCTAGAATACACATATTTCTATTGTTGTGTATGATCTGGGCCTGCTGCCTCTCCATCCATCTCTCCCTCTCCCTCGGCCCCTCATTCATATCAGACACTAATAGAAAAAAAGAAAGAAAACAAACTGCGCCAAGGTGAATGAAAAAATGTAACTAGTTAGTCTCCAAGGACTGAGTTCAGCTGCGGCTTAAAGCGGAGGTCCACCCTAAAGTGGACCTTCCGCTCATCGGAACCCTCCCCCCCTCCGGTGCCACAATCGGCACCTTTCAGGGGGGTGCAGTAACTTACGCCCCTTTCCGCAAGTGCCTGCCCCTTCCCGCAAGTGCCCCGCTGCCTGCTGGGAAACACACAGATCCCAGAGGCAGCGGGGACCGTCCTCATTGCGCAGCGCGGCTCGCGCATGCGCAGTAGGGAACCGGGAAATGAAGCCGGAAGGCTCCATTTCCTGATTCCCATACCCAAGATGGCGGCGGCAGCACTCGAGTGTCGATCTAGAGATCGGCTTCGGGTGCCGACATCGCGGGCGCGCTGGACAGGTAAGTGTCACTATTTTAAAAGTCAGCAGCTGCAGTATTTGTAGCTGCTGGCTTTAAAAAAAAAAAAAAAACGCGGAGTCCCGGTGGACTCCCGCTTTAACTGTATCACATAATTACAGAAATAAACAAAAAAGAAAAATAATAAGCTGTGCTGAGTGCATTATAAATTAGAACAAAAAAACCTACTGTGCAAAGAAAATATAACAAATAGATGCAATCCTATTCTGCCCCCAACTAATGGGGGAACTGCGTATACCAAAATATAAAAGCCAATAGTTTAATGTATAGTTCCTGCCCTACCCTTAGGTGGGCAGACCACAACCTTAGTGACCAATAATATAAATGGTGTAAATCAATTAATTAAATCTAAAAAAACACCCCGTGAACACAGAGAGTCTCTATGAACATACAAATTGGTGAATGGAGAAAAAGTCCAGCTGTAATAGATTAAATACAAATGAGATCCTCCATATACGAAGAGTGTTCAATCCACCACCATATGTCTGAATTCACTTCTTACCGGAAATTCGTGACCCCCCACTACAGAGGGTCCCAATGAGCATATAGGTGTATAATCGTCCCCCACTCCAAAGGAATCCTTATTGTTCACCTTGCACCACCGTTTTCATAGGTAGATGACTGGATACATTTTCATGGGATACATCTCATAGATTTGGAAGGCTCAAGATATGCACCCTGTAAGAGAGATAGAGCTCCAATAGTGTAAAACTCTTTATTGTAAAAACGTAAAGATATAAAATAACACAATAAAAATGGAACTTCAGAGCCTTAAGTCCGTAGCACCGGCCGGACGCAAACGGACAAACCCGTCCTGCCAGGACACCGAACATGAGGTGATGTTAGCGTGTCGCTCCGCCCATGAAAATGTATTCAGTCATCTACCTATGAAAACGGTGGTGCAAGGTGAACAATAAGGATTCCTTTGGAGTGGGGGACGATTATACACCTATATGCTCATTGTGACCCTCTGTAGTGGGGGGTCACGAATTTCCGGTAAGAAGTGAATTCAGACATATGGTGGTGGATTGAACACTCTTCATATATGGAGGATCTCATTTGTATTTAATCTATTACAGCTGGACTTTTTCTCCATTCACCAATTTGTATGTTCATAGAGACTCTCTGTGTTCACGGGGTGTTTTTTAGATTTAATTAATTGATTTACACCATTTATATTATTGGTCACTAAGGTTGTGGACTGCCCACCTAAGGTTAGGGCAGGAAGTATACATTACACTTTTGGCTTTTATATTTTGGTATACACAGTTCCCCCATTAGTTGGGGGCAGAATAGGATTGCATCTATTTGTTATATTTTCTTTGCACAGTAGGTTTTTTTGTTCTAATTTATAGTGCACTCAGCGCAGCTTATTACTTTTCTTTTTTGTTTATATCAGACACTAACCCCACCACCTTAGAGAAACGCCCACTATTTAGCTGACACCACGCCCGTTTTCACTAAGTGGGAGGGGTCAAAAAGGAACTTCACCAGCCACCACTGGTCATCACACAATTCTCAGATACTCAGATACTGAATGAAAAGTGCTAATAATTACAAAAAATGAAGAAAGCTGAATCTGCACAAAGTGAGAATTTCCAGGGTGGAATGATCCCCAATTCACTTGAAAACACAATTGAGTACTAGTGTATTCAAGCTTATTTTGCATGATTTTTAAAATGAAATTTATGATTTAAGGCTATTTCTTTAGATTATAAATATCAAAAAACTTGGAATATAGGATTGTGACTACTGTACTTATACTTTTGTTGCTGCTGTTCAAAGTGTGAAAACCTAAAAAAAGTAATCCATAATATGATATACCACAGTGCATACCAGTAACCATCAAAATTCATTCAATATATATATATGTACAGTATCTAACAAAAGTGAGTACACCCCTCACATCTTTGTAAATATTGTATTATATCTTTTCATGTGACAACACTGAAGAAATTACACTTTACTACAATGTCAAGTAGTGAGTGTACAGCTTGTATAACTGTGTAAATACTTATACTTTTGTTGCTGCTGTTCAAAGTGTGAAAACCTAAAAAAAAGTAATCCGTAATATGATATACCACAATGCATACCAGTAACTATCAAAATTCATCAAACTAAACATAAAGATGAAAATGCCATTGTTTCCATGTGATAATATATATATATATATATATATATATATATATATATATATATATATATATATATATATAAAAGAGAAGAGAAAATCTGCGCTACAGTGAAAAAACAAACAAAATTTTTTTTGTCATACAGCAATTCAAAATATATACCAAAAAATGCTATATAAAAAGGAACTGCGCAATCCTTAATATTTAAATTAAGGTGTGAATAAACAATGAAGTGCATATGTGCTCAATGTTGTGCAGAGTATTAACATAAACCCCAACATAAAAAATGCATTAGCGACATATACCCATGCAGTACAAGTAAGACCACATATAAAATAACACCAATTGTTATAAATAAGCACTCATAAATCAATACTGAAATCTCAATGGTACTAGTGCTTCAAAGAAATATGTGCAAAAAATATTAAATGAAAATCAAAAATAAATAAAAATAAAAAACTCGTTAAAAAGTCCAGGTAAGTGAGTTCAAAACAAACAAATGTCCACAGTGACTTGTCCAAAAATCCAAAACAGGTGTAGTCGTGAAGCAAAATTTAAAGTGCACCACCACCGTGTAGATAACAAATTGCTCCTTACCAGATGCCCCAGTAAGGAGTGCGTATCTTAAAGGTCAAGACAAGGTATGCATCAGACTCAGATCTTCGAAGGATAAGAGACCACTGGTGCCGGACTCAAACTAATTTCAACCAAGAAGCAGATGTTCACCATAAGGAGGAAACAAACAATCCAAAATAGTGTAACACCGTTTATTAAAAAAAGAACATAAGAAGGAGTGCACTTACAGAAGTAAATGGACACAGAGCATATCGTCAATGGAAAAGCGTCGGCCGATCGCAAACTCCAAACGATATCCTTATTCAGTTGCAACTTCTAATGAGGCAGAAAGCGTGTCACGTATATATATATATATACAGTATCTCACAAAGGTGAGTACACCCCTCACATTTTTGTAAATATTTTATTATATCTTATCATGTGGCAACACTGAAGAAATTACACTTTGCTCAACACACAACCAGGGGCGCACCAAGGGGCTGGCAAGGGGCGCAGCCACACAGGCCAAAGGAGGGGCGCAAATCGAAATCCCGCACCGGTTTGTGTATCACTTACATACGGTGGTTTGGTGCTGGCTGCATTCACGGCAATATGGTGCTGGCTGCATTCATGGCAATACGGTGCTGGCTGCATTCATGGCAATACGGTGCCAGTTGCATTCATGGCAATATGGTGCTGGGTGCATTCATAGCAATACGGTGCTGGGCGCATTCATGGCAATACGGTGCTGGGTGCTGCATTCATGGCAATACGGTGCTGGGTGCTGCATTCGTAACAATACGTTGCTGGGTGCTGCATTCGTAGCAATACGATGCTGGCTACATTCATGGCAATGCGGTGCTGGGTGCTGCATTCATGGCAATACGGTGCTGGATGCTGCATTCATGGCAATGGAGTGGGCCACTCCATTACCATGAATGCAGCACCCACCATATTGCCATGAATGCAACACCCACTCCATTGCCATGAATGCTGCATTTATGGTAATGGAGTGGGTGCTGCATTTATGACAATGGAGTGGGTGCTGCATTCATGGCATATGGTGGGTGCTGCATTCATGGCAATATGGTGAGTGCTGCATTCATGGCAATACAGTGGGTGCTGCATTCATTGCAATATGGTGGGTGCCTCATTCATGGCAATACGGTTGGTGGTGGATTCATGGCTATACGAAAAACCTAAAAAAAGGTAATCCATAAGAAATTACACTTTGCTCAACACACAACCAGGGGCGCACCAAGGGGCTGGCGAGGGGCGCAGCCACACAGGCCGAGGGAGGGGCGCAAATTGAAATCCTGCACCGGTTTGTGTATCACTTACATACAGTGGTTTGGCGCTGGCTGCATTCATGGCAATACGGTGCTGGCTGCATTCATGGCAATACGGTGCTGGCTGCATTCATGGCAATACGGTGCTGGCTGCATTCATGGCAATATGGTGTCGGTTGCATTCATGGCAATACGGTGCTGGGTGCATTCATAGCAATATGGTGCTGGGTGCATTCATGGCAATACGGTGCTGGGTGCTGCATTCATGCCAATACGATGCTGGGTGCTGCATTTATAGCAATACGGTGCTGGGTGCTGCATCCATGGCAATATGGTGCTGGCTGCATTCATGGCTAGGGATGGCCGAACTGTTCGCCCGGCGGTCGTTTCGCGGAGAATTTTGACTTTGACCCATGATGACACATCCATCATGGGGTACAGGACAGCCAATGGAGACATTTCAGCACATGGACAATTGGACATTCCCCCTAACTTATAAATAGACCTGATCTGGAGGCCATTTTACATTCTTTCTTGTGTCATTATAGGGAGAGGTTGCTGTGTGGAGCAGGGAGAGACTGCAGTGACACAAATCGCTAGCTATTAGGTCCACAAAAGTCCTTTTAAGGACTGGTATGGTATAGGTGTAGTACAGGATATAGGGTTGAGTGCACTGCTGTGCAAGTGATTGTTGCAGCAGTCTGTCTTTTGTCAGTGCAGAGAGGGACAGGACGCTGTGTGCAGCAGGGACAGTCAGTTTAATCACTAGCTGTTACTATTAGGTCCACCAAGGTCCTTTTAAGGACTGTTATTGGTGTACAGTATATAGGGTTCAGTGCACTGCTGTGCTTGTGATTGGAGCAGCCTGTCTTTTGTCAGTGCAGCAGGGACAGTCAGTTTAATCACTAGCTGTTACTATTAGATCCACAAAGGTCCTTTTAAGGACTGGTATGGTATAGGTGTAGTACAGTATATAGGGTTGTACACGTATAATATACTTTCTTCCAAATATAGAAAGAATATTATACTTGACTGCTGCCCTATTCTGCAGCGGCCCTTTATCAGTGTAGGGACTGAGATACAGTCTGCACATCACTAGCTACTCGGTTCACAAAGGTCCTTGTAAGGACTGGTATAGCTGTACAATATATAGGGTGCTGGTGCACTGCTGCTGACCGCTGCCCTATTCTGCAGCAATCCTTTATCAGTTTAGGGACTGAGGTACAGTCTGCACATCACTAGCTACTCGGTTCACAAAGGTCCTTGTAAGGACTGGTATAGCTGTACAATATATAGGGTGCTGGTGCACTACTGCTGACCGCTGCCCTATTCTGCAGCGGTCCTTTATCAGTGTAGGGACTGAGGTACAGTCTGCACATCACTAGCTACTCGGTTCACAAAGGTCCTTGTAAGGACTGGTATATCTGTACAATATATAGGGTTGTGGTACACTGCTGCAGATTGCTGCCCTATTCTGCAGCGGTCCTTTATCAGTGTAGGGACTGAGGTACAGTCTGCACATCACTAGCTACTCGGTTCACAAAGGTCCTTGTAAGGACTGGTATAGCTGTACAATATATAGGTTGCTGGTGTACTACTGCTGACCGCTGCCCTATTCTGCAGCGGTCCTTTATCAGTGTAGGGACTGAGGTACAGTCTGCACATCACTAGCTACTCGGTTCACAAAGGTCCTTGTAAGGACTGGTATAGCTGTACAATATATAGGGTGCTGGTGCACTGATGCTGACCGCTGCCCTATTCTGCAGCGGTCCTTTATCAGTGTAGGGACTGAGGTACAGTCTGCACATCACTAGCTACTCGGTCCACAAAGGTCCTTGTAAGGACTGGTATAGGTGTACTATTTGGTGTGCAGTATATAGGTGTGTAATACACATATAAAATACTTGCATGTATAGAAAGCATAGTATAGTGCAGTGGTCATGAACCCTGTCCTCAGAGCCCACTAACAGGCCAGGTTTTATGTATTACCTTGGGGGAGATGCAGACTAGAATACTGCAATCAATGAGCACCAAATGATATCACCTGTGATGTATTTCAGTTATCTTGCAAACCTGGCCTGTTAGTGGGCCCTGAGGACAGGGTTGATGACCACTGGTATAGTGCATTTCCACTGTGCAGCATAGTGACTGCTGAGCGGTTCTGCAGCGATACTACAGAGAGTGACAAACGCAAAAAAAAAAGTATTATAACTGGTGTGATAGACCAGTGGCCCCCAAAAACAACAGATTGAATCAGGGTGTTATATACCTTCTTCCACATACATACTGCACTTCTCTAGAGACTTTTGTCACAGGGTCATTTAAAAAATGACAGGCAGAGGAAGAGGCAGGCCCTTCCGCAGGGGGGTAGGGGTAGGGCAGGAGCAAAAGACTTGAGCCAAAGTAGCAAATTGCAGAAGGTGCGTGCGATTACGTCAAAGGATGCAACCAGACTTGGTTGAGTGGCTCACTCAGCCTTACTCTTCTGACCCTCCTCATCCTCTCGATCTGCACCCTCTTCTTCACTCTCTGCTATGTGCACCCCCAAAGACACTACCACCAACACTACCACCACCATATACCTTCCGCTTGAGTCACAGGAATTATTTTCTGATCCATATCAAGACATTTCCGGCATTGGATCAGGTAGAGGAGGTCTGACCACAGTACCCAGATCAGCCCAAGGAGCAGGTTTGTCCCCGCTGTTCCTGCCTACTCCAAGATCTCTAATTATAGCGGTGGGGAAGGGGACGTCGATGATGACGTGTCTAGTGATGTCACGTGGGTGCCCACAAGAGAGGAAGAGGAGGAGAGTTCAGAGGGAGAAATGAACCAGCAGATAGGGAGGAGAAGCAGGAAGAACTTAGATTGCACAGGAGGGACAAAGCAGAATGTATCAGGAGCGAGGCATCAACCACGTACAATCACATCTGGCGCTCTCAGGACACCGGCACATGGCTCCGCAGTGTGGGCTTTTTTAACGTGTCCGCTAATGACAATAGTGTTGTCATCTGCAATCTTTGCAGTCAACGCATAAGTCGCAGTAAGCCCAACACTCACCTAGGGACGACCGCCTTAAGAAGGCACATGAGCTGCCATCACCGAGCACCAGTGGGAGCAACAGAACACACAAAACCACACTCCAGGCTCTCACCATCCAGCCTCGTCTTCTACTTCTCCTTCTCCTCTCTCCTCACAATTGTCCTCCACTCCACCTTCCATCATGCCATCCTCACGTTTTTCTGCAAAAAGGAAGGCTTCGTGGGCCAAATGTTCGAGCGTAAAAAAATGATGACGCCAGATAACCCTCTTGCCCAACGGTTGATGGCTGGCTTGTCAGAACTCACAGCCTGCCAACTACTGCCATATAAACTGGTGGACCTCGGAGGCCTTTCGAAAATTTGTGGCCATTGGAACACCACAATGGAAGGTCCCAGGAAGGAAGTATTTCTCAGAGAAGGGCATCCCAGAGCTATATGGCCATGTTCAGCGGCAAGTGAATGTATCTCTGGCACACAGTGTCGGTGCCAAGATACATCTGACCACAGACAAGTGGTCTAGCAAACACGGGCAGGGAATGTATATCACTTTTACTGCCCACTGGGTGAACCTTCTGATGGCCGTCAAGCATGTAACCCATGGCACCCGTGTAGATTTGGTTTTACCACCACGGATTGCATGCAGGCCTGGCTCTTCTTCTCCTCCTCCTCCTACTCCATCCTCCTCCCTCTCCTCCTCGGCTGACTCCTCCTTTTCCACTGCTAGCGTCTCTTCCGTTGCGCCGCCCAAGCTCCCCAGAACCTATTCGACATGCCAGGTGAGACGTTGCCATGCCGTGCTGCGTCTGTTGTGCCTGAAAGCCAAGAGCCACACTGGCCCGGCACTCCTTTCAGCTTTGCGTTCACAGGCAGATCAGTGGCTAACACCGCTCAATTTGACAGTTGGTAAAGTGGTGTGTGACAACGGTGCCAATCTGCTTAGTGCATTGAAACAGAGCAAAATTACGCATGTGTCATGCATGGCACACGTCTTAAACTTGGTCATGCAGTGATTCGTTGTCAAATACCCTGGGGTCCAGGACATCTTGCGGCAGGCAAGGAAAATCTCGGCCCATTTCAGAAGATCTTACACGGCCATGGCTCGCCTTGCTGACATTCAGCGGCGACACAATCTGCCGGTCAGACGTCTTATTTGCGATTGCCCGACGTGATGGAACTCAACCTTCTATATGCTTGATAGGCTGCTCCAGCAGAAACGTGCAGTTAACGTCTACCTGTATGAACTCTGCGGCAGAACAGGTTCTGGGGAGCTGGGGTTTTTTTCACCGCGCCAGTGGCATGACGCATGCAGACTTCTGCGGCCATTTTGATGCTCCTCCATGATGACATCACAGAGCTGGTGGATGTTAGAGAACTTGCCCTCCTCCACCTTCCATTTAAGGAGGCCCCACAGATGCTCAATAGGGTTTAGGCCCGGAGACAAGCTTAGTCAGTCCATCACCTTTACCTTCAGCTTCTTTAGCAAGGCAGTAGTTGTCTTGGAGGTGTGTTTGTGGTCGTTATCATGTTGGAATACTGCCCTGCGATCCAGTCTCTGAAGGGAGGGGATCATACTCTGCTTCAGTATGTCACAGTACATGTTGCCCTTCATGGTTCCCTCAATGAACTGTATCTCCCCAGTGCCGGCAGCACTCATGCAGCCCCAGACCATGACCCTCCCACCACCATGCTGGACTGTAGGCAAGACACACTTGTCTTTGTATTCCTCACTTGGTTGCCGCCACATATGTTTGACACCTACTGAACCAAATACGTTTATATTGGTCTCATTAGACCACAGGACATGGTTCCAGTAATCCATGTCCTTAGTCTGCTTGTCTTCAGCAAACTGCGGGCTTTCTTGTGCGTCATCTTTAGAAGAGGCTTCCTTCTGGGATGACAGCCATGCAGACCAATTTGATACAGTATGCGGCATATGGTCTTGGCACCTACAGGCTTGCTCCCCGCACCCCTTGAACCTTTGCAGCAATGCTGGCAGCACTTATACGTCTATTTCCCAAAGACAACCTCTGGATATGACGATGAGCACGTGCACTCAACTTCTTTGGTCGACCATGGCGAGGCCTGTTCTGAGTGGAACTTGTCCTGTTAAACCACCATATGGTCTTGGCCACCCTGCTGCAGCTCAGTTTCAAGGTCTTGGCAATCTTCTGATAGCCTAGGCCATCTTTATGTAGAGCAAAATTTCTTATTTTCAGATCCCTAGAGAGTTCTTTGCCGTGAGGGGCCATGTTGGACTTCCAGTGATCAGTATGAAAGAGTGAGAGTGATAACACCAAATTTAAAACACTTGCCCCCCATTCACACCTGAGACCTTTTAAAACGAATGATTCGCATGACAGCGGGGAGGGAAAATGGCTATTTGGGTCCAATTTGGGCATTTTCACTGCATTTTTACAGGGGTGTATTCATGTTGCCAGCAGTTTAGACATTAATGGCTGTGTGTTGAGTTATTTTGAGGAGACAGAAAATGTACAGTGGTGTGAAAAAGTGTTTGCCCCCTTCCTCATTTCCTGTTCCTTTGCATGTTTGTCACACTTAAGTGTTTCGGAACATCAAACCAATTTAAACAATAGTCAAGGACAACACAAGTAAACACAAAATGCAATCTGTAAATGAAGGTGTTTATTATTAAAGGTGAAAAAAAATCCAAACCATCATGGCCCTGTGTGAAAAAGTGATTGCCCCCTAAACCTAATAACTGGTTGGGCCACCCTTAGCAGCAACAACTGCAACCAAGCGTTTGCGATAACGTGCAATGAGGCTTTTACAGCGTCCTGGAGGAATTTTGGCCCACTCATCTTTGCAGAATTGTCCTAATTCAGTTACATTAGAGGGTTTTCGAGCATGAACGGCCTTTTTAAGGTCATACCACAACATCTCAATAGGATTCAGGTCAGGACTTTGGCTAGGCCACTCCAAAGTCTTCATTTTGTTTTTCTTCAGCCATTCGGTGGTGGACTTGCTGGTGTGTTTAGGATCATTGTCCTGCTGCAGAACCCAAGTTTGTTTCAGCTTGAGTACACGAACAGATGGTCGGACATTCTCCTTCAGGATCTCTTGGTAGACAGCAGAATTCATAGTTCCTTTTATCACGGCAAGTCTTCCAGGTCCTGAAGCAGCAAAACAGCCCCAGACCATCACACTACCACCACCATATTTTACTGTTGGTATAATGTTCTTTTTATGAAATGCAGTGTTCCTTCTACGCCAGATATACTTGGACACACACCTTCCAAAGAGTTCCACTTTTGTCTCATCGGTCCACAGAATGTTGTCCCAAAAGTCTTGGGGATCATCAAGATGTGTTGTGGTTAAATTGAGACGAGCTTTGATGTTCTTTTTGCTCAGCAGTGGTTTTCTCCTTGGAACTCTGCCATGCAGGCCATTTTTGCCCAGTCTTTTCCTGATGGTGGAGGCATGAACGCTGACCTTAACTGAGGCAAGGGAGGCCTGCAGTTCCTTGGACGTTGTTGTGGGGTCTTTTGTGACCTCTTGGATGAGTCGTCGCTGCGCTCTTGGGGTAATTTTGGGCGGCCGGCCACTCCTGGGAAGGTTCACCACTGTTCCATGTCTTCGCCATTTGTGGATAATGGCTCTCACTGTGGTTCGCTGGATTCCCAAAGCTTTGGAAATGGCTTTATAACCCTTTCCAGACTGATAGATCTCAATTACTTTCTTTCTCAATTGTTCCTGAATTTCTTTGGGTCTCGGCATGATGTGTAGCTTTTAAGGATCTTCTGGTGGACCTTACTGTGTCAAGCAGCTCCTATTTAAGTGATGCCTTGATTGTGAACAGGTGTGGCAATAATCAGGCCTGGGTGTGGCTAGAGAAATTGAACTCAGGTGTGGACAACCACAGTTATAGTATGTTTTAACAAGGGGGGCAATCACTTTTTCACACAGGGCCATGATGGTTTGGATTTTTTTTCACCTTTAATAATAAACACCTTTATTTACAAATTGCATTTTGTGTTTACTTGTGTTGTCCTTGACTATTGTTTAAATTGGTTTGATGTTCCGAAACACTTAAGTGTGACAAACATGCAAAGGAACAGGAAATGAGGAAGGGGGCAAACACTTTTTCACACCACTGTATACTGTTATAAAAGCTTTACACTCACTACTTTACATTGTAGCAAAGAATAATTTCTTCTGTGTTGTCACATGAAAATATAGAATAAAATATTTACAAAAATGTGAGGGGTGTACATCACTTTTGTGAGATACTGTATATATATATATATATATATATATATATATATATATATATATATATATATATATATATATATATATATATAGGTATATATATAGCACATGCAGTATAATGTCCCAAAAACATTCATTCTACAATTTGTTCTTCTTTTTAAAGTGCTCCATGCCAGAGGCGTAACTAGAACCTTCAGGGCCCCGGTGCAAGAAACCATGATGGGTCCATCCACTCCATCCCAGCCCTGGGCTTCCAATTTTGGGAGGGCAACCTGGGGCTTGCATCCAGCGCACTCTGTGACTGCTGTGTCCTTTTAATGATCACAGATCGCGGTAAAGAGTCAATCACATCGAACCCTTTACCAAGTGATCAGCTAATCACATGTAAACAGACTTGCCGATTATCGGCAGCCCTTTCCTCCCACGCAGTGTCTATGTGAGGAAAGGAGAACTGTTAACCAGCAAGACTGTCAATACATTGTTTACACTGATAATCAGTGCAGCCTATCAGTGTCGCCTATCAGTGCTTATCAATGACACCTGTTTGTGCCCATCAATTCCGCTTATCAGTGTCACCTATCAGTGCTCATCTGTGCTGCCTACCAGTGCCATCTGTGCCACCTATCAGTGCACATCAAAGACACTTATCAGTGTCCATCAATGCTCATCAGTGCCACCTATCAGTTCTCAACAATGCTGCCTATCAGTGTCTATCAGTGCCACCTATCAGTACTGCCTACCAGTGCTCAATGCTCGTCAGTGCCAACTATCAGTGCTCATCAATGCCGCCTATCAATGCTCATGAATGCCCATTGGTGCAGCCTATCAGTGCCACCTATCATTGCTCAACAATGCCACCTATCAGTGCCCATCTATGCCACCTATCAGTACCCATCAGTGCTGCCTATCAGTGCCCATCCATGCCGCCTATCAGTGCTCATCAGTGTTGCCTATCAGTACCCACTATCAGTGCTCATTAGTGTCTCCTCTCAGCCATGCCTATCAGTGCCACCTATCAGTGCTCATTAATGCCACCTGCCTACTCAGCAGGATTCTGAGCTGAGAGCGTCTCTCTCATACAGCTCAGAGCTGGCCCAGCATTGACAATTCTCTCTTCCTCGCATGGATGGGAAAGGAGACACAGCTGGAAGTGTGAAGCTAAGGTCAGAGCTGCATTTGATCAAGAAAGCACACTTCCCCTGGTGCAGATCGGCTGTCTCCTTTCTCCTCCGTGCAAGGGAGGGGGAGGGAGAACTATCAAGCCGAATCTGAGCTGTATGAGAGAGGCACACTCAACTCAGAGCCCTGGGACTAGCAGCCCCACTGGGGCCCCCGACAGTGGCGGAATTCCAGGGCCCAGTCACAAGTGTGACTGTTGAGACCCTGGTAGTTCTGCCACTGTTCCATGTTCAGAATATTAATACAAAAAAGTGCTAAAGTGCTCCAGTAAATCTCATGCTGTGAAGTGTTGCAGACCCCTCTTGTGCCCTTACTCACCAGAAAAAATGGACCCCAGCTAATGAGCATGAGGGTCTAGCACCCTTTATGCTGGTGAGGGGGTGTTAAGTGGATCTTCTCTCTATTCCCAGATAGCTGCTGATGTAAGGTGTCTAGTTGTCAACACTGGTGAGTCACTCATAATTCTCCTGGTTCAAATAGAGGAAGAGAACTCTTAGCCCTTGTACATACGGTCGGACATTCCGACGGAAAATGTCCGATGGGACCGTGTTGTCGGATAATCTGACCGTGTGTGGGCTTCATCTGACTTCTTCCGTCGGAATGTCCGACCAACATAGTTTGAGAGCTGGATATAAAAATGTTCCGACAACATGATCCGATCGGACTTTGTAGAGAATTCCGATCAGACAAAGTGCCATGCATGCTCAGATCAAATTCCTAGACCAAAGCAATTGGCTACTAGCCTGAACGTAGTCCCGTCATAATTAAATAACGTCATCACGTTACGAACGATCGGATTTTCTGACAACTTTGTCTGACCGTGTGTATGCAACACCAGTTTCGGACAAAATCCGTTGGAAAAAATCCAACGGATTTTGTTGTCGGAATGTCCGACCGCATGTACAAGGGCTTATAGTGTAGTATGTTGCATTTATTTATTTGATTTCTTTAGATTAACCACTTCCATACCAGGCACTTTCCCCCCTTCCTGCCCAGGACAATTTTTAGCTGTCAGCGCTGTCGCACTTTGAATGACAATTGCTTGATCATGAAACACTGTACCCAAACAAAATTTTTATAAATTTCCTCCCAGAAATAACTTTCTTTTGGTGGTATTTGATTACCTCTGCAGTTTTGAATTTTTGCGCTATAAACGAAAAAAGACACACAGTTTAAAAAATAAAAAACTGATGGGCACTGATAGGTGGCATGGACGGCGGGCGCATGCTGGCTGTTTTATCCTGATGACGTTATATGATGTCCGGTCAGGATATCACAACCACTTTGCCACCATCATTCTGCTATATGGTGGGCAGCAAGTGGTTAACATGTACAGCAACTAAAGGAATGTGGAAAAATGCTATATAACAAGTTGCTGAATAAACACTGCCTAATTAGTAATTTAAGATTTGAAATCAATAAACATGAAACTATGTAGTATAAAGATAAAACTAAAACATTGACAAATTCTTATTTTTTAATACGTTTTAACCACTTCAGCCCCGGAAGGTTTGGCTGCTCAGTGACCAGGTCATTTTTTGCAATACGGCACTGCGTCGCTTTAACTGACAATCGCGCGGTCGTGTTACATTGTACCCAAACAAAATTGATGTCATTTTTTTCCCCACAAATAGAGCTTTATTTTGGTGGTATTTGATCATCTATTCTGTTTTTATTTTTTGTGCTATAAAGAAAAAAATGCGACAATTTAAAAAAAAACACAATATTTTGTACTTTTTGATATAATAAATATCCCCAAAGGAAATGTTTTCCTCAGTTTAGGCCAATATGTATTATTTTACATATTTTTGGTAATAAAAATTTCAATAAGCGTACATTGATTGGTTTGCGCAAAAAAGTTATAGCAGATACAAAATAGGGGAAAGATTTATGGCATTTTTATTATTACTTTTTTTTTACTAGTAATGTCGGTGATCAGCATTTTTATTGGGACTGCGACATTATGGTGGACAGATCACAGATACAGCGATTGGTGATATAAAAATTCACTGATTACTGTGTAAATGTCACTGGCAGGGAAGGGGTTAACACTAGGGGATAATCAAGGAGTTAACTGTGTTCCCTAGGGAGCAATTCTAACTGTTGGGGGGGAGGGGACTAACTGAGCGAGGAGAGCAATCGTTTTTCATACTTAGTACATACTCTCCTCACCCCTGACAGAACAGAGATCTGTCTGTTTACATTGACTTCGGGAAGGGGTTAAAGTATAAATTATTTTACTGGAGCTCTGTACATATTTATAGTGTCAAGAAAAAAAATTCTACTAGATTATTTAATTTATTCTTTTGTAGAGCTGTGCGATCCCCCAAGGCAGGTGGAATACCACATAGACAAGGCGGGCTAGCATTTTCCCATGGCTAAATTCATGAAAGGTGGGGGACTGAGAACACATTGGGTGCCAATTACTTTGTGTCTTTTCAAATATTTTCTAGTCCAGACAAGACAGCTTTTGAGGACCATGTACAGCCTAACTCCCAGCACAGAGCATGTACATGTTAGGGCTTGCACAGGCTATGGGCCTAAAAGATCAGAATATTCTGCAGCACCTGCCCAGGCTGCAGCCTGAGGAAAGAGAGAGTGCACATGATCTACACCAAATATTTATATCTTCCCCCAGCATGAACCAGTAATAATAAACCTCCTATTGGTTGGCTAGAGAAAACCTAATTATTCATAACTAAGGCTGAGCCGAACCACCCCGGTTCAGTTTGCACCAGAACTTGCGAACAGACCTAAACTTCGTGTTAACTTTAGAACCCTATTAAAGTCTATGGGACTCGAACATTCAAAATCTAAAGTGCTAATTTTAAAGGCTAATATGCAAGTTATTGTCCTAAAAAGTGTTTGGGGACCTGGGTCCTGCCCCAGGGGACATGTATCAATGCAATTTTTTTTTTTTAAAACTCAAGTTTTTTCGGGAGCAGTGATTTTAATAATGCTTAAAGTGAAACAATAAAAGTGTAATATTCCTTTAAATTTCGTACCTAGGGGGTGTGTGCCTGTGAAGGGGCACATGTTTCCCGTGCTTAGAACTGTCCCTGCACAAAGTGTCTTTTCTGCAGGAAAAAAGTCATTTAAAATCACTCGCGGCTATAATGAATTGTCGGCTTCCCGTAATATAGAGAACAGTCATTGAATGTCATTGATAAAAAAAAAGCGTGGGGTTCCCCCTCATTCAATTACCAGGCCCTTCAGGTCTGGTATGGATATTAAGGGGAACCCCGCGTCAAAAAAAAAAAAAATGACATGGGTTTCCCCCTAAATATCCATACCAGACCCTTCAGGTCTGGTATGGATTTTAAGGGGAACCCCATGCCAAATAAAAAAAAATGGTGTGGAGTTCCCCCTAAAAATCCATACCAGACCCTTTATACGAGCATGCAACCTGGCAGGCCACAGGGAAAGAGGGGGGACGAGAGAGCGCCCCCCCTCCTGAACCGTACCAGGTCACATGCCTCTCAACATTGGGAGGATGCTTTGGGGGTCTTTGACCCCTCAAAGCACCTTGTCCCCATATTGATGAGGACAAGGGCAGAGGCGTACTAAGTGGGGGGGCGGGGGGCGTGCCGCCCCGGGTGCCACACACTGGGGGGGTGTCAGGCCAGCGCCCCCCCCCTCCACAACTGAAGTGTCAGACAGCCGTGCCTCGGGTTCGCAGCCCACACAGAGAGAGCCCGAGGCACTGGCAGTGGGCGGCATTGCAGGGGGGGGTGCGAGCAGCACCCGAGTGGAGTGACATCTGCCGGCTCAGTGATCCGGGACCCGGCTCCCCTTCTCTCTGTGGTCGCGTCGCGCTACCGTTCTGATCAGTCTCGGGCAGCGGCTGTCACTCACAGCCGAGCAGAGTGAAGCCACCTCCCCCTCCTCTATGCACAGCACTGTGTAGACAAGGAGGGGGAGGCGGCTTCACTCTGCTCGGCTGTGAGTGACAGCCGCTGCCCGAGACTGATCAGAACGGCGCGACGTGAGCCACGTGGCCACAGAGAGAAGGGGATTATTGCGCCGGGTCCCGGATCATTGAGCCGACAGGTGACACTCCACTCGGGTGCTGCTCGCACCTCCACCCTGCAATGCCGCTGCCTTGGGCTCCAGGTACACTATGGGTCCTTAGGGGAGGCTGTGCACTGTAGGGGGGTTCTTTACTGTGGTGGGTCCTGCACTGTAGGGGGGTCTGCACTGTAGGGGGTCCTGCACTGTAGGGGGTCCTGCACTGTAGGGGGTCTGCACTGTAGGGGGGTCCTGCACTGTAGAAGGGGTCCTGCACTGTAGGGGGGTCCTGCACTGTAGGGGGGGGGGGTCTGCAGGGGGGGTCCTGCACTGTAGGGGGGTCCTGCACTGTAGGGGGGGTCCTGTACTGTAGAAGGGGTCCTGCACTGTAGAAGGGGTCCTGCACTGTAGGGGGGTTCTTTACTGTGGTGGGTCCTGTACTGTAGGGGGGGTCCTGCATTGTAGGGGGGGTCCTGCGCTGTAGGGGGTCTGCACTGTAGGGGGGTCCTGCACTGTAGGGGGGTCCTGCACTGTAGAAGGGGTCCTGCACTGTAGGGGGTCCTGCACTGTACGGGGGTCCTGCACTGTAGAAGGGGTCCTGCACTATAGGGGTCCTGCACTGTAGGGGTCCTGCACTGTAGGGGGGTCCTGCACTGTAGAAGGGGTCCTGCACTGTAGAAGTGGTCCTGCACTGTAGGGGGGGTCCTGCACTGTAGGGGGGGTCCTGCACTGTAGAAGGGGTCCTGCACTGTAGGGGGTCCTGCACTGTAGGGGGTCTGCAGTGTAGGGGGGTCCTGCACTGTAGGGGGGTCCTGCACTGTAGAAGGGGTCCTGCACTGTAGGGGGGTCTGCACTGTAGGGGGGGTCTGCACTGTAGGGGGGTCCTGCACTGTAGAAGGGGTCCTGCACTGTAGGGGGTCCTGCACTGTAGAAGGGTTCCTGCACTGTAGGGGGGTCCTGCACTGTAGGGGGGTCCTGCATTGTAGAAGGGGTCCTGCACTGTAGGGGGGTCCTGCACTGTAGGGGGGTCTGCACTGTAGGGGGGTCTGCACTGTAGGGAGGTCCTGCACTGTAGAAGGGGTCCTGCACTGTAGGGGGTCCTGCACTGTAGAAGGGTTCCTGCACTGTAGGGGGGTCCTGCACTGTAGGGGGGTCTGCACTGTAGGGAGGTCCTGCACTGTAGAAGGGGTCCTGCACTGTAGGGGGTCCTGCACTGTAGAAGGGTTCCTGCACTGTAGGGGGGTCCTGCACTGTAGAAGGGGGCCTGCACTGTAGAAGGGGTCCTGCACTGTAGGGGGGGTCTGTACTGTAGGGGAAGATTCGGCACTGTAGGAGGATTCTGTACTGTAGGGGAGTCTGTACTGTAGGGGGGTGGGTCTGTACTGTAGGAGGGTCTGCACTGTAGGGGGGGGGTCTGTGCTATAGGGTGGAGGGGTCTGTACTGTAGGAGGGTCTGCACTGTAGGGGAGGATTCTGTACTGTAGGGGGGTCTACACTGTAGATGGGGGTCTGTATGGTAGGGAGGGGGGTCTGCACTGTAGGGGATCTGTGTAACATGCAGAGGGTCCAGAGCTGTGAGGGGCTGTGTAATGTAAAGGGGTGCAGAGGTGCAGGGTGCTGTGTAATGTAAAGGGGTCCAGAGGTTCAGGGTGCTGTGTAATGTAAAGGGATCCATAGGTACAAGGGCTGTGTAATGTAAAGGGGTCAGGAGGTTCAGGGTGCTATGTTATGTAAAGGGGTCCAGAGGTACAAGAGCTGTGTAATGTAAAGGGGTCCAGAGGTGCAGGCTGCTGTGTAATGTAAAGAGGTCCTTAGGCGCAAGGTCCTGTGTAATGTAAAGGGGTCCAGAGGTGCAGGGCGCTGTGTAATGTAAAGGGGTCAGGAGGTTCAGGGTGCTATGTTATGTAAAGGGGTCCAGAGGTACAAGAGCTGTGTAATGTAAAGGGGTCCAGAGGTGCAGGCTGCTGTGTAATGTAAAGGGGTCCAGAGGTGCAGGGGACTGTGTAATGTAAAGAGGTCCTTAGGTGCAAGGTCCTGTGTAATGTAAAGGGGTCCAGAGGTGCAGGGTGCTTTGTAATTTAAAGGGGTCCAGAGGTGCAGTTGTGGAGAGGGGGGGTACACAGTAGTGACAAAAAGATATTGAAGGATGCAGAGGTATGCAGGGGACACGGTGGGTGTTTTTACATTTTATGGTGGGGGGGGCAGATATAGGATCTGCCCCGGGTGCCAAATGCTCTAGGTACGCCCCTGGACAAGGGCCTCATCCCCACAACCCTGGCCGGTGGTTGTGGGGGTCTACAGGCAGGTGGCTTATCAGAATCTGGAAGCCCCTTTTAACAAGAGGACCCCCAGATCCCGGCCCCCCTTATTTGAAATGGTAAGGGGGTACAAAAGTACCCCTACCATTTCACAAAGAAAGTGTAAAAGAATGTTAAAAAAGACACACACACCGATGAAAAAATCCTTTATTAAAGATAAACAAAATTAAAAAAAGATTCCAGCGGTGGTAATCCACTCTTGGTATCCAGCGACGGATGGTCATCTCTCTGGGGTCCAGCGATGGCTGATCTGATCCAGCAACGGGTGATCTCTCCCTCCAGCGCAGTGCATCCATCCTCTGTCTCCACTGGCGGAGACACTGCGGGGATGCCGGCAGCTTGACATGAGGAGGGCGGGGTCAGGTGACTGATGCAAGTAGGAAAACCTGGCTTCCCCAATGACGTGTGGGTGTCCCCGCCCCCCCCCCCCTCGATGTAATGGAAACATGCTCTGGTATGGATTTTTAGGGGGAACTCCACGCCATTTAAAAAAAAAATTGGCGTGGAGTTCCCCTTAACCCCCCTGGCGGTATTCCCGAGTCTGGCTCAGGGTGAAAATTCAGCACCATTAGCGGTAACCCCGAGCCAGACTCGGGACCGCATCGCTGGATCCAGGATGAGTTTAATTACCTTCTCTCCTGGATCCAGCAATGTCCCCCCGCAGTCCGAGCGAGCCGGCCTCCGCTCGATGTAGTACATCGCCGGGCTCTGTTCCCTGCGAGCGTTGCGACGCTCGCAGGGAACGGAGCGGGGACGAAGAATGGCGCCAAATTCAAAAAGTAAAATACACACATTACATACAGTATAATGTAATCTTACAGATGTATGTAATTATTTCACATCCCCTTTGTCCCTAGTGGTCTGCCCAGTGCCCTGCATGCAGTTTTATCATATAAAAACTGTTCTTTCTGCCTGGAAACTGGAGATTGTCCATAGCAACTAAAACTGCCCCTTTACATCAAAAGAGGTTTTAGACCAGCTAGAAAACAGCGATAATAAATTAGAATCACTCGCAGAATTGAGCGATAGCGATTTGTGGGGAGATCCGTCATCAAATATTGAAAAGTAATGACAGTGACAATTCTGCAACTGAGCAAATTTCAGTGTTTTTGATTTAACCACTTAACAACCGCCCATTGCCGATTAACGGCTTCAGGGCGGTTGTTTAACTCTGAGAGGCCGTTAAGTAACGGCCTCCGAGAATTCTGCTCTCGCGCCCCCCTGGGGCGCGCACACGAGAGCATCCGTGACCGCTGGGTCCAGTGGACCCGGCGCATCACGAATCACGGTAAACGGCCGCTCATCGCGGCCGTTTACCACGTGATCGCTCCGTCAAATGACGGAGTGATCACTTGTAAACAAACCGGCGTCATGTTATGACGCCGGTTCCTCCCTCCCCCTCTCTGTACCGATCGGTACAGCGGAGGGGGAAGAGATCGGTGTCAGCAGCGATGTGGGCTGCATCTGCAGTGCCCACATCGCTGCTCACCGAAAATTAACCCCTCAATTCCCTGCCATTACTCTGCAATACCCTACAATACTCTGCAATACCCTGCAATACTCTGCAATACCCTGCAACACTCTGCAATACCCTGCAACACTCTGCAATACCCTGCAACACTCCGCAATACTCTGCAACACTCCGCAATACTCTGCAACACTCCGAAACACCCTGCAACACTCCGCAATACCCTGCAATACCCTGCAACACTCTGCAATACCCTGCAACACTCTGCAATACCCTGCAACACTCCGTAATACCCTGCAACACTCCGCAATACCCTGCAACACTCTGCAATACCCTGCAACACTCTGCAATACCCTGCAACACTCTGCAACACTCTGCAACACTCTGCAACACCCAGCAACACTCTGCAACACCCAGCAACACTCCGCAATACCCTGCAACACTCCGCAATACCCTGCAACACTCCGCAATACCCTACAACACTCTGCAATACCCTGCAACATTCTGCAATACCCTGCAACACTCCGCAACACCCTGCAACACTCTGCAATACCCTGCAACACTCTGCAACACCCTGCAACACTCTGCAATACCCTGCAACACTCTGCAACACTCTGCAACACCCAGCAACACTCTGCAATGCTCTGCAACACTCTGCAATACCCTGCAACACTCTGCAATGCTCTGCAACACCCGCCAATACCCTGCAACACTCTGCAATGCTCTGCAACACCCGCCAATACCCTGCAACACTCTGCAATGCTCTGCAACACCCGCCAATACCCTGCAATGCTCTGCAACGCAATACTCTGCAACGCCATACTCTGAGATACCCAGCCATACTCTGAGATACCCAGCCATAGTCGGTGATACCCTGCAATACCCAGCCATAGACATTCCCCCCCCCCCTCCCGTCGCCCTCCAGTGCTTCTACCGAATCGCTAATACGATCAAAGCCAGAATCTTTTTTTTTTTTTGTTCAGGCTTCCCAGCTTAGAGGTGAGATGTGGGGTCTTATTGACCCCACATCTCACTGTAAAGAGGACCTGTCATGCCATATTCCTATTACAAGGGATGTTTACATTCCTTGTAATAGGAATAAAAGTGATCAAAAAAATTATTTTTGGGGAAAAAAATGTCAAACTAAAATAAATAAAGTAAAATGAACAATAAAAAAAAATGTTTTTTTTAAAGCGCCCCGTCCCCATGTGCTCGCATGCAGAAGCGAACGCATACGTAAGTCCCGCCCACATATGAAAACGGTGTTCAAACCACACATGTGAGGTATCATTGCGAACGTTAGAGCGAGAGCAATAATTCTAGCCCTAGACCTCCTCTGTAACTCAAAACATATAACCAGTAAAAAAAATTTAATTGTCGCCTATGGGGATTTTTAAGTAGCGACGTTTGTTGCCATTCCACGAGCGTGTGCAATTTTGAAGAGTGACATATTAGGTATCTATTTACTCAGCGTAACTTCATCTTTCACATTATGCAAAAATTGGGCTAACTTTACTGTGTTTTTTTTTTTTTTTTTTTTTTTTAAGCACAAAACTGTTTTTTTTTTTAAAAAAAAGCATTCGAAAAATTACTGCGCAAATACCGTGCGAGATAAAAAGTTGCAAAGACCACCATTGTATTCTCCAGGGTGTTTGCTAAAAAAACATATATAATGTTTTGGGGTTCACTGTAATTTTCTAGCAAATAAATGATGATTTTTACATGTAGGAGAGAAATGTCAGAATTGTCCTGGGTGCTCCAGAACGCCTGATGGTGCTCCCTGCATGTTGGGCCTCTGTATGTGGCCACACTGTGTAAAAGTCTCACACATGTGGTATCGCCATACTCGGGAGTAATAGCAGAATGTGTTTTGGGGTGTAATTTGTGGTATGCATATGCTGTGTGTGAGAAATAAACTGATAATATGACAATTTTGTGAAAAAAAAAAAAGTAAAAAAAATCTTGATTTTGCAAAGAATTGTGGGAAAAAATGACAACTTCAAAAAACTCATCATGCCTCTTACTAAATACCTTGGAATGTCTTCTTTCCAAAAAGGGGTTATTTGGGGGGTATTTGTACTTTTCTGGCATGTTAGGGTCTCAAGAATTGAAATAGGCCGTCAGTCCTTCAGGTGTGATCAATTTTCAGATATTGGCACCATAGCTTGTGGACTCTATAACTTTCACAAAGACCAAATAATATCCACCAATTTGTACTTATTTTTACCAAAGATATGTAGTAGTATAAATTTTGGCCAAAATTTATGAAGAAAAAATTACTAATCTGCTAAATTTTATAACAGAAACGAAGAAAAATTCATTTTTTCACAGAATTTTCGGTCTTTTTTCTTTTATAGCACAAAAAAAAAAAACTGAGAGGTGATTAAATACCACCAAAAGAAAGCTCTATTTGTGTGAAAAAAAGGACAAAAATTTCATATAGGTCCAGTGTTGCATGACTGAGTAATTGTCATTCAAAATGCGAGAGCACCGAAAGCTGAAAATTGGTCTGGTTATTAAGGGTGTTTAAGTGCCCAGTGGTCAAGTGGTTAATTACATTATTGAATAATTTTTATTATTATTATATTATTATTTGGTATAATTATTTATAGTTATTTATTATATTATAATTTATGATTACATTTTTCAAACTTTATCATACCCGGGATGTCTGCTAGACTCTGGTTTGGACAGATTTAAGTGAGTTATTCCTAAGAATTACAGGACTACAATATAAAATGCCAAATTTTCATGCAAAATAATGGTACCGCTTTCAGCACCTAAAATTCGAAATAATCATACCGCCAGGGAGGCTAAAATCCATATCAAACCTGAAGGGTCTGGTATGGATATTTAGGGGGAACCCCACGTAATTTTTTTTTATTTGATGCAAGGTTCCCCTTAATATCCATACCAGACCTAAAGGGTCAGGTAATTGAATTTGGAGGAACCCCACGCTTTTAAAAAAAAAATTTTTTATCAATGACATTGTGATTTTAAATGATTTTTTTCCTGCAGAAATGACACTTTGTGCAGGGACAGTTCTAAGCACGGGAAACATGCGCCCCTTTACAGGCATACTATAGACATCCCCCAGGTACGAAATTTAAAGGAATATTACACTTTTATTGTTTCACTTTAAGCATTATTAAAATCACTGCTCCTGAAAAAATGGCCGTTTTTTTAAACTTTTATTGCATTGATACATGTTCCCTGGGGCAGGAACCAGGTCCCCAAACACTTTTTAGGACAATAACTTGCATATTAGCCTTTAAAATTAGCACTTTAGATTTCCCCCATAGACTAGTACAGGGTGTTCCGTGGCTTTTCGAATTTGCCGCGAACACCCCAAATTGTTCACTGTTCGCAGAACAGGCGAACAGGCAATGTTCGAGTCGAACGTGAGTTTGACTCGAACTCGAAGCTCATCCCTATTCATAACTCAGAATCACTGAGGCATTTCATACTAGTTCTGGCATCTGAGAGAAACAAGAGCAAACTGAGCTAAGGGAAAACCAAGTGGACGAGCAATCTATTAAAGGGTAACTCTACTTTCCTGGGAAAAACAATAGCAGATAATAAAATAATATAACATATACAATTGTGACTCAAGTCATATTGTAAATGACCATTCCTTTTAAATCTGCAGCTCTGTAATTTTCTGTAAAATGCAATGCAATATGGCTACCTGGATGTGTGTTGTACACAGAATTTATACAGAACGCCCCCCAGAATCATAATTTTTTGCTTGTGTGATTGGCTCAATGATTGGCTGCACTAACATACAAATTTGATTTTTTCCATCCTCTGCAACAAAAATTGAATTTTTGGTGATGTACTCCCAATAGGAAATCATGTCTAAAGGAATGCAGACCCTGCAATTTTCCTCATTAGAGCCCCGCAGGTGCAGCAGCTGATTGATAATTATGAAACCATGCGGATTCCGACAAACACACAGTGATTTCTTCAGAATAACAAATGGCAGGAATCTGAAACAAAGTTTGTTAAAATCTTTTCAATGTACATAGATCACCCAAAGGGGAATGTTATTCACCCTTTAATCAGCTTGGACTGACTACCACCCAGTAAGGCTAGATTGAAATTGTCACCCCTGTTTAAGGGTTAGGACAGGCTGGCTTCACTATTTTAACCAATCTAATCAAATAATGCCTATTGCATATGTAGCATTAACCCCTGAAGGAGCTACTGGTTTGATTTGGGCTTACCGTTACCTTCTTCTCCTCGTTTTGTGTCTAGAGGTTTCCCATGGTTGATGGCCCACTAACTTTAGAGACTGACAACAGATCCGCTTAAAGGGATTTTCATTTGCAAAAACCGTAGTCAACAAACAGTCTCTTAAAATACGATCAAAGGGTTAGGAATAAAGTTCAGGTACTCTTAGTGTCAAAGTCAATAATGAAGGACTTGCTTACTTTGACTAAATCCAGAGAAAAGCCATTCACAACTGGATGTTCACTCAAGTGGGATAGTCCCTCTCTCACAAGGCCTAGCAGCCAACAAGGTGCTTAACTCAGGAACAAGTCTCTGCCACAGACGTTGTTGTAGAACATACAGGAATACGTCTCTGCCACAGACGTTGTTGTAGAACATGTAGGAAAGTAGAACTTGTGGAACACTCGTGTGATACCTAGATCTTTCAGCCAGTTTGGCGATACCCACAAGACTGGATTCACTTAGGTACTTCAGACCCACCAAGCTCTTGCTCAGAAGCCAACCCGCACGTGGCTTTATTCTGAAGAGTCCTCCCCTGGATAGCTACGAAGTTACTGGGACTCTCCAACTACCAGATGACGGCACCAGACCACCTTGGAATACTTCTTTAGTTTCCTTGCCTCGGGCTAGCCAGTCCCGAGACAATAAGTCAGGTAGATCTGCACCCCAGGCCATAGCCTTCCTGGAGGCTGGTCAGGAGGACCAGGACCATGGAGTCAGAACATACTTCTGGACCGGAACCCCGAACCACGTGACACCCGCATCTTAAGTACCCTCTCCCAGAAACATTGAAACATTAACTTTCAAAACTTTAGGTGAAGCATTAACTTTCCAAACATATTGCGCGCACTCTTTAGGAGCCGGCGCTACACATAATTAAAACTTTTTTTTTCTTTTTTTTTAATATTCTGGCCACAGATTCATTTTAAGGATACCTAACCTTCAACTCAACGTTACCTATTTGACTCTGCTAGCTTAATCTTGATACATTTTCTTCCATGAAACCAGCAATGATTGCTACCTATCCACTGTGCTTTTTCCAACTATGAACTACATTTTTTTTCAGTTTCAGTTGATTGATCAATCCATTCTTGGCATCATACCCCACCCCCCCTTCCAAAAACGAAGGTATGGCTATACTCATACTGAAACATGGTAAATCTGTATAATGTTTTCATAGATGTCTTTCTATATGTCCAAGTAAAAAATTAGGTTGTGTGTATAAACTTAATACAAACTGGTTCTTTCTACCTTCCTATTTATGAAACAATTTTATCCCTATAAAAGACCAGGTGATTTAAAACGTTTTCTCATCTTTCGTTATATTAAGTGATTTTAGCTGCATTCCACTTTTTATTAGGCTGGAGATTGTATTTAGAATGCTGGCATCTATACAGGGTTTATTCTTGACTACAGCATATTAAAACGTAACCTTGTCTGCTGAACTTTGTGTGTCTTTTTTATCCACAATACAGTGCAATTAGTCATTTTACTGTATACATATGATGTTTTGACTTTGGTTACATTTAATACTTTGTGCGAACATGAGAATATATTATCCAAGCATTTCTTTACATTGTCTCATAGTTTCTCAATCACTTCTATGGAGCTAACAGCTGTCATTTTTAAAATTAATATATAATAAACATTTGAGTATTTAAATCATCCAGAAAAAACTGGTAAAACAAGCACCTCTGTGTAGTACTAGAGATGAGGTTCAGGTTCACCCCACCCATAAGTTTAAGGTGAAACCTATGTGTTTCAGGTTTGCAGTCCCATGTAAAAATGGCACAAGCGCCAAACTGAATTCTTTGTAACCATAGTGTACTGCCTGGCATAGGTCAGCTGTATGTGGCCAAATGTTGTGTATCTTAGGGAATTGGGTCGGAGGTTAGCTACAGTATATTCAACCTTTGTTATATCTTTGTCTACATGCACAACAATAATAACAGGCTGCATGGGATTTTTTTTTTACAGGTCGTGGCTCTTAATTGTTGCAGTTAAAAAGCAACTACAATTGTTGTTGGCACACTCAAAAAGGTAGTCCTAAAAAGAACTGTTGGGTCTCCAAACTGTTGTGCCATTGGCCAATTTGTATGAAGTTGCGTAATTTAGATTGGGGAGACAAAATCTTTCGCCTCCCCAATGGCCGAACATTTCGACCATCTCACTTCGTCAATTGCCAGACACGTGGGATTGTTTACCTCATGGAGTGTGAGTGTGGGGCATACTACGTAGGGAAAACAAAATTAGAACTACACAAAAGGATAGCCAAACATATTTACCATATGGAGATTGGCAATTTTTATTTACCCCTTGGACGACATGTGGTTACTGTACACGGTTACAAGATGCCCGAAATCACTTTCGTCGCCCTTGACCGCGTACATATTCCGAATCGAGGAGGTGATTGGAACAAGTCCCTCCTCCAACTCGAACAGAGATGGATTTATAAACTTAATGCCACTACCTTCCCAGGGTTAAATGAAGCCATCTCTTTTGCCCCATTCTTGAAAGGCTTTACTTCAGGTAAAACACAGTAGCAGAGCGTGAGTTCGCCACATTGAGAATGTGAGCTCATTGCACTGATACTGTGCTTTCCTTTTCATTTACCTATACTATTTATGTTTTGTTTTTCTTTTTAAGATACAAATACATACATTCTCCTTTCTGTTTGGGTTTTTGGTTCCCTGTGTTTTGCCTCAAACATCATCCATTGCTCCTAAAAGTAGGTGAACAACCAATGCATTACATATATGCATTCATTTTTGCAATGATGCAGGCCCCTTATCTGACTATTCAATTGGACTATTCCCACTCATTATTAACCTTTTTGAGTCCTGATTTGCATACATATGCACATAACTGTGATGTAAGAATGTAATGCATGTATATGATCCTTTTTGATTTTTTCTGATTTTTTCTAATTTTTCCAACCAGTTTGTCATATTTTGTACATTTATAAGTAGATATTCTTTTCATGTATACCCAGATTACCTGTAAAATGATATACCAGTTATCAGATGTTTTTTGTCACACTCCCGACATATTGCTCTGTAATTTTACTTTACTGTGTTTATATTCTACGCTTTGAAGTCTGGTTGCATCTCCCCTCTCCTTCCTCCAGATGGCGCCACTAATTTCCTCTATTTGTAGCACACAGGGCGGACTCCTGCAATATGGCTTCCCGGGCAGCAGAGGGGATCGGCATTTGCGCGCGCATGCCCCTCCCCGATCCTCCCGGGGGACGAACGGGTAGGTACCACCCGCCCCCCCAGGATAATTTGTCTGGCCGGCGGCATTCCGGGACAGTACCGGACGCAGTGCCTCACTGCGCACGCGCGTCATGCGCGTGCAACGTGACGCACTGACGTCACGCTGGTGCGACGCTACTGAGCACCTTTCCGCCATTTTGGGAAGGTCACTTCCGGAATGCCGAGGGGACCACATCCGGTCGTCCAATATGGCGACCATCGGGCGGACGGATAGACAGCTGGGATCACTAATGGGAAGTAAGTCAATTCAGCTGGCTCAATCATGCATGGGGTGCTTATATACCACCCCTAGGCATTAGCAACCCATTCTATTTCTTGACAGGACACTATTTGCATTGACCTCATACGAAGGGTAAGCTACTGGTTCACTCTATTGGAATTTCTCCTATTATGCTATATACAGCCTTACCTGCAGGAGTTCAATGTTACCCTATGTTTGTTTTCAGACCAAGGGCTCCTTGTACTCTGCGGCCATGCAAGACTGAGAGGGGCTATTTTATTAAGTCTACAAGCTTCTTTTATTACTTTTTTCAATACTACCCCTTTGGGCTCCGACAACAAATGAACTTTCACCTGTTATTATTCACAGGTATATACACATTGTCCTATTTTATATCCACTTTATTTACATTTGGGATATGTTAAATCCCTCTGTCACTTGTGGCCATGATGTGACTTCGTTCTATGGCGTTTTCTTCACCCATTCCTATTTTTCCTTTTTCTTCACGTGTTGTTGTAGTATGCTATTGTGGTTCGCCCGCATGCACTCACGTTTATGGATTTCCACTGCTATCTCGTCTATACTTTTCACCCCACCATTAGCACTTCATCTCTAACCAGTATGTTTTACTGCATACTCATATATCCCTTCGTATCTGGATGCACTTTCTGTCCTCCTCTATAGAAGTGGTATCCCTGTAATAGGGATCCTCCTATATATACATATCTTATATTCCCTTTTCTCTTTTTACATTTTATTTTTTATTATAGGTTGCTTCCCTTGATCCCAGTCTACCTACACCCACATCCCCCTCCACTATATTGTATATTGGAGGTGGTAATAGTGGTGTGATCCCTTGTAAGCCATTATCTGTTGGACTCCGGTTTCCCGCTCCCTCTTTTGGTTGAGCACAGCGACTCTTTCCAGTCATAGAGGTTTAGAGGGCACATCTTTGAAGGACATGGGAAAAGTGGTGGACTCCATGCTTTAACCAGTTGCCGACCGCCGCACGCCGATGTACGTCGGTACAATGGCACGGGCAGGCATAAGGACATACATGTACGTCCCTTGCCTCCCGCGGGTCGGGGGCCCGATCGGGCCCCCGCCCGGTGCCTGCGGCGGTCAGTATTCGTACGGGAGCGATCCCGGACGAGGGGACGGCCATTCATTCATGGCCACCCCCTCACGATCGCTCCCGACGAATAGAAATCCCCGGTGACATCACTTCCTCTCCTGTAATGTAAACACAGGAGAGGAAGTGATGTATTCTCTCCTCCGTGTCGGTATTTTTCGTTCCGACACGGAGGAGAGAGGATCAGTAAGTTGCACCAACACTCTACACACACAGTAGAACATGCCAGGCACACTCACACCCCCCCTTTACCCCCCGATCACCCCCCCAATTACCCCTGCCCCCCAGTCACAGTGACACCAATGTCATTTTTTTTTTTTTTTTTTTTTTTTTTTGCATTGGTGTCATTTGTGACTGTAATAACTGTTAGGGCAGTTAGAGTTAGCCCCCTTTAGTTCTAATGTACCCCCCTAACCCCCCCAATAAAGGTTTAACCCCGTGATCACCCCCCGTCGCCAGTGTCACTAAGGCTGGGTTCACATTGCAGCGGTTTATGAGAACGAATGTGATTCGCACCGCACTGCAGTGCAAATCACATCCGATCTCTGTGCGATTCGAGTTCAGCCATTCGCCGCACCCGCCGCACCCGCCACACCCGCCGCACCCGCCGCAAATTCGCACGGGACCCTTTTTTTGGCCCGCAGCAGAATCGGATCGCATGGGTGTTCACACCATGCGATCCCAGTTTGCAGATCGCACTGCGATATGCGAACTGATCTGGGGGTGTCAGTAACATTTCACTGACACTCCCAGCAGTTCGCATAGGGCAGTGTGAACTGCCGCCGGGAGGCATGCGATGCGGGAACCCGCCGCGGATTCGCGGCGTTTCCGCATCGCTCCAGTGTGAACCCAGCCTAATAAGCGATCATTTTTCTGATCGCCGTATTAGTGTCACAGGTGACGCTAGTTAGGCAGGTAGGTATTTAGGTTCGCCGCAGCTTTTTATAGCGCCAGGGACCCCCATATACTACCGCATAAAGCCCCCTGATTGCCCCCTAGTTAACCCTTTCACCAGTGATCACCATATAACTGTTACAGGTGACGCTGGTTGGTTAGTTATTTTTTTATAGTTTCAGGGCACCCGCCATTTATTACCTAATAAAGGTTTAACCCCCTGATCACCCGGCGGGTGTCATTTGTGACTAATAACTGTTAGGGCAGTTAGGGTTAGCCCCCTTTAGTTCTAAGGTACCCCCCTAACCCCCCCAATAAAGGTTTAACCCCGTGATCACCCCCCGTCGCCAGTGTCACTAAGGCTGGGTTCACATTGCAGCGGTTTATGAGAACGGATGTGATTCGCACCGCACTGCAGTGCAAATCACATCCGATCTCTGTGCGATTCGAGTTCAGCCATTCGCCGCACCCGCCGCACCCGCCGCAAATTCGCACGGGACCCTTTTTTTGGCCCGCAGCAGAATCGGATCGCATGGGTGTTCACACCATGCGATCCGAGTTTGCAGATCGCACTGCGATATGCGAACTGATCTGGGGGTGTCAGTAACATTTCACTGACACTCCCAGCAGTTCGCATAGGGCAGTGTGAACTGCCGCCGGGAGGCATGCGATGCGGGAACCCGCCGCGCATTCGTGGCGTTCCCGCATCGCTCCAGTGTGAACCCAGCCTAATAAGCGATCGTTTTTCTGATCGCTGTATTAGTGTCACAGGTGACGCTAGTTAGGCAGGTAGGTATTTAGGTTCGCTGCAGCTTTTTATAGCGCCAGGGACCCCCATATACTACCGCATAAAGCCCCCTAATTGCCCCCTAGTTAACCCTTTCACCAGTGATCACCATATAACTGTTACAGGTGACGCTGGTTGGTTAGTTATTTTTTTATAGTTTCAGGGCACCCGCCATTTATTACCTAGTCTCACTAGTGTACCCCTAAATTTAGGGGTGTCTACTTTCCAAAATGGGGTCATTTGGGGGGGGTTTGTGCCATCTTGGCATTTTATGGCCTTCAAAACTGTAACGCCCTTAGAAAGCCTGAAGGCGGTGCTTGGTTTTCGGGGCCCCGTACGCGGCTAGGCTCCCAAAAAGTCCCACATATGTGGTATCCCCATACTCAGGAGAAGCAGCAGAATTTATTTTTGGGTGTCATTTCACATATGCCCATGGCATGCGTGAGCAATATATCATTTAGTGACAACTTTGTGAAAAAAAAAAAAAAAAAAAGTTTGTAATTTTCCCGCAACTTGTGGCAAAATATAAAATATTCCATGGACTCAACATGCCTCTCAGCAAATAGCTTGGGGTGTCTACTTTCTAAAATGGGGTCATTTGTGGGGGTTTTGTGCCATCTTGGCATTTTATGGCCTTCAAAACTGTAATAGGTAGTGAGAAGTGAACTCAAAAATTTACGCCCTTAGAAAGCCTGAAGGCGGTGCTTGGTTTTCGGGGCCCCGTACGCGGCTAGGCTCCCAAAAAGTCCCACATATGTGGTATCCCCGTACTCAGGAGAAGCAGCAGAATTTATTTTGGGGTGTCATTTCACATATGCCCATGGCATGCATGAGCAATATATCATTTAGTGACAACTTTGTTAAAAAAAAAAAAAAAAGTTTGTAATTTTCCCGCAACTTGTGGCAAAATATAAAATATTCCATGAACTCAACATGCCTCTCAGCAAATAGCTTGGGGTGTCTACTTTCTAAAATGGGGTCATTTGTGGGGGTTTTGTGCCATCTTGGCATTTTATGGCCTTCAAAACTGTAATAGGTAGTGAGAAGTGAACTCAAAAATTTACGCCCTTAGAAAGCCTGAAGGCGGTGCTTGGTTTTTGGGGCCCCGTACGCGGCTATGCTCCCAAAAAGTCCCACATATGTGGTATCCCCATACTCAGGAGAAGCAGCAGAATTTATTTTGGGGTGTCATTTCACATACGCCCATAGCATGTGTGAGCAATATATCATTTAGTGACAACTTTGTGTAAAAAAAAAAAAAAATTTTTTTTTTTGTCATTATTCAATCGCTTGAGGCAAAAAAATAAAATATTCAATGGGCTCAACATGCCTCTTATCAATTTCCTTAGGGGGTCTACTTTCCAAAATGGGGTCATTTGGGGGGGTTTTGTACTGCCCTGCCATTTTAGCACCTCAAGAAATGAGATAGGCAGTCGTAAACTAAAAGCTGCGTAAATTCCAGAAAACGTACCTTAGTTTGTAGATGTGACAACTTTTGCGCAAACCAATAAATATACAATTATTGACTTTTTTTTTACCAAAGACATGTGGCTGAATACATTTTGGCCTAAATGTATGACTAAAATTGAGTTTATTGGATTTTTCTAATAACAAAAAGTAGAAAATATCATTTTTTTTCAAAATTTGCGGTCTTTTTACGTTTATATCGCAAAAAATAAAAATCGCAGAGGCAATCAAATACCATCAAAAGAAAGCTCTATTTGTGGGAAGAAAAGGACGCAAATTTTGTTTGGGTACAACATTGCATGACCGCGCAATTACCAGTTAAAGCAGCGCAGTGCCAAAGTGTAAAAAGACCTCTGGTCATTTACCAGCAAAATGGTCCGGTCTGAAAGTGGTTAAAGAGGACTTTCTATGTGGATTATATAGGTATTTATTCACAATGTTTATTAATCACTTATTAATCATCTACTAATCATGTAACCATGCAATGTTTGATGTATACTCTGCTTATAGCAGATTATTTTTAGTGTATCACAGTATACTATGTATGGATTGTAGACATGTCACTGGAGAAGTGATCGAGGGGGTGTACATCTCACCTAGGTTGCTACACAGTGTGAGATGGTAAATCCAGGATGGTTCAGTTTCTCAGCAGTGATATGCTGCTGAATTGTTATTTAATTTTGCCGGGCCTGGGTTTATATGGAATGGCAGGTAGGTTTGGTAGAGGGACCTGTCATTCCACATCCCCCGATCCAGTTCTGGGTTTGGGATCAGGTGAGCTTGGATCCTAATTAGCCTGGGAAGCTAAAGGCTCTGTAGGGTCTGCAGGTGATTGCTCCCAGCCAGGGAATGAACAGCCTGTATGTTGAAGGAAGCTGCAAGCACAGACACTGCTGGAGCTAAAACCCACCCTGCGATATCCAGACGAAAAGACGCTGTCTTTATAAATGTCAGATAGGTGAGAAGAACCTGTTAGTAAGCGCCCAGCCGGGCTAGGTCTTTTGTTTATTTTGTTGTACTTAGAAAGCACGGTGTTGCTGTATGTTTTGTTTGCTGGACTGTTTGTACCACGAATAAACGCCAAGATCTGCTTCATATATTCCAAGTCTGCTGTGAACTGTGTCCAAACACACCCTACCCCGGGAAGATCCCTTACAGGATATATATTTATGTTTGTCTTTCTTTTTAAGATAGATAAAAACCTTCTGAAGAAGACCCCCAAGAGGGTCGAAACGCATAAAGGGTCTATATTATCCATCCTTTATTGCAATTACAGTTACAATAAGGTTCAAGTGCCACAAACATTGTATGCACATGTAATATTATATATTTTAACTTATTCAGTGGAGCTCAGTCCCTGACCATCGTGTTGCCTGTCTAATCCTCTTTTTTTTATTAATAAAATATTTATATTATTTACTACCCGTTCTATGTCGGTATTTGATACACAATTATTAACATTCACAGGTAATCTTTGCTGTAAAAAACCCCATTTTGGGGATATTTTCTCTTTTTTGTTTTCAGTTGCGTAATTTAGCTTAATTTATTCTGGGGGGAAAACTTTTCTATATTTTTTTTGGTCTGTGGTGGCTGCTATTTTTACTGGTCAGTTCAGGTCTATTACTGCTTTAAAAAAAATCAGATGTTGCAACCAAAACTAACTTCAAAAGACAATTTTTTATGTTAAAATTATTCAGATGGGGCACTGCTGTTGTATTTAGGCCAATCTAAATGTAAAAGTTAAAAGAAAATCTATTACACATCCAATATATATTATGCCAGGATACAATATTGCTAATGCTTCCTTTGAAAATCATACATGACACCAGATACAGCTTTGAGGCCTTTCCCAAGCATGTAATTAAAGGATTGGGTCGTTTTTTATTCGTTGTCATCCTTAACCGCTTGAGATCCGCACTTTAGCCAAATGGCGGCTACAGCGCGGACCTGCTTTGCCGGGACGACGTCTATTGACGGTGTCCCGTGCACGAGCGGCCTGCGCGCCCCCTGAGGGGCGCGCGCGGCGCGCTCTGTGATCAGTGAGTCTATGAGACTCGCCTGATCACAGATCGGAGCAAGGGGTTGATCCCGACCCCTTACCATGTGATCAGCTGACAGCTGATCATGTGATCACAACAGAGCCGGTAATCGGCTATTTTTCCTCCTCGCGCTGTCAGCAGATCACTGTCAGACTTCAGTCCCAATCACGGCGAGCTGGGGCCAAGTCATCAGTGCCCACCTGCCCCCTGCCAGTGCCACCTAATTATAGTAAAAGTGCCACCCATCAGTACCACCCCTTAGTGCCCATAGTGCCACCCATTAGTGCCCATAGTGCCACCCATCAGTGCCCATAGTGCCACCTATCAGTGCCCACAGTGCCACCTATCAGTGCCCACAATATGCCTCAACAACAGTGCTGCACCTCATATGCCACATATCCGTGCCCATCAGTGTCATCTACCAGTGCACATCAGTGCCCATCAGTGCCGCCCATCAGTGCCCTGCAGTGCCACCTATCAGTGCCACCTACCAGTGCCCATCAGTCCCATCTATCAGTGGTACCTATCCGCGCCCATCCATGCCACCAATCCGTCCCACCCATCTGTGCCACCCATCCGTGCCATCTTATCTGTGCCCATCTTTGCCCATCAGTGCCGCCTTATCTGTGCCCATTAGTGCTGCCTTATCTGTGCCTATCGGTGCCACCTTAACTGTGCCTATCAGTGCCCACCAGTGCAGCCTATCAGTGCCCACCAGTGTAGCCTATCAGTGCGCACCAGTGCCGCCTCATCAGCGCATTTCAATGAAGGAGAAAAATGACCTGTTTGCTAAATTTTATATCAAACTATTAAACATGATTTTTTATTTTTTTTTATTTTGCATCTTTTTTTGTTTGTTTAGCAAAAAAAACTCCCAGCTGTAATTAAATACCACCAAAAGAAAGCTCTATTTGTGGGGAAAAAAATGATAAAAATTTCATTTGGGTATGGTGTTGTATGACCGCGCAATTGTCATTCAAATTGCATCAGCGCTGAAAGCTGAAAATTGGTCTGGGCAGGAGGGGGGTTTAAGTGCCCAGTAAGCAAGTGGTTAAAGAAGCATTAGTATGGTCTTCTGGGTGTATGGTATTTTTAACAATTGTGACCAGCAACCAAGACCTTTTTTGACAATCCCTTGCCTATTAGCCTTGGAAATGGCCATGATTTCATATCAAGGTTCACCTCCCATAACCTTCAATGGAATTTATTGCTAAGTTTAGGTTTGGAAAATTTCAAACAGGATTAAATCCTATGAATCAAATGTACCCTTCCTTCTTTATAAAGTCATTTGTGTTTGTTTTACTAAGGACATACTGGGGGTTATTTACTAAAGGAAAATCCACTTTGCACTGCACTGCAGTGCACTTAAAGTAAAGTCGCTGTAGATCTGAGGGGGGCATGCAAGGAAAATAAAAAAACATCATTTTAGTGTGCGCATGATTGGATGATAAAATCAGCAGAGCTTCCACTCATTCAGATCTACCCCTTAGATTTAGAGCAACTGCACTTTCAAGTGCACTTACAGCACAAAGGGGATTTGCCTTTCCTAAATAACGCCCACTATATTGTCCAAAACCTGTAGGTACTTTTCATTTTTATATTGTTTAGTAAATAAAAGTTTTATGGACATACTGTACAGATAACCTGCTGATTGGAGTGTTCTGGCAGTGGAGCAGTCCCCTTGTCAGGAAACAATAGCTCAGAGGCGGTGATTGCTGTACTAACATCAGATTGTTTGTACATCAGCTCCTCCTGAGCTCCTCAGTTTTTTTGTTCATTCAGCCCACTGGGTTTGAATGGAAAAAAAACTGTTATGCCGCGTACATGAGGTGGGAATTTCCGACAACAAATATTCGATGTGAGCTTGTTGTCAGAAAATCCGACCATGTGTATGCTCCATCGGATATGTGCTGTCGGAATTTCTGACAACAAATGTTTGATAGCAAGTTCTCAAATTTTTTTCAAAATTCCGAGCGTGTCTACACAATTCCGACGCACAAAATTCCATATGTGCTCGGAATCAAGCAGAAGAGCAACACTGGCTATTGAATTTCATTTTTCTTGGCTCGTCGTACATGTTGTATGTCACGGCGTTCTTGACGTTTGAAATTTCTGACAACATTTGTGTGACCGTGTGTATGCAAGACAAGTTTGAGTCAACATCCGTCGGAAAAAAATCCACTGTTTTATTGTCGGAATGTCAGATCGTCTGTACGTGGCATTAGTGTGTACTAGACTTAATTGTATAGGATATGTTTCCTGAACATCCATGTTTATACTCAAAGCAGATATCGCGGATGGTTGCCTTACCTCCAAGAACAATAGCAGCTAGCTGTGTAAATCTGTCCATGAAAATTCCTTCAAGATTGTATTTGCCACAGACACACCACAGAACTTGCTCTCCAATCTGACAATTTGCTCTCCAATCTGACCCTATTTGCAGTAATATTTATCTCAGGCCTATAGGCAAATTTAGATAACTCTACGTTTCACTGATTAGGTAGCCTTTTTTACTCTTTGCCCAATGAACACTGAGTTGCTTACAGCTAAAATTATAATGCATGCTTACGCATTTTCATAAATGAGGAACAGATATCATGATTAACGCAGCCAGTAATTTGATTCTGCAGTAGTCACTGTCAGCTTAACAATAGCTCAGTTATATTGTTTTGTGTAACCACCTGTTAACAATATTGTTTGGCAGGAAATCTAATCAGTAAGTCTTGCATTACCATCGCAGTTGGTTAAAATAGCTCAATAAAAACCGCCAATGATTGTGTTAATGATGGGTAGTCATCAGTCACTAAGGCCGCGTACACACGGGCGGATTGTCTGCCCAACTTAGTCCGCTGAACCGTGTTTCAGCGGACAATCCGCTCGTGTGTGGGCTTCAGCGGACTTTTTCAGTGGACAGTCTGACGGACTAAGTCTTTCGGAATTTCCGTAGTTTTGTCCGTCCAAACTTGGTTTTGTCCGTCCAAACTTGGTTTCAGCGGACAGTCCGCTCGTGTGTAGGCAAGTTGGACGGACTAAGTATGGCGTATGCTCAGAAAGGATTTACACGGCCGAAGGTTGCATTGCAGTGTATTGGACGTCGTATTTCTAGGCCCTCGTACGTGCTGTATACGTCATCGCGCAAGCTTTCAGCGGACTGTCTGTTCATCGTGTGTGGTCAAGTCCGTTCATTCAAAAGTTGAACGGACTGTCTGTCGGATTGTCTGACGAACTTAGTTGGGCAGACAATCCGCCCATGTGTACGCGGCCTAAGAGGATGTATACTGTAAGGGATCTTCCCGGGGTAGGGTGTGTTTGGACACAGTTCACAGCAGACTTGGAATTTGATAAAGCAGATCTTGGCGTTTATTCGTGGTACAAACAGTCCAGCAAACAAAATATACAGCAACACCGTGCTTTCTAAGTACAACAAAAATAAAAAGTCCTAGCCCGGCTGGGCGCTTACTAACAGGTTCTGCTCACCTATCTGACACTTACAAACACAGCGTCTTTCGCCTGGATATCGCAGGGTGAGTTTTAGCTCCAGCAGTGGCTGTGCTTGCAGCTTCCTTCAACACACAGATTGTTCATTCCCTGGCTGACAAGCAATCACCTGCAGACCCTACAGAGCCTTTAGCTTCCCAGGCTAATTAGGATCCAAGCTCACCTGATCCCAAACCCAGAACTGGATCGGGGGATGTGGAATGACAGGTCCCTCTACCAAACCTACCTGCCATTCCATATAAACCCAGGCCCGGCAAAATTAAATAACAACTCAGCAGCATATCGCTGCTGAGAAACTGATCCATCCTGGATTTACCATCTCACACTGTGTAGCAACCTAGGTGAGATGTACACCCCCTCGATCACTTCTCCAGTGACATGTCTACATATCCCCCCCCTCTTTTTCAGACCGGAGGGCTGAGCCTTTTGTCCCCACAGACAACTTACCCTTGACAATGCGTCAGCATTTGCCTGTAATTTCCCTGGCCTGTGTTCCACAGTGAAATTAAAGTTTTGTAGGGAGAGAAACCATCTAGTCACTCTTGCATTTCTCTCCTTGTTTAACTTCATCCATGTTAGGGGGGCATGGTCTGTCACCAACTTGAATTTCCTGCCTAGCAAGTAATACTTTAAAGATTCTAGGGCCCACTTCACTGCCAAACATTCTCGCTCCACAATGGCATAATTTTTCTCGGCCGGGGTTAGTTTTCTACTCAAGTAAGATTTTGTCAGCTTCTGGGGTTGTGGGACCGTTGGCACCTTCAGCAATAATCTTTGCCTTGATTCTATGTGCATTCGATTTTGTTAGCTGTTTCTCACTGGCTGCTGGAATTAGAATATCACAGTCAGCCTCCAAGATGTTTCCATCATAAGCCTGGGCTTTTGGGAATCCAACTATTGTTCCATGTTGCAACTTGTAATCTTCAAGTTCTTTTGGATCAATGCCATCAGGATTCCAGATGGTCCCATCTATTTCACCAATTCCAACACACTTTGCACCAAAGCGATGAAGGTAACGCATAGAATGTAGACCTACATTACCAAATCCCTGAATAGCAAAAGTTTTGTCACCGAACCCAGGAGTCATTCCCAGCTGGCTCATGTATGAAGCCTCATTAATGAAGTTCTCAATGCCATGAAATACACCTCGGCCAGTTGCAGAAACACGTCCATGGATGCCACCTTGGCTTATGGGTTTCCCTGTGACACATGCATGTGCATTGATATCAGTGTGCCCAATTGTGTTGGCATACGTGTCTGCAATCCAAGACATCTCCCTCTCTCCTGTGCTCATGTCCGGGGCAGGGACATCAATTCCGGGTCCAATAAATCCCTTCTTTGCGAGCTCTATCGTAAACCTTCTGGTAATCTTTTCAAGTTCTGCATCTGAATAATTCTTCGTATTGATTTTCACTCCAGCTTTGGCACCACCAAAAGGCACCTCTATAATAGGGAGCGAAACCAAAGGACTGCGAAAATGTGACACTGGGGCACTAACCTGACATGTGGGGCACGACTCACAGTATTTTTTAATGTCATCATATATGGCCGGCCAAAAAAACCTCTGGAGAACCCTCTCTCGCGTTTTGTCAGTCCCCAAGTGTCCCCCAAGAACATGGTTATGTGCCATGTCAAGCACCTGACGCCGGTACGGCTTAGGTACCAGAAGCTGTTCCACAATCTCATCCTTAACCTTATTAACCCTATAGAAAAGATCATTAGTCACCGAAAAATGTGGAAATCTTTTTTCAGCATCTGGTTCCTGAGGTACCCCATTCATTACAGCAACCTGCTCTCTCGCATTTTTGAGAGTGGGGTCCTGTAATTGTGCAGCCCCAAAATTATCTCTAGACACCTCTAAGTCTAGTATATTTTGCTCAGTGGGAGGAGCCTCCTCCTCCCCAGCCAGGACCTGTAAAGGAAAACAATCATTTTCATCCTGCATACTTTTATCATTCACAGTGGACAAGGCAACCCCCTTAGAGGTATCCTCACTCCTTTTGGGGATTTTTCTTTTTTCCCAGAGAGCCCAGAATAATGGAAAATCGCGCCCCAATCTTACATTATGCATGAGGTTTTTAACCACACCCACTTCATATTGTACGGTGCCTTGTTCAGTCCCGACTTTAGCCAGCACTATAGGGTACAGTTTTGTATCACCATGTATGCACACAACACTCATATGCTTTTTAGACTCTAAGTCCCCAGTCACCAGGCTAGCATGCACCAAGGTTACAAGGCTTCCTGAGTCCATTAACGCTTTAACAGGAAAGTCATTGATTGTAATATCGCAGATTTGCGGTTCAGTCTCTAGTCCAGGAACTGCAGCACAAGATGGTTCCGCAAATAGCGACTGACGCCGGCTAGCGTCACATTCCATGGGTTCAGAGGTAAGAGGGCAATGGGCCGACACGTGTCCCGCCTCATGGCATCTCCAACACTGGATAGGGCCTGGTCTCTTTGGCAAGGAGTCCTTTTCAGAGCCCCTTAGCCACCCGGGACCATCACCAGTCTTTTGTCCCTGAGACACCACTTGAGCCCTTTTCCCCCCATCAGCACCCCTCCACACTCCCCCAATAGATGGAAGTCTCTTACCAGCTGACGGCACAGATCTGGCGCTCCGGGGAGGTGAAGATGCTGCAGGAACATCACGGAGGTAGTCCTCAGTCGCCTGGAACCTCTCCACAAGGTTGACAAGTTCGTTTGCATTCTTAGGATCACCTTGTCCCACCCAGCGTTGCAAGTCAGTAGGAAGGGCTCGGAGGTAGCGATCCATCACGACCTTCTCTAGGATTTGTGCAGGAGTAGAAGTGTCTGGCTCCAACCACTTTCTTGCCAAATGGATTAGGTCATACATCTGGGACCTCGCTGATTTGTCCAGACTGTAGCTCCAGTTGCGTACCCTCCGGGCACGGACTGCAGTAGTAACTCCTAGTCGGGCAAGTATCTCCTCTTTTAGCCGAGTATAGTCCTTAACCTCTTGCTCACTGAGGTCATAGTAGGCCTTTTGGGGTTCACCTGTTAAATAGGGCGCAATTACCTCTGCCCACTCAGCGGCTGGTAACTTCTCTCGCTCAGCCACGCGCTCAAATACTGTTAGATAGGCCTCAACATCGTCCTCAGCAGTCATCTTTTGCAGCGCTTTCTGCACAGTCCTTCTCCCAGAAAAAATCTCTGGAGCAGCTCCCATCACCACAGGCGCCTCTCGATTTGCTATCAGGTGCTCAATAAGTTGTTGTTGTGCAGCCATGGACTGTTCATGTCGTCTATTGGCCTCTATCTGAGCCTGCTGTTGTGCAGCCATCATCTGCTGTTGTTCAGCCATGGACTGTTCATGTCGTCTGTTGGCCTCTGTCTGAGCCTGCTGTTGTTGCAAACTCACTTGCATAAACTGCTTCAGCATCTCCTCCATGTTGCTGGACTGTTTTTGGAGTGTAGTTGCAGCTTTCACCCAGGACATCAGCAGCTGTAGCCAAGTCTGTCCACACCGTTGCCCCTAGCAACCGCGTTGCCCGCATTCTCCACCAATTGTAAGGGATCTTCCCGGGGTAGGGTGTGTTTGGACACAGTTCACAGCAGACTTGGAATTTGATAAAGCAGATCTTGGCGTTTATTCGTGGTACAAACAGTCCAGCAAACAAAATATACAGCAACACCGTGCTTTCTAAGTACAACAAAAATAAAAAGTCCTAGCCCGGCTGGGCGCTTACTAACAGGTTCTGCTCACCTATCTGACACTTACAAACACAGCGTCTTTCGCCTGGATATCGCAGGGTGAGTTTTAGCTCCAGCAGTGGCTGTGCTTGCAGCTTCCTTCAACACACAGATTGTTCATTCCCTGGCTGACAAGCAATCACCTGCAGACCCTACAGAGCCTTTAGCTTCCCAGGCTAATTAGGATCCAAGCTCACCTGATCCCAAACCCAGAACTGGATCGGGGGATGTGGAATGACAGGTCCCTCTACCAAACCTACCTGCCATTCCATATAAACCCAGGCCCGGCAAAATTAAATAACAACTCAGCAGCATATCGCTGCTGAGAAACTGATCCATCCTGGATTTACCATCTCACACTGTGTAGCAACCTAGGTGAGATGTACACCCCCTCGATCACTTCTCCAGTGACATGTCTACAATACTTATTGGCAAAAAATATAAACGGAAGATAAAGGGGCATTTTGGTTGATATTAAAATCACTGACATTTTGTACAATAACAGGTTTATGATAAGAAGAACCAAAATAGTTACATTAATGAAAAGTCAATTGCCCTGGTGTGAAATTCTCAGGTAATTCCTCACAGACTTGCTGTGAACTCTGACAGGGGTTATCCTGGTGCCATGTTCAAAGTACACTGCTCAAAAAAAATTAAAGGAACACTTTGAAAACACATCAGATCTCAATGGGAAAAAATATCATGCCGGATATCTATACTGATATTGACTGGGTAAAGTGTTAGGAACGAAAGGATGCCACTGTTTTTGATGGAAATGAAAATTATCAACTTACAGAGGGCTGAATTCAAAGACACCCCAAAAATCAAAGTGAAAACATTATGCAGCAAGCTAGTCCATTTTGCTGCAATTTAATTGCAGCAACTCAAAATGATACTCAGTAGTTTGTATGGCCCCCACGTGCTTGTATGCATGCCTGACAATGTTGGAACATGCTCCTAAGGAGACTACAGATGGAGTCCTTAGGTATTTCCTCCCAGATCTGGACCAGGGCATCACTGAGCTCCTGAACAGACTGAGGTGCAACCTGGCAGCATTGAATGGACCAAAACATAATGTCCCAGAGGTGTTCTATTGGATTTAGGTCAGGCGAGCATGGGGGCCATTCAATGGTATCAATTCCTTCATTCTTCAGAAACTGGCTGCATACTCTCACCACATGAGGCCCAGCATTGTCGTGCACCAGGAGCAACCCAGGACCCACTGCACCAGCTTAGGCTCTGACAATGGGTCCAATGATTTAATCCCCATACCTAATGGCAGTCAGGGTGCCATTGTTTATCCTGTAGAGGTCTGTGCATCCCTCCATGGATATGCTTCTCCAGACCATCACTGGCCCACCACCAAACCGGTCATGCTGAACGATGTTACAGGCAGCATAATGTTCTCCAAGGCTTCTCCAGACTCTTTCATGTCTGTCACATATGCTCAGGGTGAACCTGCGCTCATCTGTGAAAAGCACAGGACACCAGTGGCGGACCTGCCAATTCTGGTGTTCAATGGCAAATGCCAAACAAGCTCCACGGAGTCGGGCAGTGAGCACAGGGCCCACTAGAGGATGTTGGGCCCTCAGCCGACCCTTATGAAGTCTGTTTCTGATTGTTTGGTCAGAGACATCCATACCAGTGGCCTGCTAGAGGTCATTTTGCAAGGCTCTGGAAGTGCTGATCCTGTCCCTCTTTGCACAAAAGAGCAGATACCGGTCCTGCTGATGGGTTAAGGAAATTCTATGCCCCTCCCATCCTCGAGGAGTTGGACTGCCTGTGCAACCTTTATAGGGGCCAGGTATCGCCTCATGCTACAAGTAGTGACATTGACCCTAGCCAAATGCAAAACTAGTGAAAAACAGTCACAAAAGAGGAGTAGGGGGAAAAAAATATCAGTGGCCTCCACCTGTAAAACCCGTAAAACCACTCCTGGAGGTTGTCTCATTGTTGCTGATCTAGTGCACCTGTTGTTAATTTCATTAACAACAAAGCAGCTGAAACTGATTAAAAACCCCTCTGCTACTCAACTGACCAGATCAATATCCCAGGAGTTTAATTGACTTGATGTTATACTCTGATTAAAAAAATGTCCTTTAATTTTTTTTTTAGCAGTGTATATCTAATTTAATACAGAGATCCCCAACCTTGTTTTGTTAATTAATTATAATTTAAACTTCTTTCAAAGGAACACAACAACTAACACAAAACAGTGTATGATATTTAAAAAGGAAAGAATTGGCAATTCTGGCAGCCAGTTTTTTTTTCATATTTCTTGTATAGGGCAATTATAGTGATTGTGTTGATATTTCCTCTTCTTAGCCATATATCTTTCACAGCAACATGGACAGTAAATGTAGGCATACCCCATGGGGTTTATTTACTAAAGCTGGAAAGTGCAAAATCAGGCTCACTTTTGTATAGAAACCAATGAGCTTCTAACTCCAGCTTGTTCAATTAAGCTTTGGTAATAAAATCTGGAAGCTAATTGGTTTATATGGCAAAGTGAGCCTGATGTTACACTTTCCAGCTTTAGTAAATAAACCCCATTGTGTACTTAAAAGTGGGGTATGCCTGTATATTTTTAATGCTTTATCTCTTCTACCTTACTGTAATTGGACTTACCTACTGGCATATTCATACACTATGTTTTCCTAAAAATCGACTTTAGGATGTTTTAAAAATATTCCATCCAGATCCTCCTTGATTCCTCTTATTTCAGAGTTCTTTATCATGCCAAATCCATCCAGTTATCTTACACATTTTCTATTTCCTTCAATTCTTTATTCTATTCTGTTTTTCTCTCTACATCTTTTCTTGTTGTTCTAGTTGCTTTTTCCCCATGAAGTCACTAATGTTTACTCGTGTTTGGTTAAGCATCTTAAGTCATGCTGTATTGTTACCTGCAATTATAATTTCTCATTGCACCAGTCATTAAACTTGGTTTCCTTTGTTTAGGTATAAGCACTGCAATAAAAGCAATATAAACACATTCAGTGGGTAAATATTACACATTTTGTATAGAGATCTGCATATCTGACCTAACATAATGAGGGCATGAGTTGGGTCCAAAAGGGACTGTCCAAAACAAGGGCCACATGGTGCTGTTTTAGATACATTTCATTCTAATCAGTTGTACTAACTCTGGCCAAGTGGACTTTAAGTCAAATTACCAAAGGCTCTGTTACAATATTATATCATCATTGGAAAAGTCATGTATTACAATATGCAGGAATCTTTTCCCAAATGGGCAGTAATTCCTTTGTGTAGGCCAGAGTTATGATTCATTTATAGCTGAGTGACAACATAATGCTTAGGTGTCACAATCTATTAATGCTGTTCAGTGTCTTCTATTTATTTTTAGAAAAGGTTGAAACTTAACTGATGGTGAAAAATATACAGCTACTGTGTTTACTTCACCTTTGCAAAGAATCTGCTATAGAACCAATTAATTTGTTATTCCTGTCACAACTGGTAGAGTATACTTCACAAATGCCATTGCTTTCTGTGTCTCTGCAACTTGACAGCTATACTGTTCTTAAACCCATCATCACATCCTCTTCAAATAAGACATTTCTTATGTTTGTATTAATTAATGGATTAGATAAAGCGGGAACAGAAATGTACATATCTGTCGTTTATCAATTTCCAGGTATCTTTCCTTTTTTTATGAAATCAGTAATACTAATTCATTTGAGAATTTTCTAAATGAATAGGAGTATAAACAATTTTGAAATGTAATTTTAGGCCACATAAAGCAGACCTAAATCCTATTCTAAAAATAACCTTTTTATATCTCCCTAGTGTCCTTACACTTAACTTGATGCTATAATACCAGGCTCCTTGCAGCCACAGGCACCCAAACACATTCACAGTGTTGAGCCACAAGGTCATTGTTAAAAAGCAGGATTTGTGTTCAGAGACAATGATTGGTTGAATCTGCTAGGATGTAACCTGTTATCAGTTCAGGTGTCCTACCATGGTTGCTGTGATCAGGAGCAAACATTAAGTCACTGAAAGGTTTGTGTTACAAAGCTTTTTTTATCAGTTTAGGTGATACTACAGCTGCATTTGTAACATTGTGTTTATTGTATATTTTTTTTTAGACCTGTTCTGCGTAGACACTGACAGCAAGCTAAGCTGAATCAGTTTTTATATTTGATATTTTTCAAAAACAATTGAAGGGGAAACATTTATAGCATCCAACATTTGCTCGGTATGTTTTATTTCTTTTTAAGACTTGTCAGCAATAGACCTACATAGTTATAACTCAGGGAAGGACTTCCTCCTTTGAACTATGCAAATGGATGGTTTTTCATTAAACACTACATATAATTTGTTATTTTAAGTTTTCTCCTTTAACATCACATTCTATGTATTTCATGTATGCTATCGTTTTGTATTTCTTTCATAATTCCCTAATTACCATGATTGGAATATGCTGTGAATGTCCTCTTTATCCTCATGCATGCTTTATACTTTTAATGCTCCTTTTTTGGCCTACATGCATATTTGCATTTACTAACCTCCCCAGCATGCTATCCTTGGCCCATACACACCTAGCCTAGTCACTCCATTGTGTCATATTTTGTCAGCTCCATTGTAGTGCTTTACCCTAAACACTTCCTAAAAGGTGTGCAAATGTTATTGTTGTCCTTAAATTAAGGCAGAGTGCCAGAGGCTTTTTTTTGGGGTCCCAAACTCATTTATAACCCTCCCTCCCCTAAAATTTTTCCAATGGGCCATCAGAGGAGGTAAGGAATCTGATAAGTGGACATTATATTTTTGTCTTTAAATACTCCTTAAAATAAATGTTATACTGATGTTGGCCAAGAATGTTTGTGTCTAATCTGCTTGCAATGTTAGGTGCAAAAGTACTATTTTTTTTATTTTTTGACTCCACACTTTCCTTTAACGCCACAGGAATGGCAGACTGTGGCCTCCCATTTTGCTGAATGTTGGGACTTTCCTAACTCAGAGGGGCAATCGATGGGAAACATGTCCACATTGTCCCACCACCCCACTTGGGGTCATACTATAATGCCACATACACATGACAGGACTATGATGAGAAGCATGGATAAGACTATGATGGATAGCATGGATTCCGGCAGAAAAGGTCAGACGGAATCATTCTGTTGGATATTATGTGTGTATCATGTGTATGGGCTTCATCTGACTTTTTTCTTCAAAAATTCAGACGACCCAGTAATAGAACATGTTTCAAATCAATTTCTATCGGGAAAACCATTCGTCTGTATGCTGGTCCGATGGACCAAATACGACACAAGGGCAGCTATTGGCTACTGGCTATTGAACTTCCTTTTCTAGTCCTGTCGTATGTCATCATGTTCAAAAGCAAACAGACTTTGGTCCATTCGTGTGTAGGCAAGACCGTTCGGTCGAAAGTCCATCGGAACTCCGTCAGAACTCCATCAGGAAGACTGTCAGACCCTTTCAGACAGAAATTCCGGTCGTGTGTACGCAGCATTAGGGGTTTAATAGTATTGTGAGATAATAAAAATAAATATAAAAACTATAATTAATTAACAGATAAATAATTAATACAATTATGCAAAACATCTTGTTTTCGTCAGGTATGACGAAACGCGTCTGGGAAGGCACGCAGTGACGCCACCACGTTGTAGGAGAGGAGGACGGGTTCCTGTTTGCCGGCCGGCTTTTTACATTGCTCCTATATGCTGTGTTTTATCTACATACTTGTAAGTGCATTACTTTTATTTTATTAAACTGTGCCTACGTTATTACGCTATGTCAGTCCCTTTCTTTTCTGTGGGCCTCTGAGTTTTTTATTTTGAGACCACGGAACAGATTACTATCCTGGAAATACCGCTAAGAGAAGGAGTGCTGACCCAGTGAAGGAAGGTTAACTTGGACGTGATCCACCGACCATATATATATGCTTCATTTCATATATTTTCTGGTAAGCGCATTCAACATATGGTGACGGGCACTTCATGCGCTTCGGAAAGTGTTGAACCACTGTGGTGCTGTTATTTAGGAACACTAACGTTCATTATTTGGATTCACCTATGAACTTTTCCTAGATTGGACTTTTTTTCTTTTGCCATTTTTTGACTTTTTTTGCTATCTATACACAATTTGTGGTGTTTTGCATAATTGTATTAATTATTTATCTGTTAATTAATTATAGTTTTTATATTTATTTTTATTATCTCACATTACACATATTGGAGGGTTGGCGCGGCTTTATATATTTTTCTATTGCTGTTGAGTGCTATATCGCATTTATTGCTGCTGCCTATTTTGTTAGTTTGTTAGCTTTACACTATTTTTCCTAGCGCGGTTTACATTTTTCCTATTTAATAGTATTGTGTTGATGGTGGTGGCGTCGACGACATATGAATTTTTATATGTGGACGTGTGGAAGAATGGCCGGATGTCTGATGGTGAAGTCTTTGCCCAGACCGAGTTCTACCGACGTCTCCAGAGTGGTGGCTTGGGATTGCCACCTGCAGAAGAGAATGTGGAAGGACTCCCATTTGTGTTTGTCGCAGATGAAGCATTTGGTCTGGGTGATCACCTGATGAGGCCATTCCCCCAGAGGACCCTCACACCGGAAAAGAGGGTTTTTAATTACCGGATGGCCAGAGCCCGAAGAGTCTTGGGGAAAGCCTTTGGGATAATGGCCAGTCGGTTCCATCTTTTTCTTACGGTAATAAATATGGAGGAGTACAAACTGAAGCACATTGTTCTAGCATGCTGCATACTTCACAACTTTATAAAGAGAAATGCTCCTAATTATGTTGCCTCAGTTGGGCCTGATGCGGGACTTCCTGAAGCTACCCTGATGGCCCTGGAAGCTGTCCATCCTGGCTTGCCCCCCCAAAGCGCCCATGAAGTACGGAAAAAATATGTGGGTTATTTTACGAGTAAGGGGTCCATTGCTATGCCAGCAAATTTGTAAATAATTTCTATTTAAAAAAAATGTATCTGATAAAATCTTGATTTTTGATTTACTGCTTGTGTTTCTTTTAGCTGTCTCCTAGGTTCTCCTAGTGCACTTTTAGTGCTAAGTGGTTTTTACATTATTAGCTAACCCCCATTGTCACTGTAAACATCAACTTAATAAAAAAAATTTGAACCACACATTGTTGAGTATAAAACCTTTTTACTCAGTGCACATGCAGATGTGCGTTAGAAAATCTATTTTGGTAAAAAAACACCATCTTGGTTTTATAAAGTTTTACCTTGAAATTGTTTTTTAAGTACATAAACAGGCATGTTTCAAAACATAACACACATCTCAGGAACTTTACAAAGTTCAACATTGAAAAACTGAAGGCAATGTGTTGGTCTTGCCTTTGTCACATGGGGTGATGTCACCCCTGTAAAAGCCAAATTTTGAAGATGCACACAAATTGAGAGTCAAACTGGAGATTTCCCTCCTGACCCCATGCCTAATGTCAACATGTGCTATCTTCCAACATGGGGGCTCAATGGACGTGTTTTGGGGGTGCTACTAGAGTTGTGAGGAAGGACTGGCACCCATAAATTGCGTACATTGAAATCCCCTGATGGCAGATAGCACATGTTGACACACTGTGTGCATCTTCAAAATCTGGCTTTTAAAATGCGAGAAAAATGTTGTAAAAATGTTGTAAAAATGTTACAAAAACAAAATAATGGTGGCATTTTGTGGTTATTTAGATTCTCCCTGACACATCAATCATGTTCTTCATTTTTTGTTCAACCTCATTTTTTTTTTGCTGTATGTCTAAATCCCGACTACATACCATTATGTCTTGGATTATTCTTTGTGCACTGTCACTGGTGACAACCTGCACATCACCTAGAAGAAAAAAATACACACCATGTATTATAAATATGCAGCCATAACTCTTTTACCTGAATCTGTGGTGTCTGACACTGACCTGTTGTTGTATCAATTTCAACCACTTCTTCCACCTCTCCTTCCTTTACATCCTGAGGTTGTGGTGTCCTCTGTCCCCCTTACATAGTTACATAGTTAGTAAGGTTAAATAAAGACACAAGTCCATCCAGTTCAACCTGAGTGAGTGTCTACAATTGTACCTATCCCTGTACATTGCACACTCACATCGGTCCCTACCCTCAAGGAGCCCACAATCCAAGGTACCCATTTATATACTAGGGCCAATTTTGGACAGAAGCCAATTAACCTACATGCATGTCTTTGGAGTGTGGGAGGAAACTGAAGTACCCAGAGTAAACCCACACAGGCACAGGGAGAACATGCAAACTCCAGGCAGGTAGTGTTGTGGTTGGGATTTGAACCAGCGATCCTTTTTACTGCTAGGTGAGAGTGCTCACCACTACACCACTGTGCCACCCTTCTTTTGGAGGTGGGGGGTCCCTGTTGTCCTCTGATGTCCTGAGTCTTTTTCCCTCTATGAGGATGAAACAAAAGGTATACTTAGCACATAGATATTTGAGGCCAGAAATAGGAATATGAAACATTGCTTGGAAGTGGGGTGCAATTGTCTGTTTTGAGTTCCAAGCTGAAGACATGATTTTTTTCCTTTAACAAAGCTGGAATATTTACCTTTTTTGGACAAGTTTTACAGATGGAGGCACCCCAAGTATCCACTGCTGCACCTGTGTGGGTCACCCTAAAAATTTTGCTCTGGTGTCCCACACTAGTGCTCCTGAGTCTAGATGTGGAAAGAGCTGCTGAGTGTCCTCTCCTTACATTACACTGAATCAAGTTTGCAATTCATTCTAGTTTCAAAGACATGCCAATTCAAACAATGTCCCCAACTTCTTTTCATACAAATTGGCATAACCAAATGTAGTTAACTCTTTATCTGCCATAAATATCGTATTTAGTTGGCAAACGAGCAATGATTCCTACGACTGATTACTGTGCCCATGAACATGAAATTAGCCATTTAAAACTGTACAACAGTGCACAAGAAAAGCACATGGAGCAACATGCAAGTAATAATAATAATAGGAACACATGACAAATACTTAATTTTTAGAAGCACTTTCTTGATCCTTCTGTACTGATCTTGCTCCCTCAATTTCAGGTCTGACCAGTGTTTCCTCAGTTGCTCCTTGGATCGTCGTACCCCAAAATTCCGGTGCAGACTCTTCACAACTTTAGTCACGATTTTGGCCTTTCTCACATTTGGGTTTGGGTACGGTCCATGCTTCCTATCATAGTCGGCCCTCTTCAAGATGTCCAACATCTCCACCATCTCAGCAAAGGACATATTTAACGCCTTAAATCTCCTCCTGGATTGGATTTTCTTGCTCCGGGCTTTCCTCCGTCTCATTACTGCTATTATGCACCTGCTGTGTCTCCGACCATGTTCCTCTCCCACTGTGACAAAAGAGACGGGGCAGAGAATAATGTAGAAAGAACGTCATGGGCGGGCGAAGCAGAGGGAGTTTCACGCATGCGCAGTGTATATAAAGTTAACACGCATGTGTCATACGTATGTTCTGTGTGCGGAGGAAGGAGGACGAACGTTCTAACAAAGGTAACATTTTAACTTGGGACATCAGTGAATGAATGAATGAATGAAATACTTGTATAGCGCACAATGCGAACTGAATCGCCTCTAGGCGCTGTGGCGAGCTTTGATCATCTGCTAAAAGTGGCCTTTACTGATTCGAGATTGAGGCCTATATTGGGTTAAAATTAGGAGAGTTTAGCTTGATATTAGTGTTTTTGTCTTGTGTTTTGTCTTGCAGCAAAGATGAAACAATTCAAAGACCCTGAATTCATGGGCCAGTTCATAGACAGATACAGGTATATGAGAAATTTGTGGGAGGTTAAAAACCCCTTATATCGAAATAAACCATCTAGGAAGGCATCGCTGGAGAAATTGCTGCAATTCGTGAAGAAGCAGGTCCCCGATGCAGATATCGAGTTTGTGGATAAGAAAATTGGTAGCTTGAGAAGCACGTATAGGAAGGAGCTTAATAAGGTCCAGGCTTCAATTAAATCAGAAGCAGCAGCAAAGGATGTGTATGTACCTAGTCTGTCGTACTACAACAGGATGTGTTTTCTGGAAGACCAAATTGAAGCCAGGGAATCACTTTTTACACTTCCACACACCCTTCCGTCAACCCCAGCTGAGGCTTCCAAGGACCAACCTGGGCCTTCCATCCCGGAAGATGTTGAGGAGCCCAGCTGGAGCCAGGTATAGTATTTTTTAACATATTTATTGGTTGAAGATTATTGTTGTTAACTAGATGTTATTATTGATAACAAATGAATTATTTAACAAAGTGTTTTACATATCAATAGACAGTAGGGGCCAAAAAGGATTGTGACAAGAATGAAAAATACTGGAGTCAGAATGATAGTCTTTTCCATTTATTAACATTCAATTTGAAAACCTGGGCCTTCCATCCAGGAAGTGATTGAGGAGCCCAGTTGGAGCCAGGTATAGTATTTTTATACATAGTTTTTATGGGAAAATGATTGTTGGTAACTAGATGTTATTATTGATAAGAAATGAATGATTTAACAAAAAGTGTATCACATATCACTAGACAGTTGGGGCCAAAAATGATTGGGACAAGAATGAAAAATGCTGGGCTCAGAATGATAGTCTTTTCTATTTATTAAAACAGTGAATTTGCAACAGTCATGAGCTGAAAATTGTGTGTGATTGATGAATCAAAAACGAAAACTATGTCCCTTTTTCATACACAGGAAGACCTCAGCCAGGACGAGGCTCTGGAATGTGTCAGCCAGGAGGTGGGGATAAGTGTAAGCCAGGAGGTGGCCAGGCCCAGTAGCCTCACCCAATCCCAGGTGCCTCCCCTCCGCCTTACAACAAAAAGGGCCAGGAAGGTGAGTAACGGGGAGGAGGAAGCATATTATTATTATTTTTCAGGCCCTTCAGAAGGGGTTGAGGGGCCAAATGAGTGATAACATGCACTTATGTGAGCTCGCCCATCCTCCTCCTCCTCCTCCTCCTCCTCCTGCCAAAAGTCCACCTCCAGAGCCGCAGCCTCCAAGGAAGGCTGCAGGGAAGTGTGGAGGGAAGGCTGTAGGGAAGACAAATAAGTGATGGCCTGGGTTCAGTCTGGTCTGGCAGAAGACGCAGGCTTTTGTAGTACCACAGCCTGGGGACATATATGTCATCTGCTGCTGTTCCTGATATCTTGGAGTCCTGGACCAGATTGTGCTCCCTATTCTATGGACTTCTCAGGCTACCAATTTTTAGTTACAAAGAGTTGATGTGTGCCCTAGAGTACAAAGGCTTTGCAAATTAAAGTAATTTCTCCAGCATTGCCTTCCTCTTTATTTTGTTATGAGCTACAATAAATGGAGATATTTTGATATGAAAATACTTGGCTATGTGTTTTTCTTCAAATAGGACAGTGTGTTTGTGAGTAGGCAGGTACATTTCAAAAATACAATGTCTAATTAACATGGGACACCAACCAACCTCCTTGAGGTTAAAAAATGCAAGATAATAATGTTGTTGTTGAAACTTGACACACAATAAACAAAACAATTATGAGATCACTGGAAAATAATTTAAAATGATCAAAAACAAGTAGCTCTTGATTGAAAAAAAAAAAGATGGCAATAAATTTTTTTTCTAAACATTATTATGGAGATTTGGCTTGAAAAACAAAAAAAAAGATTATTCAGGAGATATAATCAAGAAATACGTTTATGAGACCTCTGTGATGAATATGAGCAACAAAACAACTTCATTCTTCTAACATTATAAAGAAGAAGGGAATGCGCTGCATTAAACTATTTAAAAAATTGCAGCATGACGAATGTGCTATCTCCATTATGAACAGTAATTTTACCAGACCGAGTGCTTCCGTCTCGTACTTGATTCTGAGCATGCGTGAGTTTTTGTGCATCTGAATTGCATACAGGTGAACACTTTTTCGGAAAAGGTACTTTTTCCGACCGAAAAATAGGGAACCTGCTCTCAATCTGAATCGGAAATTCCCGCCAGCAAAAGTCCGATGGAGCATACACACGGTAGCATTTTCCGACCAAAAACTCTCTTCCGACTTTTGCTGGCAGAATTTCCAATCGTGTGTACGGGGCATAAGGCTCGCCAGTTCCTAAATATCTTGCAGGACAATTTCATGAGTCAGATGGTAGATGCACCAACTAGAAAAAAGGTGTTACTAGATCTACTGATTACCAACAATACAGTCCTGATCACGGATGTGGAAATACGGGGCAATTTAGGAGACAGCGATCCCAGGTCAATTGGCTTCAGTATAAATCACACAAATAGGAAACATAAGGGGAATACAAAAAAATTAATTTCAAAAGAGCCAACTACGAACCTTGGTAGAAGGTATGAATTGGGATAAAATCTTAGGAACAAAGAACACGGAGGAGAGATGGATTTGCTTTAAGAGCATATTAGATAAGGGTTTTAGCCAATTCATCCCATTGGGTAATAAATGTAAAAGAGCGAACAAAAGTCCTGGATGGCTTAATTCCAATGTAAAAATGCATATAAAAGCAAAGGAGAAGGCCTTCAAAAAAAACAAAGTTGAGGGATCATCATCAGCATTCAGACTTTATAAAGAATGCAACAAGAAATGTAAAGGTGCAATTAGAGTGGCTAAGATAAAGCAGGAAGAACACATAACGGAGGAGAACAAAAAAAATCCCAAGAAATTCTTTAAGTATGTAAACAGTAAAAAAGGGCCATATTGGCCCCATAGAAAATGAGGAAGGACATCTGGTTATAAAGAATGGGGAGATGGCGAAGGTATTGGTGAAGGTATTTATTCTTCTCTTTAGTCTTCACAAAGGAATCAGGGGGGCTTCAGTAACCAAAACTGCAATGTTTATCCTTATGACACATCGCAGGAAGAATCTTCATGGTTAACAGATGACAGAATTAAAATTAGACTTGGGAAACGTAACATTAATAAATCACCGGGACCAGATGGCTTGCATCCGAGGGTACTTAGGGAACTCAGTCAAGTAATTGCCAGACCACTGTTTCTAATTTTTACTGACAGTCTACTGACTGGAATAATGCCAGCTTATTGGAGAAAAGCCAATGTAGCACCAATATTTGAAAAGGGCCCAAACTACAGCCCTGGGAATTACAGACCAGTTAGCCTAACATCAATAGTATGCAAGCTCTTGGAGGGGATGATAAGGGACTATATACAAGATTTTAGTAATGAGAACAGTATCATTAGCAGTAATCAGCATAGATTCATGAAGAATCGTTCTTGCCAAACCAATCTATTAACCTTCTATGAGGAGGTGAGTTGCCATCTAGATAAAGGAAGGCCCGTAGACATGGTGTAACTGGATTTTGCAAAAGCATTTGACACAGTTCCCCATAAACGTTTACTATACAAAATAAGGTCTGTTTGCATGGACCATAGGGTGAGTACATGGATTGAAAACTGGCTATAAGGGCGACTTCAGAGGGTGGTCATAAATGGGGAATACTCGGAATAGTCAGGGGTGGGTAGTGGGGCCGCCAAGGGTTCTGTGCTCGGACCAATCCTATTTAATTTGTTCAGAAATTGACCTATAGGATGGGGTAAACAGTTCAATCTCTGTATTTGCAGATGATTTTAAGCTAAGCAGGTCAATATCTTCTGCGCAGGATGTGGAAACCTTACAAAAAGATCTGAACAAATTAATGGGGTGGGCAACTACATGGCAAATGAGGTTTAGAGTAGAAAAATAATGCATTTGGGTGGCAAAAATATGAATGCAATCTATTTACTGGGGGAAGGACCTCTGGGGGAATCTAGGATGGAAAAGGACCTGGGGGCCCTAGTAGATGATAGGCTCAGCAATGGCATGCAATGCCAAGCTGCTGCTAACAAAGCAAACAGAATATTGACATGCATTAAAAAGGGGATTAATTCCAGAGATAAAATGATAATTTTCCCGCTCCACAAAATTCTGGTCCATTCGCACCTGTATTCGCAACATTAAAAATAAAAATATCTTGCTTTGTTAAACCAGATTTCTTTTTTAAAGCCCAGTTCCAGCCAAAACATTTTGATTTGGATAAAACCAGGAAAGGGTTAGGTCTATTCATTTTTTTTCTTACTGTTGATCTGTGTTCCTATTACAAACATTTCTTTAAAAATGTTTTTCTATTACCAGGGCAGGAAATTGGAGAAACCTCCAAAAAAGGGACATGGAAAGCAATTAAAAAAAGTAGTAGTGGTGGGAAAGACTAGAATCTCTAGCAGCTCTTAATTGTTAACTGGAGAAAATGGCAAAAAAATGTGCCATGTTTAAAATGAGTGGAAGCAATTAAACAAAATTAAGGTTTAAAGAATAATACATCACTGTATTACTGATACAGGCGGTCCCCTTGTTACAAACATCCAACTTACAAACGACTCCTACTTACAAACGGAGGGAGACAACAGGAAGTGAGAGGAAATCTACCCCTAGGAAGGGAAATTCACTCCTGTAAGAGTTATTATGGGAAAAAGTTACCTCCACTGATGCTTTATCACCAAGGCTTGTTTCCACGACAACCCAAATTTTTCAAAATCCAATTGTCATTGGGACAGAAAGTGAGGTGAAATCTTCTGAACAGGGGCACAAACAGCAAAACAAACAATGCAAGGGTGTAACCCTTCCCTATGCTATCCAAAAAGCTTTTTTTTTGGCTGGACCTACACTGTTCCGAATTACAAACAGTTTCATCTTAAGAACAAACCTACAGACCCTGTCTTGTTTGCAACCCGGGGACCGCCTGTATACAGTATGGGTTTTAATTTTTAGTTCACAGTTTAATCTACGCCTTTTTTATATACAGTATATCACAAATGTGCCATTATTACTTTCTTAAAGTGATTGTAAGGGTTTTTTTTTTTTTTTTAAATAACAAACATATTATACTTACCTCCACTGTGCAGCTCATTTTGCATAGAGTGGCCCCAAACCTCATCTTCTGGGGTCCCCCGATGGCTCTCATGGCTCCTCCCTACATCAGATAACCCCCTAGGAGAAGCGCTCTCCCGAAGGCGCGCTCCCAAGTCCAGCATTTGGCGTCCATAGCCGTTGTATGTATGATTCGACCCCGCTCCCTGGCGACCGCCTCATTGGATTTGATTGACAGCAATGGGAGCCAATGGCTGTGCTGTTATCAATCTATCCAATCAAAAGCCGAGAACCCTGGGCAGAGAGACAGTGCGTCCCCACCGGGTCAAGTTCCTGGGCTCAGGTAAGTAAAATGGGGGGGGGGGGCTGGGGGGCGGTCACTGCCAGGAGTTTTTTCACCTTAATGCATAGTATGCATTAAGGTGAAAAACATGAAGGTTTACAACCCCTTTAAAGTCACAGGCCCCATTCAAAAGCATAATTTAAATACAACTAGAACATTTAGGTAGTCCAAGTCTAAAGCTGGACATATACTATACCCGTAGAGGGCAATTTATTGAGACTGAAGAAGCCAGAATCTGGAGCATTTGTGCATGACAAATCAGCTTCTAGTTTTCATTTTCACAGCAAAATTGAACAAGCAGAAATGAGAAGCTGATTAGTTACTATTCACATCTGATCCAGATTTTGTCTGCTCCAGTTTTAGTAAATTCTCGATATAAACTCTAAACTCTATACACCGCGACTAATGTATTGATTCAATGCAGGCTCTGTTTGACCGACAATTTTCACCTGGCTACTACGAATGCAAAATGTCATGTCAGTGGTGTGGTGCTGAAAGAGCAACCAGATGAAATTCATGCTTTATATGGGCAGAATTAGGTTCAAATAAGGGCTTAGCAGGAATGATAACAGCACTGTTTTCCCTAACAAAAAGGGGGTTTGGTGTGGGGGTATTGGGACAGCTGTCTGATCTCTTATTAACCAACCAACTGTTTTCCCTAAGATGATAAAAAAAACTAACATAAAGTCTCACCGTGCAGTTTAATTAAAGCAGTAGGCTTCCAACATAGTCTCTGTCCTAAGCCACACCCATCAAGGATGATATTGATGGACCACCACTGATCCAAAAAACATTTGTAGAGATGAGATGGCCCACTAAAAGTTTCCAAATGTTGAAGGTACAGATAAAGGTATCCTTCAAAGATATAATATTTCCTATCCTTCAATGTCCCATCCAGCCATACGTGCACACAGAGATACATTAATTAAGTCTCCAGTAGTTCTTGTGTTCAGTATGAAAATTTGCTTATTGCGGTTTGTTTTCAAATTAAAGTCCATATAATACATACCATTTTCTTGAATTAAACAATAATTAAGATGGTTCAACAAACTGTAATAACCAGAAATGTATCCAACACTGGCATCATCACTGGGTGTCAGTACAAGGAAGTTGGATCAGTAAGAAAAATTTAAGCAGATCTTCATCCTAATTGAAGGACCTTAAAGTGATTCTAAAATAAAATACAAAACACTTTTGTATACATGTAAAAAAATTATAAATACCTTTTTTCCCTTTTTTATAAGTGATCACATTCCCTCTGTTTTCAGCTGCATAAGAGCTGGGGGGAGGAGAAGCAGGGGCACACTGATTTTCCCACTGAATGGCTGTGCAGCGGAGGCATGTCAGGACAAGTCTGATCATTGGAGGATAGCATGCTGAGTTCCCAGCATAGCTAGAGAACAGACCATGGTGTGCTCTCCTGCTTAGAGTGGTCAGTTTATAATAGGAAAGCAAGAGAACTAGCAGGAACACCGGGGATTTCACACAAAGGAAACAATGCAAAGAGAACAGGATACTTTCTCATGCAAGTACATGGTACAGCAGTCACATATCAGGAATATGACGTACTGGGGTAACAAATGCTTTAAGTTTACTAAAGCAACATGTATCATAAACAGTTGCCATTTTTTTTAAATAAAATACAGTACTTGATTTCTAGTTAAAAAAATGTTGTCATCTTTATTTGCATCTGTGATCATCTGCTGCTGATCTTGTTCTGCCTCTTTCAGATACTATGGGGTTGCCTTACTAAAGCTGGAATGTGCAAAATCTGGTGCAGCTCTGCATAGAAACCAATCAGCTACCAGGTTTTATTGTCAAAGCTTAACTGTGCAAGCTGAAGTTAGAACCTGATTTGCTACTATGCACAGCTGCACCAGATTCTGAGTGCAACAGTTTTAGTAAATCACCCCATAAGCCGAACATATTATTATTATACACGATTTATAAAGTGACAACAGTTTACTCAGCGCTTTACAATGTAGAGGGGAGACAGCACAATTACAGTACAGTTCAATACAGAAGGGACAGGAGAGCATACATTCTAAAGGGAAGGGGTGGTGGTACAAAAACTAATAGATGCGGGGAATGATTTGATGGGGCTGGCTTGGGGACAGTTGTTAGGTGGATGTGGGATACGCTTCCCTGAATAAGTTAGTTTTCAGGGATCTCCTAAAGGTGGACAGGTTAGGGGGTGATCGGACATAACGGGGCAGGGAGTTCCAGAGGATGAGAGAGGCTCTGGAGAAGTCCTGAAGGCGAGCATGGGAGGAGGTAACAAGGGAGCTAGAGAGCAGGAGGTGCTAGGACAAGCAGAGGGGATGATTTTGGCAAAATCTGCAGATAAAGTTGGTGATGTAGTTGGGGGATGATGTTGTGGATGGCCTTGTATGTTGTGGCTAGCATTTTGAATCTTAGGCCGCGTACACACGGGCGGACTGTTCGCCCAACCTTGTCCGCTGAACAGTGTTTGGGCGGACAGTCCGCCCGTGTGTGGGCTTTCAGCGGACAGTTTCAGCGGACAGTTGGACGGACAAAGTCTTTCGGAAATTCCGAAAAACTGTCCGCTGAAACTGTGTTTGAGCGAACAGTCCGCCCGTGTGTGGGCCTGTCCGCTGTACTTTCGAAATGAGCGGACTGTTCCCGCTCGGAAAGTCCGCCCATTTCGAGCGCGTGTACAGGTAGGCGGGGCCCGCGAAGGAGACGTCGCGGGCTCCGCCGCCTGGAATGGGCTTAAAGGGGAACCCCAACGCCGAAAAAAATCGGCGTGGGGGTTCCCCCAAAGTCCACACCAGACCCTTGTCCGAGCACGCTACCCGGCCGGCCAGGAAAGGGGGGCGAGCGAGCGCGCCCCCCCTCCTGAGCCGTACCAGGCCGCGTGCCCTCAACATGGGGGGGTGCCTTGGGGAAGGGGGGGCCGTGCGGCCCCCCCACCCCAAAGCACCTTGTCCCCATGTTGATGAGGACAAGGGCCTCTTCCCGACAACCCTGGCCGTTGGTTGTCGGGGTCTGCGGGCGGGGGGCTTATCGGAATCCGGGAGCCCCCTTTAAGAAGGGGGCCCCCGGATACCGGCCCCCCACCCTATGTGAATGAGTATGGGGTACAATGTACCCCTACCCATTCACCTGTGAAATAAAGTACAAAAAAAAACACAACACAGGGAAAAAATATTTTATTGCACAGCTCCGGGGGGTCTTCCGTCTTCGGGGGTCTTCTCGCCGAAGTCCGGCTTTCTTCCTCCCCGCCGCCGGCCTCTTCTCCCGACTTCGGGGGTCTTGTCCCCCTCTTCGGTTCTTCTGCTGGGCCACCGCGCCTTCTTGTAGCTCTTTTACAGGCGGTGGCCCGGTCTTCTGTCGCCGCTGCCTTCCGTTCTTCTGTCGCCGCCTTCGGTTCTTCTGCCGGGCCACCGCGCCTTCTTGTAGCTCTTTTACAGGCGGTGGCCCGGTCTTCTGTCGCCGCTGTCGTCGCCGCCGCCGCCTTCCGTTCTTGTTCTTCTTCTTGTTCTTCTTCTTCTTCTCCTGGAGATGTTGACTCGACGAGCTCTCCGGCCGGAATGCCAGAGCCGCGCTGTGCGGTCACTTATATAGTGACAATGGGGCGGTGTCACATGGTATATGTCACATGGGTTGGTCACATGGGTTGATGTCACATGGGGACTATGACATCGTAAGGGGGCGGGGTCACCATGTGACCAACCCATGTGACATATACCATGTGACACCGCCCCATTGTCACTATATAAGTGGCAGCGGAGCGTGTCCCTGGCATTCCGGCCGGAGAGCTCGTCGAGTCAACATCTCCAGGAGAAGAAGAAGAAGAACAAGAAGAAGAACAAGAACGGAAGGCGGCGGCGGCGACGACAGCGGCGACAGAAGACCGGGCCACCGCCTGTAAAAGAGCTACAAGAAGGCGCGGTGGCCCGGCAGAAGAACCGAAGAGGGGGACAAGACCCCCGAAGTCGGGAGAAGAGGCCGGCGGCGGGGAGGAAGAAAGCCGGACTCCTCCGCTAGTAAAAGAGCTACACACACATAGCGGAGGAGTCCGGCGAGAAGACCCCCGAAGACGGAAGACCCCCCGGAGCTGTGCAATAAAATATTTTTTCCCTGTGTTGTGTTTTTTTTTGTACTTTATTTCACAGGTGAATGGGTAGGGGTACATTGTACCCCATACTCATTCACATAGGGTGGGGGGCCGGTATCCGGGGGCCCCCTTCTTAAAGGGGGCTCCCGGATTCCGATAAGCCCCCCGCCCGCAGACCCCGACAACCAACGGCCAGGGTTGTCGGGAAGAGGCCCTTGTCCTCATCAACATGGGGACAAGGTGCTTTGGGGTGGGGGGGCCGCGCGGCCCCCCCTTGCCCAAGGCACCCCCCCATGTTGAGGGCACGCGGCCTGGTACGGCTCAGGAGGGGGGGCGCGCTCGCTCGCCCCCCTTTCCTGGCCGGCCGGGTAGCGTGCTCGGACAAGGGTCTGGTGTGGACTTTGGGGGAACCCCCACGCCGATTTTTTTCGGCATTGGGGTTCCCCTTTAAGCCCATTCCAGGCGGCGGAGCCCGCGACGTCTCCTTCGCGGGCCCCGCCTACCTGTACACGCGCTCGAAATGGGCGGATTTGCCACCTCCTTACGTGGGCGAGTCCGTTCATTTCAAAAGTTGAGCGAACTGTTTGCCCAACCTTGTTCGTCAAACAGTCCGCTCGTGTGTGGGCAAGTCCGCTCATGCAAATTTTGAGCGGACTGTTTGCCGAAACTGTTTGACGAACAAGGTTGGGCAAACAGTCCGTGCGTGTGTACGCGGCCTTATATCGTGGGGTGGAGAAGCCAGTGAAGGATTTGGCAGAGAGGAGCAACAGTCACGGCAGTTAGTGAGATGCATTAGTCTAGCAGCAGCTTTCATAATAGACTGAAGGGGGGATAGCCTGCATAAGGGTAGGCCATTAAGGAGAGAGTTGCAGTAGTCATGGTGGGAAATAATCAAGGAGTGAATAAGTTGCTTTGTCGTTTCAGTAGTTGGGAAGGGTCGAATTCTGGAGATATTGCGGAGGTTAATGCGGCAGGATTAAGCCAGTGATTGGATGTGGGGGCTGAAGGAGAGGTAAAAGTCAAGGATTACACCCAGCACCCTGGCATGTGTGGAGGGACCAATGGCTGTGGTGTTGATCTTAATGGTAAAGTCATGGGGGGGGCGGGAAGAAGGAATTATAACAAGCTCAATTTTAGAAAGATTGAGTTTGAGAAAGTAATGTGACATCCATACCGATATGTCATTCAGTAAGTTTGAGGTCCGTGAGGTGATCAAAGGGGTGAGTTGAGGAGTGGAGAGATAGATCTGGGTGTCGTCGGCATAGAGGTGGTATTGGAAGCCATGGAAGGTTATCAACTGGCCCACGGAAGAGGTATAGAGCAAGAATAGGAGGAGCCCAAGGATGGAGCCTTGGGGTACACCAACAGAAAGAGGAAGAGGAGTGGAGGAGAGGGAGTTGTGACACTGAAAGTGCGCTGAAATAGGTAGGAGGAGAATCAGATAAAGCAGAATCACGGAGGCCGAGGGAGTGTAGTTGGCTGAGGAAGAGCAGGTGGTCAACTGTGTCAAAGGCAGCAGAGAGGTCTAAGAGTATGAGTATGGAGTAATGGCCATCGGTTTTAGCTGTTAGTAGGTTATTGGTGAGTTTTAGTAGGGCAGTTTCAGTGGAATGTTGTGGACAGAAGCCAGACTGTAGGGGGCGAGAAGGTTCTTGTCCGTGAGGTAGCGACTAATTCGGTCATGGGCAAGGCGTTCAATGAGCTTTGGGACAAATGGGAGCAGGAAGATGGGTCTTAAGTTATTCAAACAGGTGGGGTATAGTGAGGGTTTTTGAAGTATGGGGGTAACCAGTGCATGTTTGAGCAGGGAAGGAAAGGTGCTGGAGGAGAGGGAGAGGTTGAAGATGCGGGTTAGGAAGTTTAGGATACAGCGGGAAGGTGGTCTCATTAATTGTGAGGGGAGAGGGTCCAGGGGACAGGTAGTGAGGTAGGCCATGGAGAGGAGTTTATCAACTTCATTGGTGGTAACTGGGCAAAAGGAGGAGAGTATTGAGTGTGGTGTTGGACCTAATGTGTTGGGTAGGGGAGGAAGTTGAATGCTGGATATCTCCTTGTGAATTGTGTCGATTTTGCTTTTGAAATGGTTGGCAATCTGTTGAGCGGTAAGCAAGTTGGTGTGTGGGGGTGAAGTAAGGAATTAAGCAAGTACGTCTAGGGAGGATGACAGCATGTTGTTGTAGATGGAAGTGGTTAGGTCTGGGCAGGACAGTGGTACGATTTTGACATAAAGGCCATCAGTATCAGCATAAAGAAGGGAAGGCTTGAGGTTGCGAAGGTTTCTGTGGTTAGTGGTTTGTGGGTTGGCAGAATGGGAGGCAGGAGACAAGGAGAGTGTGAAACAGATACGGTTGTGATCAGAGAGAGGAAAGGGAGTGTTAGAGAGGTTGCAGGGAGTACAGCGATGGGAGAATACAAGGTTGAGAGTATTGCCGTTGGAGTGAGTGGTGGCTTGTATCCATTATGTTAGGTTAAAATAGGAGGTTAGGTTAAGTAGTTGAGAAGTGATTGCAGTATTAACATTGATTGGAATGTTAGTCACCTAGGATAATGGCAGAGAAAATAGGGTAGCCATGCAGAGAAGTCATCCAGAAAGCGTGACACTGGTCCAGGAGGTCGATAAATGACTGTGACACTCAGACCAGTTGGAGAGAAAAGACAAAGGCAGTGCACTTCGAAAGAGCAGGGGGAAAGAGAGGGAGGTGTGGGAAGAACCTGGAAGGTGCATTGTGGGGAGAGGAGAAGTCCGACGCCACCTCCTTTTCGTCCACTGGGTCCATAGGAGGCCACTGTGGGACAGGGCAGCTGGAGAGGTGTCGAATTGCTGGAGCCAGATTTTGGTAACAGAAAATAGATTAAGGGATTTGGAGAGGAAAAGGTCATTGACAGAAGCTAGTTTGTTGAAGACTGAGCGGGCATTCCAGAGGGCACATGAAAGAGGGGAGCTGGCTTGTGGAATATGGGGAATTGGGATGAGAAAGTGGGAGTTATGACTACTCTTGGAGGACGTAGACAGCCAATTTTGGGGTGGAAATTAAGTGTAGGAAGGCCGGGGTTTGGTGCGATGTCCCCAGACTTTAGGAATAGTGGGAGGGTGAGGAGAACAACATAGAAGCAGAACTTGGATTTGATTGTCATCTGATAACAGAAGGTGCCTAAACAAAGAACATGGTAGTTTGCCAGGCATTCTGTTACTGAAAGCTGTAGATTTCAAAAGATGAAAATATATTTTGAAATTACAATTAGCATGTTAAAATGTTCATAAGTTTTACATTTATTTTAATTGTATTTTTATGCTACATTTTTCCATATTGGTCAGGCATGTTTGTAGCTTTGAGAACCACATGATGTTCCCCAAGAAGAAATAAGATATCTACGGTTGGTCAGGCCTCCATATTTGCCGTCTATCATTTTTTTAGCCTTTCCAAAATAAGCCTGAGTGCACATCTAAAACTGTGTGGCAGTATATGCTCTTAGATTTGCTTTCTCAACCAATGTGCTATTTTGCCTCCATTTGTCATAGTTATTTTACTAGACAGCCTTACAATGAAACGCAACACAATTTCAAAACAGCTATCAGCAGCCATCTTACACAGCACAGAGCCAAGATATGTTTTCTCCTTATTTGCTGTGTAAACTTCACTACTTTTAATCCTTTGTAGCTTTAGGAAAACCCTGAAAGAATTACGCTTAAGCACTAACCAGGCTTGTGCAGAATGTGATATAAAAAGCTCACAAACAAGCTACAAGGATTTTTGTGCGCGCAGTTATGGTCTATCATTATTAAACGTCTCTGGCTGGACGGAAGAGGTGCTTTATCACAAACAGCCATTCATCAGCGCTTGCCAAGCCAGCTCACATCTGACCTCTGCAGCAATAATGCTGCATCAAGTAGGCCAACTACCCAGTTTAGCTGCAGAGCAGGGAGCATAAGATGGCTTGAAGATTAAGTGCGCTGCTTCATGTTTTCATTCCCAGGAGCCTTGCGGGCTGATGTTGTATTGATTGGTAAAGTTTACCAGTAAGTATCACAAACAACAATAGCCAGGTCAACGATCGGTGATGCCTGAATGTGAATTCCCCTGTGGAGCTCAGGAATGCTGGACTAAGGCAATGCTATCATGATGTCTGAGTGCAGGTTGAATAAGGTTTCGTCGGAAATCGAGAGACTGAAAACCCGCTGGCTGAAATGACATTTAAACAAGCTGCTTGTGGGAGCATGGCAAGCAGTAATGGAACAATTACATACAGCCGAACAGTGAATCCCCAGGAAAACAAGACCTGCTTGTTAAATAAATTGCCAGTTTAAGGATGATTAATTAATATATAATGACGAATTAATATCAGAGCCTCTACACTGCACATAAAAGGAGAATATAATTGTAGTTAACTAAGTGCATTAAATTGAACCGTTGATGTGTTCTATCACAACATATTTGTGTCTATTTTCTTTTGTGCTTTTGTGGAGATGGTTGTACACAGCCCAAATTTTTTTGAATGATGCCACTGATAGCAGCATTACTTGTAAACATTAGATGTGAAGGAGTTAAAATTCAGATGCATCTAGAAAAAATTTAATATCATAAAAAAGTTAATTTATTTCAGTTATTGAATCTCGACTGTAAAAATAGGATCAATTCAGATTCTGGACCAGAGGCTTTAGCCGGCTGTTGGCTGAAAATGGGTCACAGGAGTGCAAAATGAACTGCACTCCTGTGATCCATAGAAGTAGGGCCAAAATAGCTTTGACCCTACTTCTCCTTTAACCTCCCTGGCGGTATGATTCAGTCTGGATTTAGGTGCTGAAAGCGGTACAATTATTTTGCATGGAAATTTGGCGTCTTATATTGTAGTCATGTAATTCTTAGGAATAACTCTCTTAAATATGTTCAAACCAGAGTCTAGCAGACATCCCGGGTATGATAAAGTTTATAATATAATAAAGAATAATAAAAATTATTCAATAATGTAATCAAATCCTAAAACATTGAAAAAGGGACACTTTTTGGTTGCTATGGACAATCTCCAAATTCCAGGCAGAAAAAACAGTATTTATAATATAAAAGTGCATGCAGGGCACTGCACAGACCACTAGGGACAAAGGGGGTGTGTAATTTTGTAATACAGTACTGTAATCTGTAAGATTACAGTGCTGTGTGTGTTTTGTGTACTTTTACTTTTTTGAATTTGCCGCCGTTCTCCGCTCCCATGCGCCGTAACGTCGCAGGGAACGGAGCTCGGCGGCATTCGGCACTGTGAATCGAGCGGAGGACAACTCGATCACACAGCGCGGGGGACATCTCTGGATCCAGGGGACAAGGTAAGTAACTCTCACTGTGTCCTCCCCTGCATCCAGCGAAGCGATCCCGAGTCTGGCTCGGGGTTACCGCTCCTATCAGTAAAATCCTAACCCGAGCCAGCCTCGGGATTACCGCTAGGGGGGTTAATAAAGACACACAAAGAAATTCACTCAGGACCTTACTGGGGCTCTAACAACAGACATTGGGGTTGATTTACTAAAACTGGAGAGTGCACAATTGGGTGCAGCTGTGCAAAGAAACCAATCAGCTTCCAGTTTAAAATTTTAATTGAACAAGCTGAAGTTAGAAGCTGATTGGCTACCATGCAAAGCTGCACCAGATTTTGCACTCTCCAGTTTTAGTAAATCAACCCCATTATCCCATTATATACAGTTTAGTATGTATATATATATATATATATATATATATATATATATATATATATATATATATATTGTGGATACTATGTACAGTATATATACAGCTTCAGTGTAAATCACACAAATAGGAAACATAAGGGGAACACAAAGACACTGTATTTTAAAAGAGCCAACTTCCCTAAACAACGACTCTTGCTAGAAGGCATGAATTGGGATAAAATCGTAGGAACAAAGAACATGGAGGAGAGATGGGTTTGCTTTAAGAGCATATTAAATAAGAGCATTAGCCAATGCATCCCATTGGGTAATACATTTAAAAGAACAAACAAAAGTCCTGGATGTCTTAATTCCAATGTAAAAATGCATATAAATATAAAGGAGAAGGCCTTCAAAAATATAAGGTTGAGGGATCATCATCAGCATTCAGACGTCATAGAGAATGCAACAAGAAATGCAAGGGTGCAATAAGGACGGGTAAGATAGAACATGAAAGACACATAGCGGAGGAAAACAAAAAAAAAAAAACAAGAAATTCTTTAAGTATGTAAACAGTAAAAAAGGGAGGACAGACCATATTGGCCCCATAAAGAATGAGGAAGGATATCTGGTGACAAAGGATGGGGAGATGGCGAAGGTATTGAATTTCTTTTTCTCCTCAGTCTTCATGAGGGAATCGGGGGGCTTCAGTAACCAAAACTGCAGTGTTTACCCTCATGACACATTACAGGAAGCACCTGCATGGATAACAGCAGACAGAATTAAAATTAGACTTGGGAAACTTAACATTAATAAATCACCGGGACCAGATGGCTTGCATCCAAGAGTACTTAGGGAACTCAGTCAAGTAATTGCCAGACCATTGTTTCTAATTTTTACTGACAGTCTACTGACTGGAATAATGGCAGCTGATTGGAGAAAAGCCAATGTAGCACCAATATTTGAAAAGGGCCCAAACTACAGCCCTGGGAATTACAGACCAGTTAGCCTAACATTAATAGTATGTAAACTCTTGGAGGGGATGATAAGGGACTATATACAAGATTTTAGTAATGAGAACGGTATCATTAGCGGTAATCAGCATGGATTCATGAAGAATTGTTCTTGCCAAACCAATCTATTAGCCTTCTATGAGGAGGAGGTGAGTTGCCACCTAGATAAAGGAAGGTCCGTAGACATGGTGTATCTGGATTTTACAAAAGCATTTTACACAGTTCCCCATAAATGTTTACTGTACAAAATAAGGTCTGTTGGCATGGACCATTTGGTGAGTACATGGATTGAAAAATGGCTACAAGGGCGAATTCAGAGGGTGGTGATAAATGGGGAGTATTCTGAATGGTCAGGGGTGGGTAGTGGGGTCCCCCAGGGTTCTGTGCTGGGACCAATCCTATTTAATTTGTTCATAAACGACCTGGAGGATGGGGTAAACAGTTCAATCCGCAGGATGCGGAAACCTTACAAAAAGATCTGAACAAATGAATGGGGTGGGCAACTACATGGCAAATGAGGTTCAATGTAGAAAATGTAAAATAATGCATTTGGGTGTCAAAAATATCAATGCAATCTATATACTGGGGGGAGAACCTCTGGGGGAATCTAGGATGGAAAAGGACCTGGGGGTCCTAGTAGATGATAGGCTCAGCAATGGCATGCAATGCCAAGCTGCTGCTAACAAAGCAAACAGAATATTGACATGCATTAAAAAGGGGATTAATTCCAGAGATAAAACTATAATTCTCCTGCTCTACAAGACTCTAGTCTGGCCACACCTAGAGTATGCTGTCCAGTTCTGGGCACCAGTCCTCAGGAAGGATGTGCTGGAAATGAAGCGAGTACAAAGAAGGGCAACAAAGCTAATAAAGGGTCTGGAGGATATTAGTTATGAGGAAAGGTTGCGAGCACTGAACTTATTCTCTCTGGAAAAGAGACGCTTGAGAAGGGATATGCTTTCAATTTACAAATACCGTACTGGTGAGCCCACAATAGGGATACAACTTTTTTGCGGAAGGGAGTTAACAAGACACTCATTAAAATTAGAAGAAAAGAGGTTTAACCTTAAACTTCGTAGAGGGTTCTTTACTGTAAGAGCAGCAAGGATGTGGAATTCCCTTCCACAGGTGGTGGTCTTAGCGGGGAGCATCAATTGTTTCAAGAAACTATTAGATAATCACCTGAACGACCACAACATACAGAGTTATACAAGGTAATACTGACATATAATCACACACATAGTTTGGACTTGATGGACTTGAGTCTTTTTTCAACCTCACCTACTATGTAACTATGTAAAAGAGGTGAGATGGATCAAAATCACATCTATGATTTCATAATAGAAGCACAGTAGAAATATAGTATCTCACAAAAGTTAGTACACCCTCACATTTTTGTAAGTATTTTATTCTATCTTTTCTGACAACACTGAAGAAATTACACTTTCAAGTAGTGAGTGTACAGCTTGTATAACAGTGTACATTTTCTGTCCCCTCAAAATAACTCAACACAGCCATTAATGTCTAAACCTCTGGTAACAAAAGGGAGTACACCCCTAAGTAAAAATGTCCAAATTGAGCCCAAAGGGTCAATATTTTGTGTGGCCACCATTATTTCCCTGCACTGCCTTAACCCTCATGGCCACCCCCTCGCGTTCGCTCCCGACGAATGGAAATGCTCCGTGACATCACTTCCTCTCCTGTAATGTAAACACAGGAGAGGAAGTGATGTAATCTCTCCTCCGTGTCGGTATTTTTCGTTCCGGCACCGAGGAGAGAGGATCGGTGAGTTGCACCAACACGACACTACACAGTAGAACATGCCAGGCACACTCACACCCCCCCTTCACCCCCCGATCACCCCCCCAATTACCCCTGCCCCCCCAGTCACAGTGACACCAATTGCATTTTTTTTTTTGCATTGGTGTCATTTGTGACTGTAATAACTGTTAGGGCAGTTAGGTTTAGCCCCCTTTAGTTCTAATGTACCCCCCTAACCCCCCCCCAATAAAGGTTTAACCCCGTTAAATGAGAGAGATCGGATGTGATTTGCACTGCAGTGCGGTGCGAATCACATCCGATCTCTGTGCGATTCGAGTTCAGCCATACAGATAGTATGGCTGAATTCGCGCCGCACCCGCCGCACCCGCCGCAAATTCGCACGGGACCCTTTTTTTGGTCCGCAGCAGAATCGGATCGCATGGGTGTTCACACCATGCGATCCGAGTTTGCAGATCGCACTGCGATATGCGAACTGATCTGGGGGTGTCATTAACATTTCACTGACTCTCCCAGCAGTTCGCATAGGGCAGTGTGAACTGCCGCCGGAAGGCATGCGATGCGGGAACCCGCCGCGGATTCGTGGCATTCCTGCATCGCTCCAGTGTGAACCCAGCCTAATAAGCGATCATTTTTCTGATCGCTGTATTAGTGTCACAGGTGACGCTAGTTAGTCAGGTAGGTATTTAGGTTCGCCGCAGCTTTTTATAGTGCCAGGGACCCCCATATACTACCGCATAAAGCCCCCTGATTGCCCCCTAGTTAACCCTTTCACCAGTGATCACCATATAACTGTTACAGGTGACGCTGGTTGGTTAGTTATTTTTTTATAGTTTCAGGGCACCCGCCATTTATTACCTAATAAAGGTTTAACCCCCTGATCACCCGGCGGGTGTCATTTGTGACTGTAATAACTGTTAGGGCAGTTAGGGTTAGCCCCCTTTAGTTCTAAGGTACCCCCCTAACCCCCCCCAATAAAGGTTTAACCCCGTTATCACCCCCCATCGCCAGTGTCACTAAGGCTGGGTTCACATTGCAGCGGTTTATGAGAACGGATGTGATTCGCACCGCACTGCAGTGCAAATCACATCCGATCTCTGTGCGATTCGAGTTCAGCCATACAGATAGTATGGCTGAATTCGTGTCGCACCCGCCGCACCCGCCGCAAACTCGCACGGGACCCTTTTTTTGGTCCGCAGCAGAATCGGATCGCATGGGTGTTCACACCATGCGATCCGAGTTTGCAGATCGCACTGCGATATGCGAACTGATCTGGGGGTGTCATTAACATTTCACTGACACTCCCAGCAGTTCGCATAGGGCAGTGTGAACTGCCGCCGGGAGGCATGCGATGCGGGAACCCGCCGCGGATTCGTGGCGTTCCTGCATCGCTCCAGTGTGAACCCAGCCTAATAAGCGATCGTTTTTCTGATCGCTGTATTAGTGTCACAGGTGACGCTAGTTAGGCAGGTAGGTATTTAGGTTCGCCGCAGCTTTTTATAGCGCCAGGGACCCCCATATACTACCGCATAAAGCCCCCTGATTGCCCCCTAGTTAACCCTTTCACCAGTGATCACCATATAACTGTTACAGGTGACGCTGGTTGGTTAGTTATTTTTTTATAGTTTCAGGGCACCCGCCATTTATTACCTAATAAAGGTTTAACCCCCTGATCACCCGGCGGGTGTCATTTGTGACTGTAATAACTGTTAGGGCAGTTAGGGTTAGCCCCCTTTAGTTCTAAGGTACCCCCCTAACCCCCCCCAATAAAGGTTTAACCCCGTTATCACCCCCCATCGCCAGTGTCACTAAGGCTGGGTTCACATTGCAGCGGTTTATGAGAACGGATGTGATTCGCACCGCACTGCAGTGCAAATCACATCCGATCTCTGTGCGATTCGAGTTCAGCCATACAGATAGTATGGCTGAATTCGTGTCGCACCCGCCGCACCCGCCGCAAACTCGCACGGGACCCTTTTTTTGGTCCGCAGCAGAATCGGATCGCATGGGTGTTCACACCATGCGATCCGAGTTTGCAGATCGCACTGCGATATGCGAACTGATCTGGGGGTGTCATTAACATTTCACTGACACTCCCAGCAGTTCGCATAGGGCAGTGTGAACTGCCGCCGGGAGGCATGCGATGCGGGAACCCGCCGCGGATTCGTGGCGTTCCTGCATCGCTCCAGTGTGAACCCAGCCTAATAAGCGATCGTTTTTCTGATCGCTGTATTAGTGTCACAGGTGACGCTAGTTAGGCAGGTAGGTATTTAGGTTCGCCGCAGCTTTTTATAGCGCCAGGGACCCCCATATACTACCGCATAAAGCCCCCTGATTGCCCCCTAGTTAACCCTTTCACCAGTGATCACCATATAACTGTTACAGGTGACGCTGGTTGGTTAGTTATTTTTTTATAGTTTCAGGGCACCCGCCATTTATTACCTAGTCTCACTAGTGTACCCCTAAATTTAGGGGTGTCTACTTTCCAAAATGGGGTCATTGGGGGGGGTTTGTGCCATCTTGGCATTTTATGGCCTTCAAAACTGTAACGCCCTTAGAAAGCCTGAAGGCGGTGCTTGGTTTTCGGGGCCCCGTACGCGGCTAGGCTCCCAAAAAGTCCCACATATGTGGTATCCCCGTACTCAGGAGAAGCAGCAGAATTTATTTTGGGGTGTCATTTCACATATGCCCATGGCATGCGTGAGCAATATATCATTTAGTGACAACTTTGTGAAAAAAAAAAGTAAAAAAAAAAAGTTTGTAATATTCCCGCAACTTGTGGCAAAATATAAAATATTCCATGGACTCAACATGCCTCTCAGCAAATAGCTTGGGGTGTCTACTTTCTAAAATGGGGTCATTTGTGGGGGTTTTGTGCCATCTTGGCATTTTATGGCCTTCAAAACTGTAATAGGTAGTGAGGAGTGAAGTCAAATATTTACGCCCTTAGAAAACCTGAAGGCGGTTCTTGGCTTTCGGGGCCCCGTACGCGGCTAGGCTCCCAAAAAATCCCACACATGTGGTATCCCCGTACTCAGGAGAAGCAGCAGAATTTATTTTGGGGTGTCATTTTTTACATATGCCCATGGCATGTGTGAGCAATATATCATTTAGTGACAACTTTGTGAAAAAAAAATAAAAAAAAATTAAAGTTTGTAATTTTCCCGCAACTTGTGGCAAAATATAAAATATTCCATGGACTCAACATGCCTCTCAGCAAATAGCTTGGGGTGTCTACTTTCTAAAATGGGGTCATTTGTGGGGGTTTTGTGCCATCTTGGCATTTTATGGCCTTCAAAACTGTAATAGGTAGTGAGAAGTGAAATCAAAAATTTACGCCCTTAGAAAGCCTGAAGGCGGTGCTTGGTTTTCGGGGCCCCGTACGCGGCTAGGCTCCCAAAAAGTCCCACATATGTGGTATCCCCGTACTCAGGAGAAGTAGCAGAATTTATTTTGGGGTGTCATTTCACATATGCCCATAGCATGTGTGAGCAATATATCATTTAGTGACAACTTTGTGTAAAAAAAAAAAAAAATTTTTTTTTGTCATTATTCAATCGCTTGAGGCAAAAAAATAAAATATTCAATGGGCTCAACATGCCACTTATAAATTTCCTTAGGGGGTCTACTTTCCAAAATGGGGTCATTTGGGGGGGTTTTGTACTGCCCTGCCATTTTAGCACCTCAAGAAATGAGGTAGTCGTAAACTAAAAGCTGCGTAAATTCCAGAAAACGTACCTTAGTTTGTAGATGTGACAACTTTTGCGCAAACCAATAAATATACAGTTATTGACTTTTTTTTTTACCAAAGACATGTGGCTGAATACATTTTGGCCTAAATGTATGACTAAAATTGAGTTTATTGGATTTTTCTAATAACAAAAAGTAGAAAATATCATTTTTTTTCAAAATTTGCGGTCTTTTTACGTTTATATCGCAAAAAATAAAAATCGCAGAGGCAATCAAATACCATCAAAAGAAAGCTCTATTTGTGGGAAGAAAAGGACGCAAATTTTGTTTGGGTACAACATTGCATGACCGCGCAATTACCAGTTAAAGCAGGGCAGTGCCACATTGTAAAAAGACCTCTGGTCATTGACCAGCAAAATGGTCCGGTCTGAAAGTGGTTAAAGAGAAACAATAAAAATGCTTGGGGAACCCCTTCATCTGCCTGTAAAGTGAAGCATCTGTACCGCGTAGAGAACCTGCTGCTACAAAACTGACATACATAAAGAAAAAAAATTACATTTAAATAGATTTTTCTCTGCAAGCTTTCTTTATTTGGACAAGCTGGAATTTAGATGCTGGGCATGTGGGTGGTATGGAGTGTAATTTTTTTTGATGCAGCAGCTCGGGCAGAGAAATTTGCCTGCAATACTCTACAACTGGTGGTGTGCTGTTGGCAGACGTGTTGCAAGGACCTGTGACACCCTTTGCTACACCATCATCCCTGTCAGTGGAGGCTGCTGAGAGGTCATGAGATATAGCAGGGGTAGACATGAAAGTTGAGAAGTGAGGAGGAGAAGAATTGTGTCCCATATGTATGGCTTTCAGGTTCTCTTGCTAAGGGGTGGTGGGAGGTTAGATGCCTTGTCAAGCATGTAGTACCCAAATCGTTGGTGTTTTTGCCACACTGGAGCTGCTTGTGGCAGAGATTGCAAATTACCACAGTGCGATCAGCTGCACATGTGCTAAAAAAAGGCCCAGACAGCTGAGCTGTGGGAAGTGGGCTAGGCGATAACAGCTTCACAATCTGATGGAATAGAGTGGCTGCTCTCTACTCTTCCATGATGGCTGCCTTGTTGGGGTTGTGCCTCACCCTCACTTTCCTCCTCTGCTCTATCTGGCAACCACGTTACATCAGTGACCTCATCATCATCATCTCCATCCTCATCATTACTGGAGCCAACTTGGCAATATGCTGTGGCTGGGGGAACACGACTAACAATTTGTTGTTTATCAGTGTTCTCCCTCTCTGTAGGCCCATGTTACCCCCTTCATCTACCTTAGAACCAACATCAGAATCAAGTAATGTCTGTGCATCCTCAAGAAGCAAGTAGCTGACACTGTGTTCAAAAAATTCAGCTGACTACTCCATGCCTGATGCTGGGGCTATGACAGGATTAGCTGTGGACAAGGAGGTAGAATAAGCTGCTCTGGCAGCTGCAGTGGACTGCGCACTAATGTTAGCTTGGGTCATAGAGTGTGAGGAGGATGAGTGTGGTTTAGTAAGCTAGTCCACCATCTCCTTTGCAAATGTGACCCTGCCCGAGGACAGACCATGTCCAACTTTGCCTGAAGACACAGACTAGGGATGAGCCGAACACCCCCCGGTTCGGTTCGTACCAGAACTTTCGAACGGACCCCACGTTCGTTACGAACGTTAGAACCCCATTGAAGTCTATGGGACTCGAATGTTCGAAATGAAAAGTGCTAATTTTAATGGCTAATATGCAAGATACTGTCCTAAAAAGGGTTTGGGGACCTGGCTCCTGCTCCAGGGGACATGGGTCAATGCCTAAAATGTTTTTAAAAATGGCACTGATTTTAATGACGATTAAAGTGAAAAAAAAAGTGAAATATTCCTGTAAATATGGTGCCTGGGGGGTGTCTGTAGTATGCCTGTGAAGTGCCACGTGTTTCCCGTGTTTAGAACAGTCCCTGCACAAAATGACATTTAACGGAAATAACACCATTTAAAACTGCTTGCGGTTTTAATGTTATATCTGGTTCCTGCAATATGGTTGAAAATCATTGAGAAAAATGGCATGGGTAGCCCTCCCTGCCCATTACCAGCCTATTTGGGTCTTGTATGCATATTAAGGGGAACCCCGTACCCATATTAAAAAAAGGAAATGCGTGTGGCCCCCAAGCCCTATATACTCAGAACAGCAGTATACAGGCGGTGCAAACAAGACAGGGACTGTGTAGGTTTGTTGTGTTAAGTTGAATCTGTTTGTAATTTTCAAATGGTACATTTTGAAAGTGTAGCTCCAGTCAAAAAAAAGATTTTTAAGCTTTTTGGAAAACATAGGGAAGGGTTATCACCCCTGTATAATTTGTTTTGTCGTCCATCTTTTTTCATCTCACTTGCTGTTGTCTCCTTCCGATTGCAAGTAGGAGATGTTTGTAAGTTGGATGTTTGAAAGTAGGGGCCTGCCCTATATGCTCTGCAGAAATGGCGGAACAAGGTGTTGGTTTTGCCACAACATTGTAAGCCCTCAAAGTGACTCTTGGTGGGCGCTGGAGCGCCCTGCTGTGAACGATTATATCAAGAATTGTAATTACATGCCATTGTTGAACAGTGGTAGAAAAATTGACCTTTGGTGGTTGTGGTGCTGGTGCCACAACACTATAAGTCCTCACCGTTACTCTGGGTGGGCACAGGAAGGGGCCCTCCTGTGAAATATTATATCAAGAATTGTAATTACATGTCCCTGTTAAACAGGGGCAGAAAAATTGGGCCTTAGGCACTGCTGCTGGTGCCACCACACTGCAACCTCTTCCATATACTCTAGTTTTTATGCTGGAATTAGCACTGCTGCAAAGCATTGCATCAAAAATTGTACTTAAACGCCCCTGTTAAACAGGGGCAGAAAAATTGGGCCTTAGGCACTGGTGCTGGTGCCACCACACTGCAACCTCTGCCATATACTGTAGTTTTATTGCAGGAATTAGCCCTGCTGCAAAGCATTGCATCAAAAATTGTACTTAAACGCCCCTGTTAAACAGGGGCAGAAAAATTGGGCCTTAGGCACTGGTGCTGGTGCCACCACACTGCAACCTCTGCCATATACTCTAGTTTTATTGCAGGAATTAGCCCTGCTGCAAAGCATTGCATCAAAAATTGTACTTAAACGCCCCTGTTAAACAGGGGCAGAAAAATTGGGCCTTAGGCACTGGTGCTGGTGCCACCACACTGCAACCTCTGCCATATACTCTAGTTTTATTGCAGGAATTAGCCCTGCTGCAAAGCATTGCATCAAAAATTGTACTTAAACGCCCCTGTTAAACAGGGGCAGAAAAATTGGGCTGCTGGCATCACCCAGAACCAAAAATGTTCTTCCAACATATCAGCGGAGGAGGAAGAGGATAGACAATCAACATAATAGGACAGTCACTCAGCATCAGCATAGGCAGTCTTGAAGGGATGTGGTATTTCAAAAAAAATTATTCGGTTACATCAGCTTCAGGTGCTTGGTAGCTGTGGGTGATCCAAGACTGATTCATTTTGATGAAGGTCAGTCGATCAACTGATTCGGTGGACAGGCGCACCCTGTGATCGGTAACAAAGCCACCAGCAGCACTGAAGGTGCGTTCCGAAAGAACGCTGGATGCAGGACAGGCCAGTAGCTCAATTGCATACTGTGCAAGCTCTGGCCAGTGATCCATCCTCAAGACCCAGTAAGCCAGAGGATTTTCGGTGGGAAAGGTGTCCAAGTCTGACCTTGCCCCTAGGTATTCCTGTACCATGTAAATCAGACGCTGGCGATGGGTGCTGGAACCGATCATACCTTGGGGCTGCGGACTAAAAAATTGTCTGAAAGCATCAGTCAGACGGCCACCTTCTCCACCGCTCCTTCTGACCGATGCCTCAGCAACACGTTGTCCAGGACCAGGAGTTTGTAACCTCCCAGTCTCTGGGAACGCGTTGCACAGAGCTTTCTGCAAGGCCTCCCGGAGATGTCTCATCCTCTGCTCCCTCTGCGATGGCAAGATAAGGTCGGCAACCTTACCCTTGTACCGTGGATCAAGGAGAGTGGCCAGCCAGTAATGGTCCCTCTCCTTGATCCGAAGAATACGAGGATCCTTCCGCAGGCTTTGCAGGATCAGGGAGGCCATGCAGAGTAGGTTAGCTGAGGCATTCGGTCCGGAGTCCTCTGGGTCACTAAGGACAACATGATCCACAGCTACCTCCTCCCAGCCACGTACAAGTCCACGTGTTTCTTGGGACTGTAAATCATCCCTATAAGACTGCTGCTGCTGCTGCTGCTGCTGATGCTGAGTGCCAGCCTCCACCTCCATGCTGACACAATCATCCTCCTCCTCCTCTTCCTCCTCCTCATCCTCTTCCTGTGTGATGGGTGGCACAGCAGGAACACTGTCTGGATAAAGGGGGCCTTGAGAGGCAAGGAAGTCCTCCTCTTCCTGCCTCTGTTCTGCCTCAAGTGCCCTGTCCATTATTCCACGCAGTGTATGCTCCAAGAGGTGGACAAGAGGTACAGTGTCACTGATGCATGCACTGTCACTGCTCACCATCCTTGTGGCCTCCTCAAACGGTGACAGGACAGTGCATGCATCCCTGATCATGCCCCACTGGCGTGGTGAGAAAAAACCAAGCTCCCCTGACCCTGTCCTGGTGCCGTAGTCGCACAGGTACTCATTGATGGCCCTCTGCTGCGTGTGCAGCCGCTGCAGCATGGCCAATGTTGAGTTCCATCTGGTGGGCATGTCACATATAAGGCGGTTCTTGGGCAGGTTCAACTCCTTTTGGAGCTCAGCCAGCCGAGCACAGGCATTAAATGATCGGCGGAAATGCACACAGACTTTCCTGGCCTGCTTCAGGACATCCTGTAAGCCGGGGTACCTGCCCAAGAACTGCTACACCACCAGGTTAAGGACGTGAGCTACACAGGGCACATGGGTCAGTTGTCCCTGTCGGAGGGCGGAGAGGAGGTTGGTGCCATTGTCGCAAACCACCATTCCTGGCTTAAGCTGGCGTGGCGTCATCCACCTCTCGGCCTGCCCCTGCAGAGCTGACAAAACATCCGCCCCAGTGTGGCTCCTGTCCCCCAAACAAACCAGCGCAAGCACGGCATGGCATCGTTTTGCCTGCGTACTTGCGTAGCCCCTGGAACGCCTACGGAGCACCGCTGGTTCTGAGGACAGAGCACTGGAAGAGGCCATGGAGGAAGAAGAAGAGGAGGGGGTGGAGGAGAGAGGTGTGTCACAACCAATAGTAGCATTTTGGAGGCGTGGTGGCGGAACAACCTCCAACACTACTGCACCTTGTCCTGCATCCTTCCCAGCAGCCAGAAGAGTGACCCAATGGGCCGTGAAAGACAGGTAATGTCCCTGTCCATGCCTGCTGGACCATGAGTCAGCGGTAATATGCACCTTACCGCTGACCGCCCTGTCCAGCGAGGCAAGGACATTGCCTTCCACATGCCGGTAGAGAGCCGGAATCGCCTTCCGTGAGAAAAAGTGGCGTTTGGGGACCTGCCACTGAGGAACCGCACATTGTACAAACTCACGGAAGGGGGCCGAGTCTACCAACTGAAAAGGCAGCAGTTGAAGTGCTAGCAATTTAGCCAAGCTAGCATTCAACCGCTGGGCATGTGGATGGCTGGGAGTAAACTTCTTCCGCCGGTCCAGCAGCTGGGGCAGGGACATTTGCCTGCTATAATCGGACGTGGGTGTACCACTAGCAGAGTTCCCGGAAGCACTTGGCTGTGACACACCTAATTCTACACCTTCATTCCTCTCAGAGCAGGTTTCAGAGAGGACTGAAGGTCTAGTGGGGTTGGAGATGCCAGCTGATGAGGAGCAAGGAGAGGTCCGCTTTGTTCTTTGGTGTGGGTCTTTGAGGTACGCTTGCCAACGAGCTGCATGGCAGGTCAACATATGTCTGGTCAAGCATGTGGTGCCCACGTGAGATACGCTTGAGACATATGTTGCAAATAGCAGCGGTGCGATCTGATGCACTCGTCTCAAAAAAGGCCCACACCAAAGAACTTTTAGAATAACGCGCAGAGGCAGCGCTCTGCACAGGCGGAGCTCTGCGGTGTGATTCAGTCGGTGTGCTGCCCCTAAGCTGGCCCCTGCCTCGTTGGACATGTGCCTCCTCTTCCTCCTCCCTCCTTCCAGGCACCCACGTGGAGTCAGTGCCCTCATCTTCCCCTCCCTCTTCATCGCTGTAGCAAACCTGGCAGTATGCTGCAGCTTGTGGAACATGACTGCCAGATTGCTGTCCTTCTTGAGCATCCCCTCTCTCTGCGCTCACGCTACTGCCTTCCTCTAGCTGAGTGTCATCATCAGAGCCCACCAAACACTGGGCATCCTCCTGGAGCATGTACCCAACACTGTGCTCAAAGAGTTCAGGAGACTCCTCAGGAGGACGTGGTGGGTCTAGGGAAGGAGTCACTGATGATGACATTGAGAGGAGGGAAGACGATGCGTTGGCAGCTGCTTTGCTACTACCCTGAGACTGGGTGAGAGAGGATGAGGAGGATGAAGAGGGCTTGGTCATCCACTCTACCAAGTCGTTGGCATGTTGCGGTTCAACATGTCCAGCTGCCGAAAAGAAGGACAAGCATGTCCCATGGCCACGTGCTGATGACAATGCACCACGTCCACGACCAGCACTGTTGTCTCTAGACACAGAGCCTGCTTGCCCTCTTTTATCGGCTCGCGCCTGTCTGCCTCTCCTTGCTGGCCTTCCAGACATGGTAATGGCCTGAAGGGAGTTGGGTAAAACAGCAGTTGGGTAGTTTATATTGTGCTGGAGGCACACAACACCCACTAACTCCTGCAGATGCCTTTTTTATAGAACACCAGAGCTAAAGGGGTATATACAGATGTATACTGTGCTGTGCTGGAGGCACACACAACTTCCAATAACTCCTGCAGATGGCAATTGGGCTCAAATAGAGAACAGCTATGTAGGTGGATTATAGCGGTATGTACTGGGTACAGAGCACGCAGACAGCACGCACTATCTCCTAACACTACTGACTGCAAGCTCTATTATTAAAGATAGATCACTAGCTATATAGGTGAGGTGAATATAGTGGTGTATACTGCGGTCAGGGCACAGACAATAACCACTACACAACAGCAAGATAGGAAATCAGCCAAAAACGATCGGTGTGTACTGTGTTGAAGGTACACAGAACACCCACTGCTTCAGATGCCAACACACTACACGAGGCCGCCTCAATGGCGGCCTTATATAGTGTGGGGCGTGCACTACACAGCCTGAGCTATGATTGGCCACAGGCATCCTGCCTGTGGCCAATCATGGCTCTCCTCGCTGCTGGCGCTGCGATTGGCCAAGCATGCGGGGTCACAGTGCATGCTTGGCCAATCATGAGCCAGCAATGCACTGCGCCATCGCAGTGCATTGTGGGCCGTGAGCGCCACGCGAATTTTGACGCGAACGGACCAAGTGTTCGGATTTCGCCGAACGGACGAACAGCCAATGTTCGAGTCGAACGTACGTTCGACTCGAACACGAAGCTCATCCCTAACACAGACACTGCTGGCCCTCTCATAGTGGCATGGGAACATCTGCCTCTCCTTGTTGGCCTCCCACACATGATGGGGGGCTTATTACCCAAATTTAATAGAAACTGGGAAATGTGTGATTGGATGCACTTTAAATTGAAGACTGACGCTGACAGAGATGTAAAAAAAATATGAAAAAAAAGAAAAGAAAGGGGAACACCAGCATCACAGTCAGAAAAACTGCGGCTGACAATTTAAAAAAAGGGGGGCAGGCAGGGGACAAAAAAATAACTCCCCCTAAAAAAAGATATACAGCACTAAATGTTGTGTAAAGCGGTGTTAAACATTGCACTACCCTAACACACAACACTATACTCATACTATACTGACACACTACACTATACTCACACTATATTCACACTATACTGACACACTACACTACTGTATACTTATACTATACTCACACTATGCTGACACACTATACTCACACTATACTGACACACTATACTGACACACAACACTATACTAACACTATACTGACACACTATACTCACACTATACTGACACACAACACTATACTAACACTATACTGATACACTATACTGACACTACACTATACTCACATGACACTATACTGATACACTATACTCACACTACACTATACTCACATGACACTATACTAATACACTATACTCACACTACACTAACACTCTACACAGTGTCATAATAAGTGAACACACCAACTCGTTAGTAGCAAACCGAGCCCTGCTCTATCTCCACTACAGCAAAACACACTGCAAAAGCTTCCTGTGGGTAGGATATAGTGTTGGGTTGGACTATAAGCACTGAGCACTAATTGGACAAAGTCATCATCACTTTGTCCAATCAGGGCTCTGACAGTGCTCCGGATCATTTGATCCAATTAATGGTAGCTGGGTACCTGCCACTGTGGTGTAGCACAGGTTAAAAAAAAAAGGGGACACATTAGCAGTCCAATAAAAAAGGCTGCTCTGGTCCCTTAAGGTGAAGGGGGAAAAAAGCCATATATGGAATCAAAATAAATAGATGATCTGCACCGTTGTGGAGGAGTGTGATGGATCACCTGGAACCCCACTTGGGTGCCTCCACCAACATACAGCTTCCTCCACTCTGGGACCAGGAAACAGGTATTATAACTGAGAATTGCACCCAAGAATTAGATGACACTAGCTTAGGTGCAAACTGGAACTAGCTTTATTGTAAATTCACACATAATATATGCCACACAAAATCAGATAAGAGCTTGATTACATTATCCTAAAAAAATAAAAATTTTAAACAGTAATATCTTCAGTACATATAACAGTACATTTAAAGAACAGCTAACATAAACATAAACAGTAAGCTAATCAACAGCTAGCAACTAACAGCTATCAGTGATCTCATAACAGTAAGCTAATCAGCAGCCAAGCACCCAGACAATGCTTTTTTTTTTTTTTCAAATATAAACTTTATTCATTTTAGAGATGCCCAACATGGGCGTTAACAAAGCATTACATGTACATAAAAGGAGCAAAGGGGAAGGAAGGGAAGAGAAAAAGAAAGAAAAAAAAGAGAAAATAAATAAATAAATAAATAAAATAAAATAAAAAAGGGGGGGGGGGCATGCTACCTCCATCACATGGACGGAAGGAGAGGCAGATAAAATATACATTGCAGACATATCAATATACATCGGGTATAAGATCCTTCTTGACCTGGCATCATGAGGTCGAAACCTTCTTGAACACATAATAAACACATAAAAAAAAACCCAGACAATGCTTTGATTAATCGGGAAGTCCACCACAGTCTGGCAACAAGCCCACCCTAGAATACACAAAGTATATCACATATGCTGTCTTTCAGGTACAGTAGAAAAGTAATTTTAAGAAATACTGACATTTATTTATCTTCATAGATTTCTTGAGGGAAATTGTTGATAAATATTTATGTGCCAAGTGCAGGAACTTCTCCAACCCAGTCTGCAGGAGGGCCACCCTATTTTCTCTCACCATTAACCTGTACAAGACTAATATTACACCTTTCAATCCACTCCAGAAGGGAGGCTTTATTATTATTATACAGGATTTATATAGCACTGACAGTTTATGCAGCGCTTTACAACATTAGGGCAGACATTACAATACAATACAATTCAAGACAGGAGGAATCAGAGGACCCTGCTCATTAGAGCTTACAATCTAGGAGGGAGGGTCAAGTTATACAAAAGGGTAATAGCTGTGGGGGATGAGCGCATGGAGAAAATAGTGCAGTTGTTAGATGGAGGCAGCATAGGCTTCTCTGAAGAGGAAAGTTTTCAGGGATCGCCTAAAAGTGGATAAATTTGGAGACATTGTGACAGATTGGGGTAGTGAGTTCCAGAGGATGGGCGAGGCTCGGGAGAAGTCCCGGAGGCAGATATGGGTGGAGGTGATGAGGGAGCTAGAGAGCAGGAGGTCTTGGGAGAAACAAAGTGGACGATTATGTTTCTATTTTGAGACTAGGCTAGTGATGTTGCTGGGGGCAGAATTGTGGGTGGCTTTGTAAGTAAGTGTTAGTATTTTGAATTTAATTTGTTGGGCAAGTGGCAGCTAATGGAGGGATTGGCAGAGAGCGGTAGCAGACACTGTACGGTTTGTAAGGTGGATGAGTCTGGCAGCAGCATTCATGATGGACTGAAAGGGGGATAGTCTATTTAAAGGTAAGCCAATGAGGAGGGAGTTGCAGTAGTCAAGGCGAGAGATAACCAGGGAGTGAATCAGGAGCTTTGTGGTTTCATTGGTTATAAAGGGACGTAGTTTAGAGAAGTTTCGGAGGTTGAGGCAGCAAGCTTTGGAAAGTGATTGGATGTGGGGCTGAAAGGAGAGTTCAGAGTCCAGGATAACACCTAGCATCCTGACATGTGGGGATGGGTGGATGGTTGTGCCATTGCTCTTGACAGAGAAGTCAGGGGAAGAAGCATGGGGGGGAGGAAATATTATAAATTCGGTTTTGGACAAGTTGAGTTTGAGGAAGTGGTGTGACATCCATACAGATATGTCTGTTAGTAAGTTAATGATGCGTGAGGAGACTGATGGAGTGAGTTGAGGGGTGGAGAGATAGATTTGTGTGTCCTCATGCGTAGAAATGATATTGAAAGTTGTGAGTGGCTATCAGCTGACCCAGGGAAGAGGTGTAGATTGAAAATAAGAGAGGTCCAAGTACAGAACCTTGGGGGAGTGGAGGAAGTAGAATTGTAAGTGACACTGAAGGTGCGTTGGGATAGGTAGAATGAGTTTCACTGAAGAGCACAGTCACAGAGACCAAGGGAGTAAAGTTTTTTTTAGGAGGAGGGGGTGGTCAACCGTGTCAAAGGCAACTGAAAGGTCCAGACGTAGGAGTACAGAATAGTGTCCATTGGTTTTTGCAGTTAGTAGGTCATTTGTGAGTTTTAAAAGAGCAGTTTCTGTTGAGTGTTGAGGGCGAAATCCAGATTGAAGGGGATCAAGAAGGTTATTTTTAATGAGGTAGTCACTCAGTTGGTATACTACCAAAGCCATGAAAAAAGATCATAGTAAAATAAGATAAAACATACCTTCATAAAATAGAAACCTTAATTTGGAAAAATGCAGGCAGCCTAGGGCTGTAGAATTGTACACTCAAGTTTTGCTACTGCCTTGCTTTCTCCTGGTCTATTGGATTTTCCACCTCCATTTAACTTCCCTTCCCTGGCCATAGGTTTCCCCCCTGCAGCTATGCCTCCAGTGCAGGGGGATCCTTGCACTATCAAGAAATATGGAAAATAAGTTGTCACAGTTCAAATCCCCAAGGTAGGGCATGTTAGACTGGCAGTAGATTTACCCGATTGTACCCCAGTATTGGGGAGAGTTGAAATGTCCCCTTTGAAGCCTCCCACCAATTTTCTCCTCACCACCAACCCCCTCCAACTTCTTATCACCGCCAGCACCGCAAAACTCCTCCCCACCATCAGCACCCCAACCATCCTAAACACCAGTACCACAACATTCCTTCTCCTCACCTCCAGCACCCCTACCCTACCCCTCCTTCTCACCCCCAGAACCTAACCCTTGTCCTCCTCATACTGATCCTCTGCCTTCTGCTGCCTTGTGGCACGCCACATGCTGGTGCATGACAAGAATTACCTGGTGGGATTTGCCATGCTGGAATGAAGCATGGCAAATGGAATGATTTAGGGAGGTTTTGATGGAGGTTTTGATGGAATGATTTAGGGAGGTTTTTCTTCGACTTTCCGCAGCAAGCAGGGGTCTGTGGACCACCCCTGTGGAAAGCAGTCAAAAAATTCTGCTGACTCCTAATAGCTATTTTGCAGGAAAATGGCAGGAATAGCTGAAAAGGAGGAGGAAAAGGGTGCATAAGCATCACTAGAAAGTAAAGTGGTTGCAGTGTGCCCCTGAGGACAAGGAAAAGGAAATAAAGAAACCAAAGAGGAATATTTTGTAAATATTTGCAGGGGTATGGCAGTATATAAGGAGGTAATGGCCACATTAGCGGCACTTAAAAAGTGGCTGCTATATTTTCATGAGGAGGAGGAGGAAAAGAGGACATAAGCAGACCAAATAGCAGCTATGCAACTTAAGGAGTAGAAAAGGGGCACATTAGCAGTGTCACGTACCTGGTTTGTGAGCCTGACACGTAGAGGAGGGCTTCTCATACCACTCTGGCTTGTGGGTTACTGAAGGTGAGACTGCAGCCCCAGAGTAGGACCCAGATGTGGATTGCAGAACAGAGCCATGACAGGCTGGATGAGCAGGTGCAGCGTCAGTCAAGCCGGGCCAGTAATGTTCAGGCAGATAAATAGAGCAGCAGGCAGAAGAGGAGTCCAAAACAAGCCAGGGTCGGGGTATCAAGCAGACAACGTTAGTGAGAACAAGACGGATCACGATCAAAGGACAGCACAGGTAATAGGTCAGAACACACAGAAGCTGCCGACCAAACTGCAATGAGTCTATGCAGAAGCTCAGTTTAAATAGCCCGCCTTGTGTATGCCAATGCGCGAGTGCACATGTACGTACGTTGATGTGCCAATCTGCCAAGAACCTCTAAATGTACTGCGGACCTGTCTTTCCTGACAAGCAGGCCCAAAAAATGGCTGCTATGGGTTCTTGAGGAGAAAAGAAAGAAGGAAGGAAATAGCATATTAACAGTAGACATGTGCACATGGAAATATTTTGTTTTCGTCCAAAAAATAAATTTATTTAGTTACTCCTGAAATTAGTTTTTTCTTTTAAATATCTCTTTATTCGTTTTTTTACATATCCATTATACATTTCACCATTCACATTCATTCTTTTTTTTCTCCCTCTTTTGGTGTGGCTTGCCCTATCTCCATACTGTTTTATCCTGATGCCGTTATGCAATTTTCTATCCAACTTGCCCATACTCTCTCATATTTCTCTCCATGTCCTCTACTCCAATATGTTTCCCTATATAGTGGTAGATTACTATTTAATAAATGTTTCCACTATGTTAACGTTGGAGCTTCCGCCTTCTTCCAATTCAGCACTATTGTCTTTCTAGCATAAAAAAGCAACAGACCCACCTGTATTCTCCTTCCTATAGGGGTGATATTATTCCCTAATAGTCCTAATAGGCAGATCTCTGCCTCTTGATTTAAATAGACTGATATTACTATAGTAATTACTCTCAAAACATCCCTCCAGAATATCACTATCTTTGGACAAGACCAGAAAATGTGGATGAAATTTCCTGGGGTGCCTGCACATCTCCAGCAGTTTTGAGTTTGTTGGAAATATTTTGTATAATTTGTATGGTGTATAATAACTTCTATGTATTATTTTAAATTGTATTAATTTATCTTGCAGAGATACCGTATATACTCGAGTATAAGCCGAGATTTTCAGCCTCTTTTTTGAGGCTGAAAGTGCCCCCCTCGGCTTATACTCGAGTCACCGCTGTCTGACTGCCCGAACAGCGTGTCGAGCAGACAGACAGCGGCCATTCTACCTTTCAAAAGCCGCGCCTCCGCCTCCGCCTCCGCCTGTGATAGGCGGAACACTCAATTTCCCAGCAGTCAGTGTTCCGCCTATCACGGACATCGGCTCATCCTCGGATGAGCCGATGTCCGTGATAGGCGGAACACTGACTGCTGGGAAATTGAGTGTTCCGCCTATCACAGGCGGAGGCGGACGCGCGGCTTTTGAACAGGGGAATGGCCGACAGGGCGCCGACGAAGAGCGGCGATCCTGGCATGGGACGACACGGAGGCTCGGGACGGGACGACACGGAGGCTCGGGACGGGACGACACGGAGGCTCGGGACGGGACGACACGGAGGCTCGGGACGGGACGACACGGAGGCTCGGGACGGGACCGGACGGAGGCTCGGGGCACAGGTAGGCTGGACACACAAGGCTGCACGGACACACACACACACACACACACACACACACACACACACACACACACACACACACAGGGATGGATGGATGGACACACACACACACACACACAGGGATGGATGGATGGATGGACACACACACACACACACACACAGGGATGGATGGATGGACGCACACACACACAGGGATGGATGGATGGATGGACACACACACACAGGGATGGATGGATGGACACACACACAGGGATGGATGGATGGACACACACACAGGGATGGATGGATGGACACACACACAGGGATGGACGGACACACAGGGATGGACGGACACAGAGGGATGGACGGACACAGAGGGATGGACGGACACACACAGGGATGGACAGGCATATCTCACCCTCGGCTTATACACGAGTCAATAGGTTTCCCAGTTTTTTGGGGGTAAATTGGGGGCCTCGGCTTATACTCGGGTCGGCCTATACTCGAGTATATACGGTACTAATATTTAGGCCGCGTACACACGGGCGGACTGTTCGCCCAACCTTGTCCGCTGAACAGTGTTTGGGCGGACAGTCCGCTCGTGTGTGGGCTTTCAGCGGACAGTTTCAGCGGACAGTTGGACGGACAAAGTCTTTCGGAAATTCCGAAAAACTGTCCGCTGAAACTGTGTTTGAGCGAACAGTCCGCCCGTGTGTGGGCCTGTCCGCTGTACTTTCGAAATGAGCGGACTGTTCCCGCTCGGAAAGTCCGCCCATTTCGAGCGCGTGTACAGGTAGGCGGGGCCCGCGAAGGAGACGTCGCGGGCTCCGCCGCCTGGAATGGGCTTAAAGGGGAACCCCAACGCCGAAAAAAATCGGCGTGGGGGTTCCCCCAAAGTCCACACCAGACCCTTGTCCGAGCACGCTACCCGGCCGGCCAGGAAAGGGGGCGAGCGAGCGCGCCCCCCCTCCTGAGCCGTACCAGGCCGCGTGCCCTCAACATGGGGGGTGCCTTGGGGAAGGGGGGGCCGCGCAGCCCCCCCACCCCAAAGCACCTTGTCCCCATGTTGATGAGGACAAGGGCCTCTTCCCGACAACCCTGGCCGTTGGTTGTCGGGGTCTGCGGGCGGGGGGCTTATCGGAATCCGGGAGCCCCCTTTAAGAAGGGGGCCCCCGGATACCGGCCCCCCACCCTATGTGAATGAGTATGGGGTACAATGTACCCCTACCCATTCACCTGTGAAATAAAGTACAAAAAAAAACACAACACATGGAAAAAGTATTTTATTGCACAGCTCCGGGGGTCTTCCGTCTTCGGGGGTCTTCTCGCCGGACTCCTCCGCTATGTGTGTGTAGCTCTTTTGCTAGCGGAGGAGTCCGGCTTTCTTCCTCCCCGCCGCCGGCCTCTTCTCCCGACTTCGGGGGTCTTGTCCCCCTCTTCGGTTCTTCTGCCGGGCCACCGCGCCTGGTCCGGTGGCCCGGTCTTCTGTCGCCGTCTTCCGTTCTTCTGTCGCCGCCTTCGGTTCTTCTGCCGGGCCACCGCGCCTTCTTGTAGCTCTTTTACAGGCGGTGGCCCGGTCTTCTGTCGCCGCTGTCGTCGTCGCCGCCGCCGCCGCCTTCCGTTCTTGTTCTTCTTCTTGTTCTTCTTCTCCTGGAGATGTTGACTCGACGAGCTCTCCGGCCGGAATGCCAGAGCCGCGCTGTGCGGTCACTTATATAGTGACAATGGGGCGGTGTCACATGGTATATGTCACATGGGTTGGTCACATGGTGACCCCGCCCCCTTACGATGTCATAGTCCCCATGTGACATCAACCCATGTGACCAACCCATGTGACATATACCATGTGACACCGCCCCATTGTCACTATATAAGTGGCAGCGGAGCGTGTCCCTGGCATTCCGGCCGGAGAGCTCGTCGAGTCAACATCTCCAGGAGAAGAAGAAGAAGAACAAGAACGGAAGGCGGCGGCGGCGACGACGACAGCGGCGACAGAAGACCGGGCCACCGCCTGTAAAAGAGCTACAAGAAGGCGCGGTGGCCCGGCAGAAGAACCGAAGGCGGCGACAGAAGAACGGAAGACGGCGACAGAAGACCGGGCCACCGGACCAGGCGCGATGGCCCGGCAGAAGAACCGAAGAGGGGGACAAGACCCCGAAGTCGGGAGAAGAGGCCGGCGGCGGGGAGGAAGAAAGCCGGACTCCTCCGCTAGTAAAAGAGCTACACACACATAGCGGAGGAGTCCGGCGAGAAGACCCCCGAAGACGGAAGACCCCCGGAGCTGTGCAATAAAATATTTTTTCCCTGTGTTGTGTTTTTTTTTGTACTTTATTTCACAGGTGAATGGGTAGGGGTACATTGTACCCCATACTCATTCACATAGGGTGGGGGGCCGGTATCCGGGGGCCCCCTTCTTAAAGGGGGCTCCCGGATTCCCATAAGCCCCCCGCCCGCAGACCCCGACAACCAACGGCCAGGGTTGTCGGGAAGAGGCCCTTGTCCTCATCAACATGGGGACAAGGTGCTTTGGGGTGGGGGGGGCCGCGCGGCCCCCCCTTCCCCAAGGCACCCCCCATGTTGAGGGCACGCGGCCTGGTACGGCTCAGGAGGGGGGGCACGCTCGCTCGCCCCCCTTTCCTGGCCGGCCGGGTAGCGTGCTCGGACAAGGGTCTGGTGTGGACTTTGGGGGAACCCCCACGCCGATTTTTTTCGGCGTTGGGGTTCCCCTTTAAGCCCATTCCAGGCGGCGGAGCCCGCGAAGTATCCTTCGCGGGCCCCGCCTACCTGTACACGCGCTCGAAATGGGCGGATTTGCCTCCTCCTTACGTGGGCGAGTCCGTTCATTTCAAAAGTTGAGCGAACTGTTTGCCCAACCTTGTTCGTCAAACAGTCCGCTCGTGTGTGGGCAAGTCCGCTCATGCAAATTTTGAGCGGACTGTTTGCCGAAACTGTTTGACGAACAAGGTTGGGCAAACAGTCCGCGCGTGTGTACGCGGCCTTAGAGTGGAGATCTCCATGTCTCCTCCCAGTTTTTATCTGCTAATGTTGGAACATCTCTTGTCCAGCTTTCACATAGCTTACTTATATCTGAAAATGTAGTTTTGGATAAGTAGCTATATAAAATCGAAATTTTATTTTTTTTGGTCTTTTTCCTTACCATTTGCTCTAATTCTGTTCCTATCAATTGTGGGATCCCCTCCGGGAACTGAGCCAATAAAGTATGGATCAACTGCATGTATCTAAAAGTGTAGTTCCCAGGTATATTCCAAAGTTTCCTTATTTCGGCAAATTAAATTACTCTCCCTTCAGGTACAACTTGTGATAGTTTTTTAATCCCAAATCTAGTCCATGCCCCTGGATCTTGGATGGAATCCAAATGTGGGAGCTCTGGATTTCTCCATAATGGAGAGTTTGGGGATAAATCCCCTCTCAAATGATCCTCTTTTGCCATGACTGCTCTCCATATTATGTCGTAATCATCGAGGGAGTCAGATCTGACCTATATTTTAATCCACTGAACGGCAATGACTGCAGTGCCTCCCACGAATGGACCACTGCGGCCTCTACCATTGTGGCAGAGTCAAATCCATCCGGATTCAGCCATCTCCCTATCGTCACCAACTGTGTAGCCATATAATATTTATAAAGGTCTGGGAAAGCCAATCCCCCCTGTACCACGGACGCATAAGTACGCTTAGTTTAATTATAGCTGGTTTGCCTTTCCATATAAATGTAGAAAACATACCGTGTAGCTGTGTAAAAAACTTCTTAGGCAACCACTGTGGAGAATTTCTAAATAAATACAGAAATTTAGGAAGAATCTTCATCTTTATTAAATGTATACGTCCCAGCAGCGATAGGGGCTATGCCTCCCAGATCTTTAACTTTTTCTTACACTCCTATATTACTGAATCTAAATTCAGCATTTTAACGTCTTTGACCTGTCGAGATATTATTATACCTAGATACTTAAATTCTGATACCCATTTTAACGGTAGATCTGGGGGAGCTGTGTCTCGGGCCCCTTTGTCAATAAAGAATAACAAAAACTTATCCCAATTCACTTTAAGTTCTGTAAACACTGAAAACGTATTCAGTAGTTCTAGAGCTCCTTTCAATGAAGGACTGCATCTCTCAAAAACAGCAACATATCATTGGCATACAGGGCTACCCTGTCCTCCAGCCCCCCAATCCAAAGTCCCTGAATATTCAGCGAGGTCCTGAGAGCCTCTGCCACTGGCTCTATTGCAATCACAAAGAGTGCTGGAGAGAGAGGGCAGCCCAGCCTCTATGCAGCTGAAATGGGAACGAGAGCCTTCCTCCCAATTTTACAGATGACATGGGTTTTTTATATATTGTTTGTATCCATTTAATAAATATGAATGGAAATCCCATCCTTCTAAGTATTTCCCAAAGAAAAGGCCATATCAAAGGCATTCTCTAGATCCCTCACATACGTGGTGGGTATGTATGTTTGTATGTAATCTACGTAGATTAACATCTGTCGTTCTCTCTGGCATGAATCCTGTCTGATCCGAATCTATGATATTCTTTAATAAATGTTGTAATCTCAATGTTAATATTTTCCTCAGTATTTTCAGATCTATATTTAATAAAGCTATCGGCCTGTATGAAGAACATAGTTTTGGGTCTTTCACTTCCTTGTATAATAAGGTTATATTTGCATACCTCATTGAGTCTGGAAGGACTCCTTTCAATAGACCATTTGTAAATACTTCTGCTAATTTTGGAGCTAGTAAAGCTCCATATTTCTTATAAAATTTCATAGGAATTCCATCTGGGCCTGGTGCTTTCTCCCCTGGGAATGTATGTATGACCTTTATGATCTCCTCACCTGTAATTGGACATATCAATGCCTCTCTCTCCCTATCCGACAACCACCCGAGGGCTACATGGTCTAAAGGGTCTACCATAGCTGTCGGGCGGAAGTCGGAGGGGAGAGAAGAGGCATAGAACCGGCCATAGTACTCTCTGAAGGTCTCTAAAATCTCCTCAGGTTCTTTTACTCTCTTTTTCTGTAGGGTTTCGATTTCTGATATAGTTGTAGGTTGATATTCTTGTTGCTCTAATCTTGCTAGAAATCTCCCACCTTTATCTCCTTGCTCAAAAATATTTTGTCTATTTTTATGTAGTTCCAACCTTGTTATTTCTACCATATGTAAATGGAGATCTCTTTGTGCAGCCATCATTTGCTCAAAATTTACAACACTGGAGTCTTGACCATATTTCTCCTTTTTTATTTCTATCTGTTTTTACAATTCCTGTATCCTAACCTTCTGTTTTTTTTTATGAATCGCAGCAATATTTGAGATGTATTGTCCCAGTATATATGCTTTAAACGCATCCCAGACAATGTCCACCGAGGACGACCCTGCATTATTTTCCCAGTACTCCATTATTAGGGATGCCATTTTTCCTTCTATCTCGGGGTGTGACACCCACTACGGAGTTAACCTCCACAATGATGCACTCCTCGGGGTGGGGACACGTATTGACAAAAATAAAGGAGAATGATCTGATAGGCCACTAGGTAAGTAAGTTACTTCTGAAATGTCCATTAACATTGTTACATCTGCAAATGCTATTCTGGACGCTGTTTTATAGGAGGCAGAAAAACAGGAATAGACTCTTTTTTCTGGATTTCTCCAACTCCAAATTTTCGTTACTCCTGTCACCTGAGCCCAATTACACAAGTCCGCTGAATATTGCTTAGGAGGTTTTGGTCTATCCAGCTCTGGCAATAGAACTGAATTAAAATCTCCAATAAATAATAACTTTGCTGGGAGATATTCGATTTTTTTCTCCATTATCTCATTCAAAATTCCCACCACAAATGGGGGTGGTATATAAATTGCTACTGTAATGTATCGTTGCTGCCCAATTGTATAGAATAAAATAACATATTTCCCTTGTATGTCTAAAAAGGCCTTCTCTATTTCTCCCGGAAAAGTTTTATTTACTAAGACGGATACTCCTCTAGCATAGGAGGAATACGTGGCATGGTATGTTTTTTTATCCAGGCTTTTTTTAAAGTTGTTAATCTTTCACCCATTAAATGTGTCTCCTGAAGTATGATCAATTGAGGACTATATTTTCTTATATATTGAAACATTAATGCTCGCTTAAACTTTGAGTTCAATCCTCGGACATTCCATGAGAGTATTGAATAGCTATTATTTTTACCTATCATTATATTGGAAGTGTGGGAAGGTTAATCATCATAGAGAACGTCCATAGGGTTCTAAAGCCACACCCTTGTTGCACCCATCCATACTTCCCCCTTACACTTCCTTCACCTCTCTCCCCCCCATCCCCCCCCTTCTCCTTCCACACCTCTCTCCACATTCACTTCACCCCCCTACTCCCATCCCACCCTGTCCCCTTTCACTCCCTTCCCTGTTCTGCAACCCCATCCATTCATGGATGGGAATGGAGAGGAACTTCTCCTTACCCCTTCTTCACTGAACATAGTATATATTCCATGTTCAGTACCCAACATATCCAAACAAAACTACAAAAAAACTGTCACCCTTCTATTCCATTGTGGGGCGGGCTCTCTATTAATGGGTCTCAAACCGCACCTTTATACATAAAAAATTATAATTTGTTTTTATTTATTTCTTTTTTCATAAAAAAAAATGCATTCGTCCGAAAATCCAAATTAATTAAGGTTGAATCTGTCATTGAAGGCTTATGGTGTCGACTTTTGTATGTTTTTCGCTGCTTTGTCGAATCTTTGTCATTCATGTTGAATGTACATAGTTCAAACAGAAAATGGACTGGTGATAGTGATCACTGATCAGACAGGTAACAAGATAGGGAATATGGAATCTATATAGAATCTCAATCTATAATATAGAATCTATAATAATAAATCCCCCCCACAACACGGGCAGCCTCTGAGGCTATCACAACACTAGCAACACTAGTATCACTATCAAGTTTACAACACTAACACAGATTATTATGAAATATAAAAAAATAATTATATGCTTCACTATTGTTCTGCTGCTGTGCTTATGCTTAATTGCTAAATAATTCAGGTTCTCTGACAAACGGACCAGATAAGATTGATTGTCTTCTGAAATTATTCAGTGTGTGTGTCTCTCTCTGTTAGCAATCGTAAGTGAAAGTAAGTTGGCTGTACATGTGTACTTAGTTCTAGCTACCGTATTTATGGGTGTATAACACGCACCCCAAGTTTAGGAGGGAAGTTTAATGAAAAAAAACTTTTAGGAGGCAAGTTTAAGGAAAAAACCTTACATTTTAAATGCCCATCAATGTAGCCTTCCACTGTCCCCCTGCAGCCCTACACTGTTCTCCTGCAGCCTTCCACTGTCCCCCTGCAGCCCTACACTGTCCCCCTGCAGCCTTCCACTGTCCCCCTGCAGCCTTCCACTGTCCCCTGCAGCCCTACTCTGCCCCCCTGCAGCCCTACACTGTCTCCCTGCAGCCTTCCACAAAATTGCAGTATGGTTAGTTTTAAATTTACCGCCGCCGACGCCATCTTCGGCTCCTCCCGCCGCCATCTTCGGCTCCTCCCGCCACGATCTTCGGCTCCTCCCGCCGCCGTCGTCGAGATCTTCGGCTCCTCCCGCCGCCGCCGCCGATCTTCGGCTCCTCCCGACATAGACCAAGCCCAAGCCGAGCCGAGGGTACTCAGCTACTCGGCTCTGCTCGCAGTAACGCCCCCGTCCCGCCCCTTGTCCTGGCTCCTGTGATGGACACAACACCGGGCCAATGGTGGGACGTATAGGCTAGGAGGCAGGACTGGGCGTGACTGAGAGCAGAGCCGAGTACACAGTACACTCGGCTCAGCTCGGTAAATGTCGGCGGCACTCCACAGAGCGCAGATCGGTGTATAACACGCACCCATGATTTCCCCCTGATTTTAAGGGGAAAAAAGTGTGTGTTATACACCGATAAATACGGTATTTTACTGGTCCTCCTCTTTGGTTACAATCAGCCAATAACATTCATCATCATCATTATTTTAATTTTACTTGCCCCACCCAATTCATGCAGCTATCTTTTCTCTCTATGTCAAATCTTTCCTTCTATGTCGAATCTTTTCTCTCTATGTCAAATCTTTTCCCTCTATGTAGAATAATCCTGGACCAATAAGTTAAGGTTAGGCACGTTCGACCACAGGTTCGATAGACACAGATTGTTATTGTCAGCATCATGTCGAATCTCCTATCTATATCGAACTGTTGTCACAACAAAAACAAAAATAAAGAATCTTTTTATGTCGGATCTTTTGTTTTTCGGATTCTGCACTTTCGTTATCGTTTGTTAAAATGATAACAAAAATACCTGAAATTCAGACAAAAATACATTCGGATGAAAACGAATGCACGTGTCTAATTAGCAGTACTCTAAATAAGTGGCTGCTCTGCAGAGGAGGAGTGTGTGATTTTTCCTGCCAACTTGTTTCACTGAGGTGCTGCTCCCACCAAGCTCTTTGGCAAAGAGTCATTTGTTTCTTGTACCTAAATTTCTGGTAGTTTTATCATAGCTGACAGATTGCAGGCAGAGGCTGCTGTCAGCATCAGATTTGTTTTAAATATTTTCTACCTATTCTAGTGCTTGCCAACTGTCCTGACACACCAGGCTCTGCTGTTGTTTGCTGCAAGACACATCCTGAAGAGGTTATATACGTCACTCTGCTAGTGACAGAGTAAAAGGAATATTGCCACCAGCTATTGAAGGAGTGGGCCAGAGATCAGCTGTTAGAATGCATTCGTCTTGCTCATTCCCTAGTTGTCAGAGTTGGCTTTGTCCAGTATTCCTAAAGGCAGTGATGACTTTTCTTCACCCTTTAGTATGGCTCAGGTAGAATCGCTGGTATGGCTATTGGAGGTTGGCTCTGCTTATTTCTTTGAGCACTATTGAACATGTTCTCGAAAGGTGCTAGTGGATAGTATTAAAGCAGTGCAGTCTCTAGGTAGACAACTTTGATGAGTGTAAACTGAATTTTGTTCAACCATTACAACAAGCATGGTCAGATATGTTGCACTCAGCCTCAGTCAGCTTGCACCAACCCATTTCCGCTGCTAGATACCTGCCTTCTCAAATATCTCTGTCTCTATCACCCACAGCAACCATAGTTGCAGCCCAGTATACCCTGCTACCAACTATATGTCAGTACCCTGTTTCCACTCACTGCACCTACGCTGCCTTTAATCCGTTGAAGATTACCTATTCTCAGCTGCATGCGGCAATCCCTCAGAAATCCTCTATAGCAACTGCTCCCTCTTTTACACCATCCCTCTGTCCTTCTTTTCCATCAGCTGCACCCCCAGCCTGAATGTCCTCAGTCTGCTGCCCAGCCTGATGGTACTCTGCCTGCTGCCCAGCCTGGTGGTGCTCTGCCTGCTGACCAGCCTGATGGTCCTCTGCTTGCTTGTTCTGTTCCAGCTGCTTGCTGGTTCTGTTCCTGCTGCCCAACTTGATAATCCAGTTCCTGATGCCTAGCTTGGGGGTCCTGTTCTTGATGGCCAGCCTGATGATTCGGTTTCTGATGCTCAGCCTGATGATCCGTTTCCTGATGCCCAGCCTGTAATGGAGCTCCTCTCAGAAGCGACCTTCCAGTTCCGCGCTGTGCATGCCCCCCTCCCCCCCTTATTAGAGTTATATGTGTGTTTTTATATTCAAATTCACTTTTGCGAGCATGTGATGGATTTTGTCCTTTCATTATATATGGATATATGAATTGTTAGTAATTGTATCAATAAAATATTACTATATGCTTTAAACTGTTCCTTATGATGTCTATTAATACCTTTTTTGGTGACCATTGGGGGTGGTCTGTGGCTTCTTTCCAAAATAATCAGGTATCGCAATCAAGACATATCTGGAAACCCCTTTTATTCAAGTTGTAGTGTGCTGGTATATTTAAACCAAGCAGTAATGAAGTGGTAACAAAATACTTTTCCCTAATTCCTTGCATATTAGCTTATTAGCTAATATGGGCAGAACTGATTTTCAAGATTTTCAAAACCCATTTCAGCCTGTGATTTGACAATGACGGCTCTGCAGCACAATTAGGACTTAATTTCTGCTCTTCTCAGGATGCTTTCAGAATTTGGCAGACAATATTGTGAAATTAATTAAATCCTGGATTGGTTTGCTGAAAGACTGGGCTCTAGTTTTTGTTCCTGCATTGTATTGCCTATGGACTACCACCATTGTCCCCTTGTTTCCATGTATCACAATGTTTGTTACCAAGGAATTTACACAACTACCATTTGTTTATTTTAATAACTAGCAACCAGTGCAGTCCTCTCCATTCCTCCCAAAATCTCCTGCTCTCTGGGTCCCCTGTTACCTCCTCCCATGCTCGCCTTCAGGACTTCTCCAGAGACTCTCCCATCCTCTGGACATCCCTGCCCTAGTATGTCCAATCAGCCCCTATTCTGTCTGATCCCTGAAAACTCACTTATTCAGGGAAGCCTATCCCACCTCCACCTAAGAACCATATCCAAGCCACTTCCATCAGATCATCCGGCCGCAGCTATTACCTTTTGTGCCACCTCCCCCTCCCTTTAGAATTGTAAGTTCCATGAGCAAGGCCCTCCCGTCCCTTCTGTATTGAACTGTATTGTATTTGTACTCTCCCCCTCTACAATGTAAAGTGCTGTGCAATTTTTTGGTGCTATATAAATCCTGTATAATAATAAAAATAATACTTGCCCAAGTATTGTCAGGGCTACCCATTTAAAGATGCATACTCTTGTGTGGTCATCCCAATTTTGTCTTTAGAAACTAAAGGGTCATAGATCTGGAACAAGATGAACGTTCAGATGGCTGACCAATTTACATGTTTTTGACCAGTACAGAAAAAAATAACACTCCACCATTCCTAGAAAATATCTTAACAGTCAGCCTGTATTTTTGTCACATGTTCCCTTCTGGGTTCAAATTGCCCAGAATATTAATCTGTAGCAAGCAAAAAGTTCAACACCCATGATACAACAGGAACATTAGCTGCCGTGCTCTTATGTTAGCTGTCCCCACAATCAGCAAAATGAAGAGCAGCTGGTAAGCATAAACCTACAGTTTATTATGAGGGTATTGAGTACTAGATTGCTTTTCATATCAGCTGCCATACCTTGAAAAGAATGTATTTAAACTAGCTAATTTGTTATATTTACAGATTTCAACAGCTAACTATATTTAAACAATGTCATACCTTTAAACATGTTTTAACTTTTCTTATAATTTTATAAATAACATAAAGATCAAGATTTTTGGTACCGCTGTTCATCATATGGAGTCCTATGTTAATATTTCCTAATCATAGTGACCTCAGCCTGCCAGAATGTACAGACTCCTAATCCTTGCTGTAATGTTTTCTCATTAACCACCCAGCATTGGCCACACCAGTCGTATCAGCCCAGCAATGCCTCAGGCACCACTGGAATTAATTACCAGAAGAAGCACTGCTGTTTTGAATTGTCATCTTGAATTTATCACTTGCCACTTAATGCAACTCATCTGACCTAATACCTCCAATGTGTCACGGGGGCTCTGGCTCTGTTTCCACCGGTTGTAATATCAGGGGTGTTCTGTATGCCTAATGTTCATGCAGTGTAGAGCATACATCTGCTGGAGACCTGGATAAAAGATCCTACCCTAGAGGCATAGCTTGCTAACAATGCCCCAAGCAAATTGCAGATAACCCATACGTCATGTAACATTTGAAGTTTACAGCAGAAGCTGACACGTTTAATTTTCACTTCTTAGAGATGATAATCTTTCATTTCATTGGCTGTAACAACTGCGACCATTTGTGTCTTTCCCGTTTCACTTTTTAGAGTTTAATGAAGCTGCCTGTCCTCATGTGGATAAATAAATGGCTCTAGGGGGCTTTTGGTATTAGGCCTGCTTTCCTACAGTATAAAATGAACAGAAATAGCTCATTAAATAACTCACAAAATATATATAGCCTACAGTACAGTTCAGTTAAAACCCATGATGTTTTAAGGTGCTTTTTTCAGTCTTTTAGAATGTTATAACAGTGATCCAGCTTTATACTTTCCTGTGCTCCTTTTATTGAATGAAACTATGATTCCAGGCAGGAAACAATCAGGCTGATTTTGTAGAATGGAATTATAATGATAGAACAGCTGTTAAATCGACATATCAAGAGCCGATGTTAGATTTTTGTTAGCTATCTTGTAAAATACCATCAAATGGCTTGATGTGAGCTGCACATATTTTACAATGTCTATGAAATATGTACAGTTTTGTTACTATCCACTGTAAATGTGATACTGTTTTTTCTGTTATGTTATGCTGTATGTTGTAAGGCTTTGCTTATTTATTATTATTTTCTTTTGTTACCAGTGACCTTGATATATAGCACATAAAAATTTGATCATTTTTCAGGATTGTTTTTAAAAGGGATGGAATGAGACCTATGGGAGAATTGCGATATGTATAATATTGTAGTTGACAAGAAGGAGAAAATTATTAATACACGCAAGCTGAGGATCATAACTATAGTTATAGCAGCCATGTGGCTCCTATGGGGCCCAAGGGCATGGGGAGCCTTGTCAATGGTGCTTTCATACCTGACTATAAAGGACCAACGCCTTAGGCTGGTCAGAGGAATTGATCCCCCTGTCCCTTCCTACTACTGCATTAATTTGCCTCTAAGTGAAAGTATTAGTCTCCCCCGTGCTTCATTATGTGACTGATCTTTAAGAGGTGACAAGCAGTGAAGCAGTGAGTGTCCTATTTGTGTATTATTATTAGTGTATTATTCAAATCACTTTTAAAATTTGTGTTCAATGTGCACCATCAAGAAATGAAGAATACCCCATTGCCTGACTCCTCTTGGAGGAATGGGAGGGCATTAATAATATTGTTAAGCAATAGTTGTCATCATCGTTAGAAAAGAAAGCAAATACAAGTAGGGAGACAAAAGGAGAGACCTAAAGAAAGTCACATAAATAGCCAGGTGAGAAAAAGACAAGCAAAAGTGCCCACACAAATAAAGAATAGAAAAACATAAGCCATTATATAGATTCAGTGAGAGGTCAGTGTCACATTCAGTATGTGCTATAGATTTCCACCAGTTTTTTTTTTTTTGTGCTGGGCCCTGTTATTTCTAGTTATGTCTTATATGACATTATATAATACGATAGTACAAACATTAAAGATGTTGTGCAAAGTGCATTTACTTACTTCAAGCAATTGCATTTCACCTTTGGTATGTGTAGATCAGTAAGAGCACTGGAAGTAAATAACTGGCCACTATGTGGTCACATGCCTCCTGACACTAAAGACCAATCAGTTATACAGGTACAATCAGATCACCCTCAGGCAGTTGTATCTGACAGTTAACTTCAAAAATGTGGTGGAGATTGCTCCGTAGACATTTCTTTCATCAGCATATCTCAGAAGAACCCATAATGCTAGACAATATTTTCAAACTGTTCAGTAACTTCTTTTTCTAAGGTGCATTGGCCAACATTTTCAATGGGTACCACATAGACTGAAATCCTTCAGGCAGTATTGAACATTACTCTTTGAACTTTGTTGGATGTCTTGATCGTTGTTGGTAAGAACTAAATGCTACTAGCATTGAACTGAATGCTCACCATGTTCTTTGGTTATGGGATGTACGATACGTTACAGACATTGTTCAGCACACTCTCCAGCTAGTCAGCACAAATAAATGAACAAAAAATCAACATCATAGTTTAAAAAGAGGTTTCTTTTTGCATACAGTACATTTTGGCAACCAGCCTGCCACTTCAAGATACCCCTGCATTGGGTGGTCTTTAACTCCAAAAATTCTTGAATTCCCAACTATAAGTAATACATAGCAATGCCAGTGGTGTATCAACCATGTGTGCAGGGAGTTCAGGGCATATGGGCCCAGAGCCCTAACATTGATTTAAAAAAATAAAAATCACAGCCAACATTTCCCTGAGCCGAAAGTGGGTAGAGTAGTGTTTCTATGCATCAGGAGCTTTGGTACACCTTTATCCATCTTACTTGCAGATGCTATGATTATAGTTTCGGTTGCCGCTGCCTGCAACCGCTGTTTGTAAGCCCTGGCTGACACAGAGCGATATATTAACTTGCTCCTCATGTGGGAGAGTGGGCTTGTGAGAGTGGAAAGGAACATCAGGTGGTGGCTGAAAGGACGGGTATAAGGAGGGCAGGGAACCGTGCAGGGAACCGTGCTGAGGGAGGACACGCTGGCGATGTGGCCGCTCATCCTGCTCCTCACTAACAGAAGTGATTGTGAACTCACTCCTGTCAGAAGGAGCAGTGGATGAAAACTGCAGCTGGAGAGAGGATTCCACTTTCTCCTCCCTCCAACCTGCAGGTGGCAAAAGAAAGCATGTGCTGAGACTGAAAGTTTCAGCACAGCATGGCTGTGGAGTGAGGGCAGACTGCCATTCTTCCTCTCTGCCCTTGTCATGTCACATGACTGGAGAGAGGAAGAAGAAGCTGTCTCATAGTGTAATCTATGAGTACAATGGGAAGAGTGGGGGACAACTCAGCCCTAGACATCCCCTCTTTACTCCCTATGTCCCTTCTCCTCCTCAGACACAGCCAGACCTCCTTTCTCTTCAGACTCCCCATATCTCCCAACTCTCCTCTTCAGACCCACCTTCTCCTCCTCAGATCACCTCTCTCTTCCTCAGACCCCCCAGACATCCCCATTCCTCTTCTCAGATCCCCCTCCTCCACAGACACCCAGACCTCTTATCTCTCCTATACAACCCCCCAACCCCTTTCTCCTCTTCAGACCCCCCTTTCTCCTCCTTAGACACCCCAATCTCCCCTCTCTCCTCCCCAGACTCCCCTTCTCCCCCTCAGAACCCCCCAGAGCCCTCCTCCTCCCCCTTCTCCTCCTCATATCCCCCGACTTCCCCTCTCTTCTTTTCAGCTCCCTAGACCCCCTCTCCTTCTCAGACCCACCTAAACCCCCTCTCTCCTCCTCAGACCCCCTTCTCATCCTCAGGTCCCCCCAGACTCTTTCTCTCCTCTTCAGACCCCTGACCTCCCCTCTCTCCTCCTCAGACCCCACTCTACCTCTCAGATCCCCCCTCTCATCCAAACCCCACAGACCACCCCTTTCTCCTGCTCAGACTCTCCCTCTCCTCCTCAGACCCCCCAGACCTCCCCTCTCTCCTCAGTTCCCCCAGACCTCTCCTCTCTCCTCCTCAGACCCCCAAGATACCCCTATCCTCCTTTTTCCTCTTCAGAGCCTCCAGGCCTCCCCTAATCTCCTTGGAACCCCCCAGACCCCCCCCCCATCCTCCTCAGACCCCTCTTATCTTCCTTATTTGCTATTCTATTACTACTCCTGACAAGAAGAGTAATAATAGTATACAGTGCAAACATTGTCTGCATCCATATTGTGCCACAGCACCTGTGATCATCATGCTGATCACATAGTACAGGCAGTATACAGTATGTTAAGACACAGGCTGCAGACAGAGTTTGCACTGTATCGTATACTATTACTATTCCTGACCTCCTTAAGGCCCCTTTCAAACTCCATGCTGCCGTTTCCTCACAGCGCGGGTGAAGGGCAGTGTAACTGTGGTTTTAATGCGAGTTACCTGCACTTTCCCATGGATTTCATTTGTATCGGGTGTTCTTGGTGCATTTTCTGAAAGTACATCAAAGAGCAGTGTGAAATGGGCCAAATAGTATGCAGTGCAACACTGTCTGCAGCCATGAATGAATGATGCAGATGCAACACCTGTGATCATTATCATGATCATGATGATAGCACAGTACAGCCTGTGCTATGTGATCATCATCATGATGACAATGATAACATAAGCACAGTGAGAGGATTCCTTTTAGCCCTCTTTTACACTTGTTCTTGAGGGATGGTAAAAACGAACAGCTCCGTCATGCATTTTTACTGCCCCCATCTGCTCCTCCCTATGTAGCAAAGGCAGTGGAGAGGGGGAGAACAAATGCAGTAGCCACTGTTTTTATTTGAATAAATACAGATGACATCATGAACTCCACCTCAGCCAATCAGAGGAAGTTTTGTAATCATTCAAAGAATAAAAAAGCTTTATGTGAGCACTCAGCCCAACTCTATTTTATTCTGGTAGTGGGAAGTCCCTCTCCTGCTGCTGGAACAAAGCTCTTTATACTGTATGTAGCTGATGCTACATACAATTAGTACAGCGTGTTAGTGCAGAAAATAGTTAAAGTGGGGTGCCCTTAAAAAAAAAAATTAAAAGACAGCAGCTACAAATACTGCAGCTGCTGACTTTTAATAATCGGACACTTACCTGTCCCAGGGTGCAGCGATGTGGGGTAACGAAGCCCCCCTCGTTCTCCGCTCCGCTTGCGGCGCCGTCATTCATACTGTGGGCACCCGGCTGGGGCTTCACAGTCAGACACCCACTGCGCATGCGTGAGCAGCGCAGGGCGCCGTGATACGCCGCACAGTCATCTGGGACATGTGACAGGTCCCAGATGACTGTGCAGCACGAGGGGAAGTGATGTCACCAGCCCAGGCAAGGAAGAAGGCAGACAACGAGGGACCCCCTAGCAACAGGTATCTAGAGGTGAGTAAAAATAATTTTTTTTTCCAATTATTTTTTATTTTTTTTTTAAGAATTTTAAACTATTTTTATTTTATGGTGGCAACACCACTTTAATTTCAGCCAGCTTGGCCCAAATTAACTATTTAAAGGTACATTAACAAAGAGGTTAGGCTTTAAAGGCACACATAGAAAAACAATAGTTTTCTGTGAGTCCTTTCATTGACCTGCATATATCTAGCACATAGTTTTAACAAGCCCCCACTTTCATGTGTGTCATTTCCATGTTGTCCAGGCAAGAGCTTACACCAAACAGTTGCGTTATAACCCCTTCTGTTTTTGTTTAACCCCTTTACTGCCTTCAGTGTATGTCATAAATCAGTGGTAGCGTGGAGTGAGTGTCTATATACTGTATACCGGTAAGCATACTGTTGGCTTTCAATTGAAAATTGCTTTCTCTAACCCCATGGAAGCTAATAGAGTACAATCCGTGCACTATTAGCTTCAATCGAGGGAATGCGAGATATCAGGGGTCTAAAAGACCCCTGACGTCTCATCAAAGAGAACCTATCATAACTACATCATATCACATAGTGTCAAAAAATTGTTACATGCAAGCACTTTCCCCTCCCCTCCCAACATACACAAATGTAATGTATGCAAATGTACAAAACTAAACATACCTGTTGGGGGGCACCTACTTATGAAAATATTGCTTGTACTACATATGTTACATATTGCTGCACATCAGGAAAAATTATAGGCCCATTATTCACAATTCACTCAAAACTGATGACCTGCAGTGCCACACCCAATAGTGTCTAAAACCCAACTTATGATCCTCCACACAGGCCCAATACTTTCATTAAAAACCATAAGCATAAGTTAAGAGCAGGTTTATCTTAAGCAGCCCCCTCTTCCTTAACCCTTTCGCTTCCAGGTCCATACGTCGTACAGATCTGACAGCGGAGGTATCACACACAATCTTGTGGCTGCAGCCACCATGATTGAGTGTGAAACTGACAGACAGAATCCCGCCTGTCAGGTGAGAGCATTCGGACGGCTGTGCTGTTGCCCAATTGCGCTCACACCACCCGGTACTGGTGCCCCCCCCCCCTGTGTGCATGCTTACCGGTCTCCGTTTGCTCACCTGCGGACCAGGTGTTGAAGTAGAAAATATAGGGTACTGAAGTTTGTCGCCATTTCAGAGGCGCATGCAAATTTAAGGTTTGGCATGCTGGGTATCTATTTAATCTGCGCAATCTTGTCTTTTATATATTACTAAAAATGTGGGTAATTTATTGCGTTTGTTTGTCCTAAAGCTCACTTTAGTGTGTTTTTTACAGAAATGTTGTGTTTCCTAGACCTCTGCAGTAATATCGTGTGACATAAAAAATTAGAACTACTACTATTTTATTCCCTAGATTGTCTGCTTTCAGAAAATAATATAATGATTTGTTAAACATGTGTGCAAAAAAAGGCTCTGGCAGCAAAAGGTTTCTGCACCAAATCCAAAAGTAACAATTGCAGCCTCTCAGAGCAATTAAAAAGTAGCAAAAAAGGGTCAAAGTACGCACGGGAATGCCAATATACAGAGTAATATAAAAACTGCACATTCTCCAGCTAGCAAGCGTTCCCAGGTTAAAAACAGAAATGGAACTTTTGGTTGCATATATTTTGTAAATAAATGTGAAGCCAAACTGTTGTGCCAAAATACCTCTGCATTGTGGGATGATACATTTGACATGGTCTATGGAGGATATAGAGTAACCTGTCATCTGTAACAATAGCTACTACAATACTAAATGGGGGCTTAGGACATATAAGTAAAAATTTCAAACATTACACAAGCAATTATTATGATTTGTGATAGGTGTCCCGGAAGCCACACATCAAATAAAAGCCTGCTGCTTCATAGTGAATGGCATTCTCAGCCTGGACCAGGGCAGCTGATAAGGCAGTACAACTGGTCCTGTTGTAGTGGGCCCAGGCCTCATAAGCTAAACAAGGGGGCCCAGGGCAGCTTTATTATTAATGTCTGCCTAAATTAATAAATTGCTTTTACTAGGGCTTTAATTACATTTCCCTGGACCCCGTCAGGTTAATAGAGGAGCCCAGGAAGTGGAAGCAGAGGAGAAACTTTTCTTTTTTCATTTTCCGGCCCTGGCTGGAGAAGGTCAGTGTGCCACTGTTCGACTTCACCAGAAGGGGGGGTATAGGCAGGGTTGGGACGCCCCATCAGGAAGAATATATGGGGCCCCATGATTTTTATCAGCAGTCCTGGCCTGGACCCCACCGCCAGGCCCCACTCCCAACATGTTTCATACAGTGAAACGTGTTGAGAGTGTGGCCTGGCAGAAGTCCAGGCTGAGACTGCCATTCACTATCACACAGCAAGCTTTGATTTGATGTGTGGCTTCCGGGACACCTATCACTCTCTATCATTGCCTGGAGCATAGACGAGCTCCCGTCCCAGCCAGCACTCACAGTGGTGGGCACAGGACTTCATTCCCATACAGCCTGAGCAGCTCACACACATATTTTGGTTTGCAATTAGTATGATTTCTTTTGATTAAAACTGTCATGAAAATGTCTTCTTTATTGGGCAGCACAGTGGTGTAGTGGTTAGCACTCTCACCTAGCAGTAAGAAGGGTCACTGGTTCAAATCCTAACCATGACACTACCTGCCTGGAGTTTGCATGTTCTCCCTGTGCCTGCGTGGGTTTCCTCCGGGTACTCCGGTTTCCTCCCACAATCCAAAGACATGCAGGTAGGTTAATTGGCTTCTGTCCAAAATTGGCCCTAGTATATGAATTGGGACCTAGGATAGTGGGCTCCTTGAGGGAAGGGACTGATGTGAGTGTGCAATGTACAGGGATAGGGACAATGGGACTGGTGTCTTTATTCAACCTTACTAACTATGAAACTATGAAAACTATGACACAGGAAACTTTGTTTTTCCTCGGTGCCAAAAAGGGGAAGCTTGGAATATTGTGATTAGAAACGATTTGACACTAGCCAATAAAAAAAATCAGTTTCTTTGCAGTAGGTTCTAACTGAAGCCCATTTTTGACAGAGAACCCAGCAAATTATTAAGCATAAATGTTGGAGATGTCTAGCAGGGCTGCAATTATAGTTATTGGAGATGGACAATTAGCTAAGTATTGTGTTATATGTGTCTGCTCTAGTGCTGTGATGTCTTCTTATCTTACATGAAGAGCTGTTCTTTATTTCAAATTATTCCTTCTGTAAATCGCAAGCTCTCAGCAATTGTCAACATAATTATGGCTGATTTAAGCAGAATCATTTCAAAAACTGTTTCTAATCAGGGTGTAATTATTTTCTTTGGGGGCCCATAAAAATAAGGAGAAATATGGTGTTAAACAGTTGAAATGAAGCACAATTAAAGAAAACTTAATCTAAGCACTATTTGTCTCTAAACCATTTAACATAACCGTAATACCAGAAAAACAACACTTCCTGTGCATGAAGTCCCCATGGGCTAATAATAGGCATACACGTATAAGCATTTAAAAAAATAAAATAGGAGTCACTTCTCATGCTCAGTATGCTATAACTGTCAGTGGCAAGCAGAGACACATCACACCCCTCTATGACTTCCAATCATAAAGCAAAATAGGGTATTTACAACAAATGAAGTTGGTTGTCTGGTTAAAGAGATCAACTAATTTGCATATTTATAATCAATTCAGCTCCACAAAATGAAACAAGTTAATAGGATTTATTTATAGATAGAAACATTTTTAAACAGTTTTGTCTCTTGAGGTTGTAGCAAAGATTTTATTTGTGGCAGTGTTTTTCTATCTAGTATAGATTATATAGAAAAAGCGAATAAATCAAAAAAACACTGTATAAGAAATTCAATCAAAAAAAGTTATACATAAAGAGAGAAAAAAAAGAGCCGATCACTGGCGGCCATGAGAGGGACTTCAGTCCCGATCATGGCCAAGTCATCAGTGCCCACCTTCCCCCTGCCAGTGCAACCTATTTATAGTAAAAGTGCCACCCATCAGTACCACCCCTTAGTGCCCATAGTGCCACCCATCAGTGCCCACAGTGCCACCTATCAGTGCCCACAATCTGCCTCAACAACAGTGCTTCACCTCATATGCCACATATCCGTGCCCATCAGTGTCATCTACCAGTTCCCATCAGTGCCCATCAGTGCCGCCCATCAGTGCCCAGCAGTGCCACCTATCAGAGCCACCTATCAGTGCCACCTATCAGTGCCCATCCGTCCCATCTATCAGTGGTACCTATCCGTGCCCATCCGTGCCACCCATCCGTGTCATCTTATCTGTGCCCATCTTTGCCCATCAGTGCCACCTTATCTGTGCCCATCAGTGCTGCCTTATCTGTGCCTATCAGTACCGCTTTATCTGTGCCTATTGGTGCCACCTTAACCGTGCCTATCAGTGTCCACCAGTGCAGCCTATAAGTGCCCACCAGTGCAGCCTATCAGTGCCCACCATTGCCGCCTTTAGCAATGGCAGATATATTGATGAAATCTTGCTTATTTGGGTTGGTGGCCCAGATTTGTTCTCTTCCTTCATGGCCCATTGCAATGCTAAGTCTATGGCACTGTCTTTCACACATGTCCTAGATCTCAAGGAACTTGTCTTTTTGGATTTGGTCTTGTCACATCAGGGCCAGACCATTATCACGAATAACCATGTTAATCCCACTGGGAGTAATTCCTAGCTTCATTTTTCCAGTTGTCATCATCCAGAGAAGAGGAATATCCCCAGCGGGCAATTTAATAGACTAAGAAGGAATTGCTCTAGGGACGAGGGTTGCACTCTGCAAGGAGCACTAATGTCTCAAAAGTTTTTAGACAAAGGATACAAGAAGCTTTTAATCTACACAGGGATCCAGAGGCACTATTGGTAGTGGACAATATAAATGCAGTACGATTTATGAAAACTTATTAAAATGACCAGTATAGAAGCATTACCAAAATCATGCACAAACATTACAATATATTAAAGTTAGATCAGAAACTAGGCCCTATATTACCATCTGCTCCACAGGTTACTATCCGTAGAGCGCCTACTGTCAAAAACATCTTGGCCCCAAGTAAACTGCAGAGTACTAACAATAGACCCACTTCAGGCATTATATCCTATTTTGACAACAGAGGTATTTAAATGTAGGAAGAGAGATTGTCTGACGTGCCAATTTATATCACATGGCCGTTCCACCATCTCAGACAACAAGGGTAACATATTTCAAATCAAACAGTTTATTACATGCTCAACATAGGTCATATATACACGTACCATGCGTAAACGTATAGGGAATCATCATAGATACAGTGCATTGCTAAAGGCTGTCACCAGCATAGTGTTCCTGGTGACTTTTTAAAGGCCCACAGGCAGGACATCCATTGCATTGAAGTTATAGCGATTGAGGCACAATGACAGATAACAAGAGATTCTCCCTTTTATGCAAAAGGGAGACCTTTTGGATTGTCAAGTTCGGATCTCTAGCCACTAATGGCCTCAATGAAAGCCTTGAATTACACACGATTATATAACATAGACCTCTGGCTGTATCACGAAGGCCACTTTTAGGTTATACATGTAACAGTACATATGTACATATCTGGGTGCTCTATTGCACATCATGGTGCTCTCATGCAGCACATGGTGTTTGTATTTATTTTTATTTTTCATTTTTCACTGTCACGTTTCAGGCCGCGGAACTGGACATGACATTGATCCTCTTGATCAGTATACACTTTTGTAAGAGAACCAAATAATATGGTTTGGATATCTTCCCTATACCATATTTTGATTAATACAATATGATTATAATGATAAGTTATTGTTTATTGTTAACCACTTCCCATCTGCACTATAGCCGAAAGATGGCTACAGCGCAGACCTACTTTGCTGGGAGGACATCCATAGATGTCCTCCCGTGCTCGAGCGGCCTGCGTGTCCCCTGATGGGCAGGCGTGGTGGGGGGTTTAAGTGCCCAGTAAGCAAGTGGTTAATCATAATATATTTATTTTTATTTTTACACTTAATCCATTTTTTCACATATTTTTCATTTATTTTTATTTTTGTTTGTATGTTTTCTAATTAGTATTATAACATATTATTTTTAAAATGTATTTAAAATTAATTTACAAATGATTTTTATAAATATTTAATCTTGTACTGTATAAATTCAATAGCCCTTTGGATTGAGGGTTAACAATGGGTTAATCTCTGTGTGTGTTCAGGTACTGCCCTGCCCACTCTCTGCCCTCAGCTGTAAGGGCTTTAAATTCATCAGTTGCCGTCACACTCTTGACTTGACAAAGTCATCACAGCAACGAGCTTGACTGACAGGTCCCTCCTGTCCCTCCTGTCTGGCCCTTCCACCCTGACATCATGGTGAGTGACAGCGAACTCCAGCTTGGCTTCCAGTGTCCATGGCCTTACCCCATAGGTGTGCTGCATGATTACGGCGGATTATTTCCTTCCTTCTGCCCACAAGACCCAGCAGACATTAGCCTATCTTCATCCATCTATGCCAGCCTGGTATTGTATGTACTGTAATTGTTCAATAAACAGTTTAGCCTTTACTTTGGCTCGGCACTGTTTGAATGGAGGCTCCACATCCCCATTGAATTCCAGATAGCTCTGTCTGCATCTTCTCTTCATAGAAGGGAAATTGTTAGCTATGATTGGGTCCACTCAGGTGGGTAAAAACCCTAGCCCAAACGGGTTCCACTCAAATTTTACATAACCAATAAAGATCTTCTCACAACCTTTCCACAAATGTTTGTACTCAATCTCTACAGAGTCCATCTTCCCTCTCAATGCTTTGGAAGCCCATAATCCAGATAAAGATCACATACTTTGCTCCAATTACCATTCCATATCCTAATAGAAGTGGATCTAAAAAATATACTTTAAATTAATAACTAAAAAAAATCCAACCACTTTTCCCCAAATCAACTCTATCCCCAACAAGACCACACTGACATCCCTCACCACCTTTGAAAACCTACTCCTACAGAATTCCCCACCTACATTGTATGCCAAATTAATTTTATTTTGTCATACCACTCTCAACCAAACCTACCCAAATACACAGTTACCTGGGCTAAAGATTTAGCTACTACAATAAAGCTTCATTACTTGAGATTTTACGTTCTCCCACAAACTTTCACTTTCAAGTAAAACAGAAATAATTTCAGTATCATCACAATCTGTTACAAATGCCAAGATGTCATCCACCATTATTACCCTTCCCTTTTGGATTATTGTTTGAGATATCAGACCACCAGTAGTAACATGATATATATTGGGAGTAAATCCCCCCTCCCCCATTTTTCCCACTGACTCCCCTCTTTTTCCTATCACCCCCCCCCCAGTCATCATGTTCGTATTCTATTCTATTTCCCCTTATCTTTTTTTATTTCAAATCAAAACTTACTGAGCCCTGCCTGCAAGCCCTACCTAAGCCATAAATGTTGTACCAAGATCCTGCTAACCTTTATGGCAAAGCACAAAGGCAGGAATATTTTTAGATCCACAGATTTACAAATGCTTTTACTTGATATTCCCATCCCTACTGGTATAATGAATGTGTTCCCTAACCTACAAAATAGCTTAATGTGTATTTACATATTTCCAACCAAATTTGAATAGCACCCACTTTATATTTGTTACATGTTCCCATTACCATAGCATATCTTAAAAAAAATAATAATAGTTACCTGTATAAGTGATTTTTATTTGCTTAAAAATACGTACATGTTCCCCCTGCTTTGTAATGTTTAGGAAGGGCTGTAGAGTATTGTTTAAGAGAAATAATCCTGTCTTTACTGTGTTCGCAGTTCTTCATTATCAGCTGTAAACTAGATATGAACACTGTCTGTCCTAAGAAAGAGTTAAAAAAATTATTAAAAATGCATTTTGCACAGTACGTTAATGAGTGACAAAGACACTGAGAGACTGTTCAGAAATTCTTAGAATCAGCAATGACAACTTCTCCTTAGAAACATCTAAAGGGTAACATTTTTTTATTATTATTTTTTTTTTACGTATGCTGTTTGAATGGGAACACATAACAAACACGTAGTGGGATTTTCTCAAAATGTATTGCAAAAGTGTAATTACCCTTTAGTATGCCACTTTGTATCTTACATATCACAAGCATGAGTTTGTTTTATTTTATTTTATTTTATTTTGTATCCTCTATACAATGATAAGCCAAATAAAATCAGATCAGTGCTCATCAAGTTGCCCTCTAACCTTCGACCACATGAGAGGATCAGGAAACCGTTAACTAGTCCTCAGTGTTCTAGGAACAGCTGTTATCAGATTTACAACAGTCGCCTTGCACTTATTAGTCGGAGATTCTGCCAACCTAATCCGTCGGATTTTGCCTGTCGGATTTAGTCAGACGGATTGTGTCCGAAACTGTTGCATACACACGGTCGGACTAAGTTGTCGAAAAGTCAGATCTTTCAGATCGTGATGACGTAATTTCGTTACGATGGGACTACATTCAGGCTAGTAGCCAATAGCTTTGATGTAGGAATTTTATCTGAGCATGCGTGGCACTTGGTCCGATCAAAATTCGCTACGCATGATCGGAGTATGTCCGATCAAACCAGTTGGTCGGGAAATATTTCCAACATGTTGGAAAATTGGGTCCGACGGAGATTCGGACGGAATCAGTCCGATGCATACCACACACAGTTGGATTATCTGACGACACGGTCCGATAAGACACATTCTGACGGATTCTCCGACCATGTGTATGCGGCATTAGACATAAAAGATCTCTTAAATAAAGAGAAGAAAATTCTTGCAATGAAGGAGGGGAAGACAATATAGTGTAGAGAATTTTAAACCCCTGCAGAATTTAGAAGATGGAGCATGTTTGCTTATTAAACTTGTATGTCTCCATGATTACATTAAAAACAATTTAACCACTTCAGCCCCGGAAAGATTTCCCCCCTTCCCAACCCACTTTTTGTGATTCGGCACTGCGTTGCTTTAACTGACAATTGTGCGTCGTGCGACATTGTACCCAAACAAAATTGACGTCTTTTTTTATATAGAGCTTTCTTTTGGTTGTATTTGCTCGCCTCTGTATTTTTTTTTTGTGCTATAAACAAGACAATTTTGAAAAAAAAGCAATATTTTTTTCTTTTTGCTATAATAAATATCCCCCAAAAATATATTAAAAATATTTTTTTCCTCAGTTTAGGGCGATATGTATTCCTTTACATATTTTTGGTAAAAAAATAAATAAATCGTAATAAGCGTATATTGATTGGTTTGCGCAAAATTTATAGAGTCTACAAAATAGGGGATAGTTTTATGGCATTTTTATTATAATTTCTTTTTTATTAGTAATGCCGGCGATATGCAATTTTTATTGTGACTGTAACATTATGGCGGACACATCGGACACTTTTGACACTATTTTGAGACCATTGTCACTTATACAGAGATCAGTGCTTTAAAATGCACTGATTACTGTGTAAATGACAATGACAGTGAAGAGGTTAACCACTAGGGGGCGATGAAGGGGTTACGTGTGTCCTAGGGAAGGATTCTAACTGTGGGGGGATGGGCTTCAACACACATGACAGCGATCACTGCTCTCGAATAACAGGAAGCAGCGATCTCTGTCATGTCACAAGGCAGAACAGAGAAATGCCTTGTTTACAAAGGCATCGGACTAATGGGTGTCTATTAGGTCCGTAAATTTTTGAAAAGCATGTGATTTGAAGCTGAAGCTCTAATTGACTTGTTTCAGGTTGTCGTTGGGGCGCACCCTCCCACTTTTAATTTGAGAAAATCAATATTCGTCGTCGCATCACTTCCGCAAGGTGTCCTCTGATGACCTGTTTGCGCCTCCCAAACTCCAGCCAAGCCAAATTCCAGCTAACACTTCATAAACAATTGCAGCACACAGCTTTTCCTTTTGGACTAAATGTTTTTTTTACAAATAAATAAAAGCTGACTATTGTAAGCATCCCTGTCAGTACTAAATGGTTTGACCATTTCAGGTCAGATGCTTTAAAGTCTCTTAAGCCTAGTACACATGGGCCAAATGTCAGCCAGCATTGGCCGGTTCAATAAAAAACCGGCTGACATTTGGCTTATGACCACAAAAGGCCTGCTGACTGGCTCCCGATCAGTGCTCTCAGCCAGTGCTCTGGAGGGGTGAAAGTCCCCCTGTCAGAACACAATAGCACAGCAGGGGAGATCGCTGTACTAACATCAGATTGTTAGTACAGTGGCACCGACCTGAGCTGTCAGTTTTTTTTGTTAAAAAACAAAAACTTGTGGGGTGTACTAGGCTTTATATATGTTCTTGCACAATGTATCTGTTCGTGTGGTCTGTGCACAAGCACTAATGTAGCTAAGGGCACTCCTCCCAATTTCTCTGTATTTCTCTAAAAAGATTTCTCTAAAAAGATTATCCATGATCCAGTTGCCCATTACAGAGCCAACTTAAGGGGTGTATACCTGACCTCTTGTATCTATTTTGTACCCCATATCCTTGTTTTATTCTCAGTCCTGGCTCTTGTCATCCTGTCATTGAAGCATTCCTAGTTCCATTCCATGTACTCCTATCAGTTTGTTTTCACTCCTGATTCTTGTCTAGTTCTAGTCTTTGTTCTATCTTGCCTGTTATCCATGACCTGCTGTATTTGACCACCTGTGTCTTGACCTCACTAGTACACCTCCTGCCTTGAGCTTGGCTTTATGATTACGCCCAAGCTCAAAACTTTGGCTTAGTTGCTTAGCTCTTTTTATGATAATGACCTTTACTACTTACCATGGCTAATCCAGTCCTTTGCTCACTCCAAGTTACCCCTTTTAAAAATCTGGCAATATATTTCTGAGGGTACCGAAATATGAGCTATTCACATAAAACGTTCCTGAACAGTGGCTGCTAAGTATCATCAGACCTAAACAGAATCCCAACCTTTAATAGGGACATATGCAACTTACTCCCATACTATAAAAAAAAACCAAGACCCGATTTTTAAATAGCTGGATAAACAGATACATCTAAAGTGCTTGTTACCCCAACACTTCATATACCTGATATGTGACTGCTGTACTATGTACTTGTATGAAAACGTATTCTGTTCTCTTTTATTGCTTCCTTTAGGTGAAATCCCTGGTGCTCCTGCCAGTCCCTCTGCTTTCCTATTAAAAATGACCACACTAAGCAGGAGAGCACAATGTGGTCAGTTCTCTAACTATGCTGGGAACTCAGTGTATTCTCCTCCAATGATCAGACTTGCCCTGACACGCCCTCACTGCACAGCCTGTTACAGGGAAGCTCAGTGTGCTGCTGCTTCTCCTCTCCCCCATCAGCTCTTATGCAGCTGGTTACAGAAGAAGGTGGACACTTATAAAGAAGGGGAAAAAATGTATTTATAATGTTATTTTTTTATATCTATACAAAAATGTTTTGCCTTTCATTTCTACTTTAACTGCTTGCGGACCAGCCGCCGCAGTATTCCTGTGGCAGGTTGGCTCCGCTGCACGAAATCATGTTATTGTACGTGGTCCCGCAAGGCTTGCATAGCAGGCGTGCCCGACGCGAGCTCCGTGAGTCCGACCGCGGGTACCGAGAACTCGATGTCCACTGGGATACCCGCGATCGTCTCACAGAGAGGAAGAATGGGGAAATGCTTGTTTCCCCGTTCTCCCTGTCCATGAGATGATCGCGGGTATCCCAGCGGACATCAAGTTTGTGGGACCCGCGGTTGGACGCGCCTGCTATGCAAGCCTAGTGAGATCACGTACAATAACGTTCTGCCTAATGACACTGACACTGATCAAAGCTCCTGTGATCGGGTGCGGTGATCAGTGTAGTGTCACATACAGTCTCCCCCCGGAGTTAGAATCACTACCTAGAACACTTAACCCCTGCAGAGCCCCCTCCTGGTTAACCTCTTCACTGCCAGTCACATTTACACAGTAACCAGTACATTTTTTATTGCACCGATCACTGTATAATTGTGAATGGTCCCAAAATAGCACGAAAAGTGTCCGATGTGTCTGCCATAATGTTGCAGTTTCGCTGTTATTACTAGTAAAAAAATTATTAATAAAAATGCCATAAAACTATCCCCAATTTTGTAGACGCTATGACTTTTGCGCAAACCAAATAATAAATGCTTATTGCGATTTTTTTTTACCAAAAATATGTAAAACACTATGTATCGGCCTAAACTGAGGGAAAAAAAATGTTTTACATATTTTTTGGGGATATTTATTATAGCAAAAAGTAAAAAATAATGTGTTGTTTTCAAAATTGTTGCTCTCTTTTTGTTTATAGCACAAAAAATAAAAACCACAGGGGTTATCAAATGCCATCAAAAGAAACCTCTATTTGTGGGGAAAAAAGGACGTCAATTTTGTTTGGGAACCACGTTGCATGACTGCGCAATTGTCAGTTAAAGCGACAGAGTGCCGAATCGCAAAAAGTCCTCTGGTCTTTGGCCAGCCAAATGCTCTGGGGCTGAAGTGGTTAAACTGAATGGGCTGTTTTACAAGGTGATTGTTTACAATCACTTTAAGAACAAACTAAAGTCCATCAGGTATTAAAGCTAGTAGGTACAACAGCTTTCTTACACAAATCCCTTAACTTAAGAAAGCACACATTAGGTAAAGAAAAAAAATACAGAAATAGACAAAATGAGCACTCAAGTTCAACCAAGAGAGTCAAACCTCTAAAGAATAAAAAAAAAATAAGCTGAATGGTTCTCATTCAAAAGTGCTGTATTTTATAGCAGAACCTTTCATCCAATGCATTTCAGCCAATTAATACACCCCCTTCATCAGAGCTGTAAATGCAAATATTGGCACACTGCCAGCCTTAAATGTTCTGAACACAAAAGCTGATTTACCACCATATTTGAAGCAGTTCTGTTTTATGATTTATATCACATTTTGTGATTCTACATTATTGACATCTATTATAACAATTTAGTCTAAAGACAATTCATTCATATTTTCAAATACTGATATAGTATTTTATTTGCAACATGTCTACTTTGAATGCATGTTAGATACCCTAAATTGCACTGTTTTGTTGTTTTCAGAAATACCCCAATTGTATATTTAATATTCTAAAAATAATGTATTCCGACTGGCAGAGTAGTTACTGTTGTAATGGCCATGACAAGTACAAATATCTGAGACATTTTGGTGTGCTGTCAGAAAGTGCACCACACCTGCAGGATATAATAGAAGTCTATGGCAAAGCACAACTAACCCAGCAGCGTTATAGCGGGCTGAGAACAGTAAGGTTTAATTTACATTTTCAGTTTGTGGTGTGGTGTTTTTACCACCCCCGCCCCAATCACACTCCCTTTAGCTGTAGTGGCCAGGGGTGTACACAGCAGGATGTTTTCGCCCTGTAATGGTTGGTGGGTGTAGCACCTGTCAAACATGACCCATTTGAGTGAAGGCAACCACTCTGCAAATGCGCTGCAACTTTTTGCAGTACAGCAAATCAGGAGTTAAAGAATGTAGCATTCTCAAGCTTTCTCACCACCTACTTTAACCCCTTGGACCCCGCAAAAGGATGCAGTTGCGGGACACTTGCAGAGTGGCCCCATTTACTTGAATGGGTCTCGATTGGCAGACGGCAGCACCCACTAAAGCGACAGGGGGTTTAATTCCTTCTGCAGCATGTGTACACTTTTGGCTGCTGCCTCAGCCTCACCTGATATAAACACATGATTGCCGTGCACTACACGTGATTGAGACACGGTAGTATGGTAATTAGAGGTTTAAATTCGGTGTGAGGTGCCGGCACTGCGCTCGGTAATCTTTGACTTCTCCCATGTTGTTTAGATAGATCTCTACCTCTTTATCTCTCCACTTTCACTTTTAAATTGTATTAAGTAGCTTGCAGTTAACTAGAAAGAAACAATTAGAAAGGCAAGGCATCTTTAAAAAAAAAAGAATATTTTTAGGTATTCTTGTAGATGAGAACTCATAACAAGCACATAGTGGGGCTTTCTCAAATTTGACTGGCAAATGTGGAACTACATTTTAAGCAAGCTTGCCCAATTTATATTGCCCAACCCAAGCCCCCCCCACTCCCTCTCATTTACCTAAGAGCAGTGTCCGTTCTTTCCGTCTTTCCTCCACCCTTTCCCTCTCCATTCACATAAAGGTTTGTGCTCAACCAATCTGGCTGTACAAGTTTATGAAATGCTCTGCAGCACAATTATAATTATCTATGAGTATTTGTGCAATGCGGTAGCCTACAGATCATTTTGACATTGTATTTCTGCTTGATTGACAATAATTTGTTATATCTAGAACACTTGAGACAGGTACTTGAAATTCTTTTAGCAAGAGATTTATCATTTGGTGTAAGAGCTTCATGTATATCCTCTTAAGCTTGTGTGAAAAATGAAGTGCTTCTTCTATTTATTTACTATTTACTGAATTTCTGTGTATAAGCAGGCCATATTGAGTAATAGGGCAAAATGTCTCCCCGAAGCATACTTACATATAAGGCACCATCATCTTTTTGCTCATACAGCAGGGAAAATACTATACCAGTTCAATAAACAAGTTGTAAAAAGGGTTTTATGCAACATTAAAAGGTAACATTAAAACATTTATTAAACAAGGTACTGAACTGCCTGAGTGTTTTCTCTCAAATTTAAGGCGATTACTGTTCAATGATGACATTGTTTAACTCAACACATCAATATATTTATTTAAGTAGGTGAAACTATTACAGCTTTGTATATTTATTAGATGTATCTGAAACTTCATAATAAAGTAAATGACCTTCCCCAGAGCAACATCTTTATCTCGGTTATCTTCAGTTTTGCATAGCTTCTAAAATTTGTGCACATATATCTGCAGATGTTATTATAGCATACCTATGCTGTTCATTTCGCTATGTGTTGGTTTACATCATCTAGAACCCAAAGCTGGTAGTTTTTGAAGTAGAGCATTTAGTGCTAAAATCAAGTGGGAAAAAAATGTATTCCCCCAGATTCACTGATCTCTAACCTTTACCTGACCCTTCACATTTAACTTCCCTACATCCAAGCCCTAAAGTGTATTTTTAAGTGATATTAAACCCTTGTTTTTTGGGCACTTTCAGCAGCTGATTTAATCACCTACTGGCATGCAGTTTCTTTATAATTAAAGTCCTTCATATGTTCCAAATTAGGACCGTGCTATGATTACTTCCCTATGGTTTCAGGTGCCGATTCGTTTCTCTTGGAGTCACCTTTGCATGCAGGGACTAGAATTGTGTCTCCCTACACTGTATGCATCAATAGAAACACACAATCCTGTAGCTTAATCAATTGACAGCTGCGCTATAACCGAATGATGGCTACAGCACGACCGGCCAGTTTTGGGAGGGTGTCATATGATGTCCTCCTGAAAATGCACCTGCTGCGGCACGCTCTGTGATCACTGTGTCCTCTAGGCACAGCTGATCACAGATGGGGGTAAAGAGCCAATCAGCAGCTCTTTACCACATAACGAGCTGTGTCCACTCGGCAAGCCGTTAAAATGAATGCATCGTTCTAAAAAGGTAGCACAACACTAAAACCCCTACAACCCAACATTTACCATAATCCTTAAGGACTTACTTTAGAGTGGGCAAGAAAATGCTCTCAAAGGGACAACCATACAAGGAAAGAGTTTTGGTTGTGGCCAAAACATAACAGAAGAAGTCAGAAATCAGAAGTTTCTTATCGTTTGTACAACTTATGTAAAGATTTCCAGGAAGGAAAGGCAGATCTGCCCACTAAAGACTCAAAAAATTTAAAACCTCACAAAGTCTCTATTCCTTTCAGCTCTACCCAAAAGATTTTAAAAAAATCATAAACATAATAAAACATTTGGGATAGAGTTGGAATGTAATTGTAAGCCATAAACCCTGATCCAAACCCTAACACAAACCATCAGTGGCCAAAACAAAGCAAGATTCTGATTCAGAAAACCATTGCTTATTCTCATAAACACTTTGTTTGGAATCTTCTAAACTTGGCTCCCATTAGAGGCCTTTTATGTGCCTAAATTTTTCCACACAATTTCAGCTGAAGTTGGTTTGTTGATGTGACATTTGGGGAAACCCAGCTAACTGGTGCCTTGCTGCTCACTAATTGGACTCCTGTGACCCATAGAAGAAGCCCAGCCTAAAAAACTAAGGGCGGTCTTCTCCTTTAAGCCTTTAAGGATCAGGAGAAATATTTGGACCCTGGATCCCCTTTTCAAATAGTAAAGGTATTGGCCCACACTTTGATAAAACCAATTGTGCCTCACCACTGAAAGCATCAATAATATACATTTTTTTTACTTACAGTATTAGGCCCCTTTCACATGGGACGGATCCGTAATGATCCACCCTGTGATTATCCGCTTGCTCAGTTCGGATGGCTGTGTTTATCCCCACTGAGCCGGCGGATGACAATGTGCAGGGACCGTCCTGTCAGCTCTCCGCTCTCCTCTATGGGGGTTCGGATGAACACGGACCGTCTGTCCGTGTTCATCCGATCCACTCTGCAGAGATTTTCCTCCGTCTGCAGAATCGGACCATTGCGGAGACGGACGATATTGGGTGATGAACATCCGCAGACACCCGCTATCCCATAGGATTGCATGTATGTCCGTATTTCATCCGCAAATGGATGGATGAAATATGGACATACTGTTCGCATGTGTGAAAGGGGCCTTAGCACCACATATTCTGCCACTTTACATAACATTAAAATAAAAGCATCTTGTCATGCTCACTGGAAAACAGAGCTGGCTCCAGACACTGATCAGAGGGGAGTGTTGAACTTTTAATGTGTACAAGCCCTTATTATGAAAGAAATCATAGGACATGTTATATGAAAGATATGTAAGGTGGCATATACTTCATTTTGGTGAGGCATCACCTTCCTATGACTTCAACTGTTGGGATATGTACCAATGTCTTCACCTGAACTTAATTTTCTCTCTTGTGTGGGTGATATTTGTACAACTGATTTTCAGTTGGAAAGGTTAAGGGCCCTCTACACCTCTGGGCCCTGGGCTATGACCTAGATTGCCCATGTTGTAATCCACCACTATTCTAAACATTCCAGTGAAAATGTCACAGAATGACAGTTCTTGAAGTAGATCATCTCCTGTGCATTATATGTGACATTTTTGAATTTTGAAACATAAAATGTACCTTTTCTAAACACTTATACCAAAAGAAACATAGCTACACACATATATAGATCTATATATAGATATATATAGATCTATATCTATATATAGAAATATATAGTGCCTTGAAAAAGTATTCACACCCCTTGAAATATTCCATTTTCCACATTTTGCTATGTTACAACCAAAAACATAAATGCATTTTATTGGGCTTTTATATGAAAACAGTGTAGCACTAAGAATCAAATGTTGAGTATGGGCATATCAACATACTGTGATATACAAAATAAATTGTGATTAGCATATACAAAAAAACTCTAACACCATCATCTGATTGATAGTGTCTCTAAATAAAGTGCACAGTTCAAATTATGAATCAACATTGGTAGTATAGTCCCATTGGAGATTAAACATTAATCCATTAGTATATATTGATGGGAAGGAATCCAGGAGTGCAGGACTAAAGGAGTCACGGCTCTCTGTGTGCATCCACCACCCAGGGGAGAAGATTAAATAAGCTTACCAGAAGATAGCATCAATCAGGCATGTGATATCAAAGCTCTGGATAGCGAGTGGTCCAATTCCTCCTTCTCAGCTGAGCCACCTCAGGCATCCTCGACCCCGCATATGAGAATATGGATCAGGATGGCAATGTCCCAGATGGTAAAAAAAACCTCCTTCCACCACAAAACTGTTTGGTAGGTTTATGGTTAACAGCATCCATAAAAAACAACAAAAAGCCTCCACATGAAATGAAAAACCGCGTGGTTATGGGTTTATTTGGAATAAAAGGGCTTACATAGATACCAAGATGTATTACGTCAAGTAAAAAATCCCCTCTGTGTTCACAAAAGCATAACATTCAAAAAGGCGCAATAGCATGGAAAGGATTCATCATACCAGATGTGTTTCGTCTACAAAGACTTAAACTGGTGTATTCTTTTATACGATAGACCAACACAAAGTGGCACATAATTGTGAAGTAAAAGGAAAATGATAACTAGTTTTCACATTTTTTTACAAATAAATATTTGAAAAGTGTGGCATGCCTTTGTATTCAGCCCCCTTTACTCTGATACCCCTAACTAAAATGTAATGGAACCAATTGCCTTCAGAAGTCACCTAATTAGTAAATAGTTTCCCATTGTGTGTAATTTAATCTCAGTATAAATACAGTTGTTCTGTGAAGCCCTCAGAGGTTTGTTAGAGAACCTGAGTGAACAAATAGCATCATGAAGGCCAAGGAACACATCAGACTGGTCAGGGATAAAGTTGTGGAGAAGTTAAAAGCAGGGTTAGGTTCTAAAAAAATATCCCAACTGTTGAACATCACGGAACACTGTTCAATCCATCATCTGAAAATGGAAAGAGTATGGCACAACTGCAAACCTACCAAGGCATGGCTGTCTAACTAAAATGACAATCCTGGCAAGGAGAGCATTAAACAGAGAAGCAGCCAATTGGCCCATGGTAACTGGAGGAGCTGCAGAGATCCACAGCTCAGGTGGGAGAATCTGTGTACTTCACAAATCTGGTCTTTATGGAAGAGTGGCAAGAAGAAAGCCATTGTTGAAAGGAAGCCATAAGAAGTCCTATTTGCAGTATGCGAGAAGCCATGTGGGGAACACAGCAAACATGTGGAAGAAGGTGCTCTGGTCAGATGAGACCAAAATGAAACGTTTTGGTCTAAAAGCAAAATGCTATGTGTGGCAGAAAATTAATACTGCACAGCACCCTGAACACACCATCTTCACCACGAAACATGGTGCTGGCAGCATCATGTTGTGGGGATGCTTTTCTTCAGCAGGTCACCTTCCAGCAGGACAACGACCCTAAACATACAGCCAGAGCTACAATAGAATGGTTTCGATCAAAGCATATTAATGTGTTAGAATGTCCAAATAAAATTCAGACCTAAATCCAATTGAGAATCTGTGGCAAGACTTGAAAATGCTGTTGACGGAAGGTCTCCATCCAATCTGACAGAGCTTGAGCTATTTTGCAAGGAAGAATTGGCAAACATTTTACTCTCTAGACGTGCAAAGCTGGTAGAGACACCCCCAAAAAAGACATGCAGCTGCAATTGCAGTGAAAGGTGGTTCTACAAAGTATTGACTCAGGGGGAAAAAATACAAATGCATGCCACACTTTTCACATATTTATTTGTAAAAAAATTAGAAAACCATTTATCAGTTTCCTGCCACTTCACAATTATGTGCCACGTTGTGCTGGTCTATCACATAAAATCCAAATAAAATACATTTACGTTTTTGGTTGTAATATGACAAAATGTGGAAAATTTCAAGGGGTATGAATACTTTGTGATAGACAGATAGATAGACAGATAGATAGACAGATAGATAGATAGATAGATAGATAGATAGATAGATAGATAGATAGATAGATAGATAGATAGATAGATAGATAGATAGATAGATATACAAATAATTAAATAAATATACATCTAACAGTATATATATATATATATATATATATATGTACTGTATATCTGACTTGATATTCCACAAAATGTGAATTTTATTATGTTATTCAATGATTACTAGCCATAGTTTATATGTATTCATAATGCATCACTATTTAGTACCAGATGTCAACTTTTCAAATGATCTTTACAATAACTATGTGAAAAGCTTGTGAATGGCTAAGAAACATAGAGATACAGGGTAGGGTTGTTCTGCCCCTTAGAAACCAATCAGATTAAAACATGCACTGGAGAATTGCATTTGAAAAATGTAAGGCAGAATCTAATTGGTTGCTATGGGGCAAGACAGACAGCTTATATTTCAGACTGTGATAAATGAGGCTGGCCATTTTACATACATAAATAAGCATATGTTTTTGTATAATCTGTCTTGAAAAAAGATCCAGACCAATGACTGAAATATCAATTGTTTTAGTGCTGTAATAAAGTTTATACTTTATGGCGTCATCAGCCATTTATTTACTGTGCTGATAGATCTGCACCTTAGCTATTTGTAGAGCTGATTTTAGTTGCAATTGAAACAAAATGTAACAAACTTTGAGCAAAGTAAAGGAGGTTTTTTTACTTTCAAATACAGAATGGAGAAACTGTTCACATCAACTACCTCTCTTCCCTCCAACCACTCGTACTAGCCCAAAGTGTAGTTTTATGTTAGGCACAGCACTAACCCTATTAGAACCCACCTTTAAGCGTATTTATACCCAAAAATAAAAATAAATTTTACTGCAGCTTACCAGTTCTTAGATGTGATGGCTGTATTTCCTAGAGTGACAATGCTCATATTCTGTATCTACAATCTAATTGGACTGCAAACACATTCTCTTCACCTTATCTGCTTCTTTGTAGTTTATAAAAGATAAGATACCGTATTTTCCGGCGTATAAGATGACCTTTTACACGTAAAAAAATTGGCCAAAAAGCAGGGGTCGTCTTATACGCCGGGTCAGCTCCTCGGATGCCGGCTGGGTGTTCGGTAATACTGTATGTAGCTTTGGCTACATACAGAATATACCGCTGAGCCAATCCTGGTGAGCGATGTATTCAAATTAATACAAAGCCTGCTCGGATTGGAGTAACGACCTCTGCCAATCCGAGCAGGCTACTCTGTAGCCTGCTCTGATTGGCTTGGAGAGTCAGAGCGGCACGGGCTGATGATGTTACAGCCTCTGCCAATCCAAGCAGGCTTTGTATTCATTAATAGAATACATCGCTCGCCGTGATTGGCTCCAGCAAATGCAGGAAGAAGGAAGAAATATGAAGCCTCGGAAGCCTCGAAAGCCGGGTCGTCTTATACGGTAAGTACAGATTTAAAAGCATTTTTGTCCTGTAAGATTAGGGGGGTCGTCTTATATGCCGGGTCGCCTTATACACCGGCAAATACGGTAGTTGAAAAAGCTGATAATATTGTTTAACCACTTGCCAACCGCTGCACGCCACTATACGTCAGCACAATGGCAGGCGTGGGCAAATGGGCATACCTGTACGTCCCCTTTAAGAGGCGGGATAGCGGATGCTCAAGCGCCCGCTACGTACAGTGTGACCGTGCCCGCGGGAGCGGTGGACTCAATGTAAACAAGACAGTTCTCCTTTCTGCTTTGTGTCAAGACAGAAATCACTGCTCCCTTCAGTGCCGGCGAATTTCTCAATGGTGCTTCTGTCTCAACTTAAAGTGCTTAATACAAACACCGACCCGGTGCTCCCACCACCACCGAATAGAATGGCCACTCACCAGACCTAGTCTGTGCTTTCTCCTTTGGTTCATTTAGGGATAACCATTCCTTCACTGATCACATCAATAGTTTCTCCTCATGAAAAGTAAAATCTCTCGTACTAGTTGACTCAAAGAGATATACAAAGGACCATCATAGTGTAGCAAGTAAATGCAAATTTATTAAAAATTTGTTTAAAATCTATCAGGTGTGCACTCACATAAGCCAGTGCCCCGGCCGGCACCAAGCTTGTCCAGCAATGTACGTGGAAATGGGAAACAAATCTACCTCTCCCTCCGTTCACAGCCTTCAGTGGTGACCCAGTGGTGGCCATTCTATTCGGTGGTGGTGGAAGCACTGGGTCAGTGTTTGTATTAAGCAATTTAAGTTGAGACAGAAGCACCATTGAGAAATTCGCCGGCACTGAAGGGATTGCTTATATTCATGCACTATATATATTTATGCACTATGCACTTTTTCTATAGGAGGAACTAATGCATTTGTGATATTATTGTTACATTATGCTATAGTTTGGTCTATATTGTATGTGGTCTACAAAAAGTATTTTTTGTCACATTGTTGGAGTTGTTTCCTGTAGATAATTTTTAAAGATATTCACAGCAATCCTATATAATTTGGGGTATTTGAGCACTTTAGCCATTTGTGGTCTGATTAGGGCAAATTTTATATATATTTTGCAGTATAATATATATTTGATACCAGTGCGGAGGTTGGTGACTTGGCTGACAGGCATACCCTGCAGTGGTGCCATCACAGTTTTGGGTTTATAGTTTGAAAAGCGGTGTTTAGTTTTGCTATATTTTTTTGTTTTAGTGAAATATTTTGTAGTGGTATTAACACATTGATAGGTTTATAATTTGAATCACAGGGTTTATATTCTACCGAATATGTCTTTGGAAGTACGGTAATATAATAAAAAGTAAAGTTAGCACAACCCTCGTTATATATACATACAAATTAGATTGACTCACCTAGTGATATTTCTATATTAGGTTGACGCAAACAGATACATTTTATATTGTACATTGCATATTTTTTAGCCCTGATCACTGTATTAGTGTTACTGTTCTCCAAAAAGTGTCAAAAGTGTCAGTTATGTGTCTGATTTGTCCACCACAATATTGCAGTCTCGCTATAAGTCACTTATCACATTCAATACTACTAAAAACAATAAATAAATAAAAAAATCCCATAGTTTGCAGATACTATGGCAGTTATTTACTAAAGGCAAATCCACTTTGCACTGCAAGTGCACTTGGAAGTGCAGTCGCTCTAAATCTAAAGCCGCGTACACACGGGAAGACCCCCGAAGACGGAAGACCCCCGGAGCTGTGCAATAAAGTATTTTATCTCGTGTGTTGTGATTTTTTTGGTACTTTTATTTTACAGGTGAATGGGTAGGGGTACATTGTACCCCATACTCATTCACATAGGGTGGGGGGCCGGTATCCGGGGGCCCCCTTATTAAAGGGGGCTCCCGGATTCCGATAAGCCCCCCGCCCGCAGACCCCGACAACCAACGGCCAGGGTTGTCGGGAAGAGGCCCTTGTCCTCATCAACATGGGGACAAGGTGCTTTGGGGTGGGGGGGCCGCGCGGCCCCCCTTCCCCAAGGCACCCCCCCATGTTGAGGGCACGCGGCCTGGTACGGCTCAGGAGGGGGGGGGGGCGCTCGCTCGCCCCCCTTTCCTGGCCGGCCGGGTAGCGTGCTCGGACAAGGGTCTGTTGTGGACTTGGGGGGGGCGATTTTTTCCGGCGTTGGGGTTCCCCTTTAAGTCCACACCAGGCGGCGGGGCCAGCGACGTCTCCTTCGCGGGCCCCGCCTACCTGGATACTTGCTCGAAATGAGCGGACTTTTCTCCGGGCGGGAAAAGTCCGCTCATTTCAAAAGTACGGCGGACTGGCACACACACGGGCGGATTGTCCGCTGAAATGCGAGTCCGACGGACAGTATTACGGAAATTCCGAAATACTTAGTCCGCCAGACTGCACGCTGAAAAAGTCCGCTGAAGCCCACACACGAGCGGACTGTCCGCTGAAATGTGTTTCGGCGGACTAAGTAGGCCAGACAGTCCGCCCGTGTGTACGCGGCTTAAGGGGTAGATCTGTAATGAGTGGAAGCTCTGCTGATTTTATCATCCAATCATGTGCAAGCTGAAATGCTGTTTTTTATTTTCCTTGCATGTCCCCCTCCGATCTACAGGGACTTTACTTCCAAGTGCACTTTCAGTGCAAAGTGGATTTGCCTTTCGTAAATAACCCCCTATAACTTTTGCGCAAACCAATTAATATCATGAAGAAATTAGATTTTTACATTTTTCTTTTATTGGGTATGTTCTATAGCAGAAAGTAAGGGTCTGCCCATTACACATCCATCAAAATGTTCACCACCCACATAGAGCAAAAAGCAGCCCATATAAGACTCTTGGTCTGCCAGTTATTAACTCACATTACATAATGGATAACTCTGCAAATATCAGACCATGGGGATTGAATGGCAGGACACACATACAATATGTGGATGCAACACACTGAAATATAACCATATCATACATGGATCTGAATATCTCTGAATATATCATATATAAAATAATATAACACATAATCAAATATATACAGCATAAATATTCATAAAGTGCTTGAAAACAATAATATTGAAAGACATGTTAAATAAAGTGTTCATTATAATAATATGCTATATGCAGAGCTGGACTTACCATTGGGCTTGACTGGGCTCAAGCCCATGGGCCCCACCCAATAGGGGGCCCCGCCGAGATACATAGCTGAGTGTACTCGGCTTGGCTCAGCTCACAGTCACGCCCAGTCACGCCCTATGATGGACATAACCAGGGACTGGGCGTGACTGTGAGCCAAGCCGAGTACACTCAGCTACTCTCGGCTTCACTCGGGACTGCGAGAGGACCCGAGAACCGCTGTAACGACATATTCTTGCTACACCCCACACTAGTCCACATTAAGGATACACTAAGAAGGGGGAAAGTGGACATGTTGTTACACTCACTGGACTTTTGCATTTTAGACGTAACAGTAAAGTGATTTTCTGGAGTGAAATACAGGACTTACAACTCCGTTTGACTGTTTAGATGTTGAATTTTAAAAGCAACGAACTTCTGTCAGATTAGCAAACCTGTGAGATGAGCAGGGATGCTGCTGCTTTTAAAATTCAAGACCTAAGTAGTCAGACGGAGTTGTAAGTCCTGTATTTCACTATATATACTGACTTTACTGTTATAAATACGTGTAAAATACAAAATTCTGGTGGGTGTAACAACATGTCTGCTTTCCCCCTTCTTAGCCCTTATACACACGGTTGGAGAATCCGTCGGAATGTGTCCTATCGGACCATTTTGTCGGATAATCCGACTGTGTGTGGTATGCATCAGACTGTTTCCATCGGAATATCCGTCGGACCAAATTTTCCAACTTGCTGGAAATATTTTCCAACAAACTGCTCCAATCGGACATACTCCGATCATGTGTAGAGAATTCCGATCGGACTAAGTGCCACGCATGCTCAGATCAAATTCCTACATCAAAGCTATTGGCTACTAGCCTGAACGTAGTCCCATCGTAACGAAATTACGTCATCACGTTCTGAAAGATCGGATTTTCCGACAACTTTGTCCGACCGTGTGTATGCAACAGTTTCGGACACAATCCGTCGGACAAAATCCATCGGACGGTTAGAATGTCCGACCGTGTGTACAAGGGCTTAGTGTATCCTTACTGTGGATGCATGTGGGGTGTAGCAAGATGGCAGCGACAAAACGTCACTAGCAAACTGCAATGGATCGCCGAAAATGTAGTTTCACTGCCGAGAGGACCCGAGAGCCGCCGTGATACACAGGACTCTATCTCGGTGGTGCCATTTTTAAACTTCAAGACTGCAATGACAAGGCTGCACATGACACTGGGGCAAGGCTACACAAAGGCTACACAAAGGCTACACTGACAAGGCTGCAATGACACTGGACAAGGCTGCAGATGGATGGGCAAGGCTGCAGATGGACACTGATAAGACTGCATTGATGGGCATTTAAATGTAAGTTTTTTCCTTAAACTTCCCTCCTAAAAGTTTTTTTCCTTAAAATTCCCTCCTAAACTTGTTATACGCCAATAAATACGCTAATCTATAGAAGCTAGGGCCCAAAAGTGACTCAAGCCCAGGGACCCCCACCATCCTAAGTCCTGCCCTGGCTATATGTAACTGTAATTAATCCCAAAAACCAAAATGTAATATGTTGCAGCTTACCAATCATTAGATGTGGTGGCTGCATCACTTTGTTGTCTTTTTGTTTTGGCTTTGTTCCCTCTGTTTTTACCTGGTAATCTGGCCAGTAACACACTTTCTGTATTAGTGAGACACCACTCTGGATGAATGAGAACAGGAGGTATAGTAGACAGTGACATTGTCAATCTGGGGGGAGGCAGGTGTTAAATGTATTAGCAGATTTAAATACACCAACAGACTAAAGCCAAACTCCAGCTAATGCCGCGTACACACGAGCGGACTGTATGGCGTACTTAGTCCGTCGAAACACATTTCAGCGGACAATCCGCTCGTGTGTGGGCTTCAGCGGACTTTTTCAGCGTGCAGTCCGGCGTACTAAGAATTTCGGATTTTTCGAAATTCTGTCCGTCGTACTTTTGGTTTCAGCGGACAATCCGCTCGTCAGTATGCTAGTTCGACGGACTAAGAATGGTGCATGCCCAGAAAGGATTTACACGGCGGAAGGGTGCTTTGCTGTGTCTTGGACTTCCTATTTCTAGTCCCGTCGTACGTGCTGTACACGTCATCGCGCAAGCTTTCGACAAACTGTTTGTGCATCCGTGTGTGGTCAAGTCCGTTCAGTCGAAAGTACGACGGACTGTCCGTCGGATTGTATGACGAACTAAGTACGCCATACAGTCCGCTCGTGTGTACGCGGCATAATACCTTATAATCAGTTACAGCTGTTTTTTTTTTTTTTCATTTTGGGATAAAGGTTTTACATGAATAAATAAAAAGCTGATCTTTTATTTACACCCCTGTCAGTGTTAAATGGTTTGTCTCATCCATTGTAAAATGATACATTCTGCTAGAGAGCTTGTGCTATTGAAAAGCAACAGACTTGATGGCTGGATTACCAGATGAAAATAGAGAAAAGCCTACAAAAGAAAATAACTGAAAATAACTCATCTAAGCCCTTGTACACACGGTCGGAGAATCCGTCAGAATGTGTCCTATCGGACCGTGTTGTCGGATGTGGTATGCATCGGACTGATTCCGTCGGAATATCCGTCGGACCAAATTTTCCAACATGTTGGAAATATTTTCCGACAAACTGGTCCGATCGGACATACTCCGATCATGTGTAGCCTACTCCGATGGACAAGGTGCCACGCATGCTCACATTCAAATTCCGACACGGAAGCGTTCGTTCAGGTAAAACTACTGCTCGTAAGCGATATAGCACATTCGTCATGCTGCAATGTTAAAAATTCTTTCATCAAGCGCATTCTCTTGTTCTTTACAATGCTACAAGAACGAACTTCTTTGGATGCTCATAGTCACACACACTTCTCCCGAACGTATTTCATTACTCTTTTTTAACCATTTCAGCAATACAATTTTAGTTTGCGTCACATCTACACAATTTTAGATTTTGTTCATTCTTTTTTGGATGTTTTTTTATTTTTAATTCCTAAAAATCTCCTTTAAAGACAGTTTGCCCATTTCTCCTTTTTTTGGGGTGTTTTTTGTGTGTAAACTTACCACAACAACATTATTTTATTTTTTATCTTTTTTAATCTACAGGAGGTTTTTTAGTGTTGGTACCCCTTGTTATTCATTTCACTTTGTATTTTTGAAATGTACCTGCCTGCTCACAAATAAACTGGCCTTTTGGAAGGAAAACACATTACACAAGTATTTCATCAAACAAAAAAAAAACTTTATATTGGTCTCTATAAAATAAAAATAGGAACGCAGCGCTGGAGAAACTTCTTACTTTGGTGCAGCCTTTGGTCCCCAGGGCAGACATGAACAAATTAGAATAGAAAAAATTGGTGGCCTGAGGAGTACATATCTCAGGGATAGAAGTCTGGTCCCAAAGTCCTAGAGAACAGGAAATGCAGATGTCATTTATGTCCCCAGGATTTGGCTCTTCAAGAGGCTGCATCTTCTGGCAGACCAGACTGAACTCAGGCCATCACTCTCTCGTCTTCCTTGGGCACTTCCCACCAGGCATCCTTCCAGGCTGTGGCTGGGCTCCTGTAGTTGGGGCAGCAGGAGAAGGAGGGCATTGGTCGACCTCCTGGCTGCCACTTGCCACAGCCTCCCCCCGACTGAGGTCTTCCTATGTATGAAAAGGGGACATAGTTTTAGTTTTTTGATCATCAATCACACCATTTTGTGCTCCTGGCTTTTGATAATTGAATGTTACCAAATAGAACAGACTATCATTCTGAGACCAGCATTTTTTCTTTCCCGTCCCAATCATTTTTGGTCACTACTGTCTATTGAGTTGTAAACCACTTTGAGAAATCACAACTTACTGATCAAGAAGAACATCTAGTTAACATCATTAAATGTAACACAAGAAATAAGTTCAACGATGCAATACCTGTCTCAAGCTGGGCCCCACCACATGTTGCTGCCTGGAAGGCCCAGGTTGGACGCTGGAAGCCTCAGCTGGGGGTGAAGGATGCCTTGAAGGAAGACTGGAGAGTGGTGGCCTGAGTGGTGGCCTGGGTACCCCTTGGTCTACCAGAAAATGCACCCTGTCAAAGTGAACCATCCTGGGGTAATAAACAGCATCTGTATCTCCTGCTCTCAAGGACTCCAGGTGCTTCTTTCTCTCCCTGAAATATGTAATCCTCATGGCCCCAATTTTCCTATTCAGATAGGCCATGTCTGCCGTGGGGGCCATGATCCGCACCAAAGAAAGCAGTTTCTCCAGCGCTGCATTCCTCTTTGTTATGTCGGCATAAAACTTGTTGTGGAACTGCCACAGGCAGGCCATCTCCTTGTACAGTTCTATGATTAGCCACATAAAATTTTCATTTTGGAATGGATCCATATTGTCTGCAAGTCACAACACAAGACAAACCCTCAAATACTAATAATGCCATTAAAAACCCTCCTAATCTTGTCCCAACATCAGCCTAGATTGAAGCAGTCTAGTCTAGTGAAGCACCAAGTTAAAAATGTTACCTTCGTTTGCATGTTCGTCACGTCCACGCCTCACTCATTCCCAGATCGTACGGACGATACACTCGTGTTGCGTTTTATATACAATGTGCATGCGTGAAACTCCGCCCACCCCTGACGTTCTTTCTAGACTATTCCCCGCCCCTTCGCTTCTGGCGCAGTGGGGAGAGCACATGGCGGAGAGAACGCAGGTGCACACTAATAATAGTTCCACTAACGAGGAGGAGGGTGAGGAAAGCCCGAGGCCTGAAACGTCCCGATCCAGCAAGACAAGATTTAAGGCCTCAAATATGTCTTTTGGAGAGATGTTGGAGATGGTCGACATATTGAACAGGACCGACTATGATGGGAAGTATGGACCTTACCCAAACCCAAATATCAGAAAGGCCAAGATCATGAATAAAGTTGTGAAGAGTCTTCATAAGAATTTTGGGGTACACCGATCCAAGGATCAACTGAGAAAATGCTGGTCAGACCTAAAACTGAGGGAGCACGAGCAGTACCTAAGGATCAAGCGTGTTCTTAAAAAAAGTAAGTAGTTGTCGTGTGTTCATATGATTATTCTTGCTTGCATACTGCTCCATGTGCTTTGATTTCATGTTGTGCATTTTAAAATGGCCACTTTCAAGTTCATGGTTTCATTCGTTCGTAAGAAACATCGTTCTGCAGGGAAGTATTCCACCTTAACAAAGTGTACCCAATAATGTTCTCACCTTGTAACTCGGCCCAAAAACACAATTGTACAACACTTCCAAGCAATGTTTCAGATTCCTATTTCGGCCCTCTGTGTGCTAATTATTCTTTGTTTACATTCTCATAGGGGAGAGAAGACTCGGCAAGTATGAGGACACCAGGGACCACACCCCTCCCAAAAAAGGGCAACATCCAAAAGCAGAAACAGAGGAGCAGGAGGAGGAGGCGGAGAAGGAAGGAGAGATTGTGGAGGTTGGACAAATTGTCACTACAACAGGTGAGTGTCAGAGAACACAGCTTCCGGTAAGCTCAGCAATGTATATCACCATATTTTTATTACATGGTGTGTTTTTTTGCTTTGCTTTGTAGGTGATGTGGAAGAAGATTCCCGTTTTACCAGTGAAAGTGCCCAGATCTTGATCGGGGAGATAATGGGGTGCAATCGTGATTTGGAAATTATCCAACAAAACATCAATGATGTAAAAAATAAAATGAAGAACATCATTGATGTTTTGGGGAGAGTGTGAAACAACAAAAACTAGATAGGGTTTTATTTTTGCTATTTTAAAAACAAAATGTTGTATTTATCAAAATTTCAAATTTGAAAGATGCACAGAGTGTGTAAACATGCTCTATCTCCCATCATGGGGGATCAATGTACATGTTTTGTGGAAATTGTCTGAGATGAAGGGGTTGCAGCCCCAAAGCATGTACATTGATCCCCCATGATGGGAGATAGCACATGTTGACACACTGTGTGCATCTTCCAAATTTGGATTTTTCAGGGGTGACACCTGAAGGCAATATCAGCCCAGTTTGTACATACTCAGGTCTGATATTGTCTTCACTTTTCAAAGTTGAACTTTGTAAGTTCCTGTGTTTAGTATTTTACGGTTTAATACATGCCTGTTTACACAAAAACAACAAGGAAACAAAATTCTGATTAAACTCTGTTTTGGATACACACAATCTTTTGGTTTGTTGTAAAAACCTTTTCAAAACGCACATGTGAATGTGCTTGTATTAAAAAGTTGAATTATCAACAATGTGTGGCTTCCTTTTTCATTGCGCATTAAAATGTATTTGTAGTCAAATTTTAGTTTGTGCTGAGAAAGAGTGTGATTTACTAAAAGCAACTCCACTTTGCACTCCAAGTGCAGTTTCAGATGTATTTTTGCAGTGCACTTGTAGTGCATAGTGGATGTGCCTTTAGTAAAAAACACCCAGAGTGAGGTGTAAATTTGGACAATCATGCCATTTTCCTGCCATGGTGCTGAAAATGAGCACGATTTTGGTCAGTAATGCACTACATACATTAGTTACAAAAAGAAGGTGTGTGTGTAGCAGACCCACAACATAATAACATTATCTGAGGAAGAGACGGTTCCCTCATCTCGCTTTGAACTTGGGTTTGCACTGTTGGTGAAAAAGGCACAACTTAAAAAAAAATGGCAAAGTGGGAGGCCACAGTCTGCCATTCCTGTGGCGTTGAAGGACACTGTGTAGTGAAACAAGAACAAAAATTTGTAATTTGACAAATCAACATTGCAAGCAGATTAGACACCCACATTTTTGGTCTAAATTAGTATAACATTTTGGGAACTGAGTATTTAAAGCCTAAAGTATAACCCCCCCCATCCCCCCCCCATATGATGGGCCCTTGCTAAAAAATGAGGGGGGATGTTTAGAACAGGTAACCCTCTACACTTGATTGAGAGCTGAATGCCTAAATAATGTGTGATACTTTGTGAAGCCCCTCCTTACTTACACTATTGGCAGCCCACCGGACAGGTAAGAAGTGTCATAATAACAAAATGAAAACAAAACGGAAGCACATTTTGACATTCTGCTATTACATAGCAAGAAAATTAATGTGTTAAAAACACATTTGAAAGTATTGAGGCAGGCCCTTACACTACATGCTTTGGTGAATTCGTCCATAAATGTGATCAATAAAGGTAGGTATAGTGTGTATTGGGTTTGGTCAAGTCATCAGATAGAGGATTGCTATCAGCTGAGCTAGCAGTTGGGGGGAGGGGGGTTCCTAATGAGTTTGGCACAACCCCAAAAATTAAAAAAATAAAATAAATAAAAAAAAGGTCACTTTGCATGAATTTAAGCACACACATCACATTTGTAGACATTTTAGGGGGTGTTTAGGGGAAAGCAATACTATGGAGCTGACAAAAGACATTGTTAAGTGACTAGACTATAGTTTTAGGGGCCAAGAAGAGCATGGTGGGGAAGTTAGTGAGGCAAATCTGCATGAGGACAAAGGGGCAGAGCATATGAATTAGAGCATATTGCAATGATGGTAATTAGGGAATGAGGAAAGAAATGCAAGACATTAGCAATCATGAAATACATAGAATGTGATGTTTAAGGATAAAACTTAGCTTCATATAGTCCTTCTGCAGGACCTGAATGATGGCAGAACAGGTCTCTGGCATAATGATCCCCAGAGCCTGGGGGGAGATGCCTGTAGAGAACTTGAGGTCCTGAAGGCTTCTCTCTGTCGCCAAGTAGCGCAACGTGGCGATGAGCCTCTGCTCCGGAGTGATGGCTTGCCACATGCAGGTATCCTGCCTGGTGATGTAAGGGGTCAGCAAAGCCAGCAGACGGTGAAAAACGGGGTCCGTCATCCAGAGATAATTCCTGAAATCATCAGGATTGTTCTCGCGGATCTCACGGAGCAAAGGCATGTGCGAGAACTGGTCACGCTGGCGCAACCAATTCTTGGTCCACAAACGCCTCCCCTCCCTGTTCATGGACCGGGCTTGTGTCAAAGTAAGAACCCCAACACGAAGCCCCTGCACAGCACAAACTCTACGACGAGTATGTAGACGAAACATGGTTTGAAAACGGTCGGCTGGTCAGAACGGACACCAGAAAGCACCGATAAACAGCAAGGCCTGAAAGAACGACCTGAATAGCAGAAGCAAGCAGACAATAAAAAATGCCTTTCAAAGCGTACTATACCAAGATATAGTCCACAATGATCAACAAATACTTAATGACTGCACGCACTGATTACACGGCTTACGTCACCGCGTTCTTGGCAACCGCAAAATCCGACAACTTGGTCCGACCGTGTGTATGCAACAGTTTCGGACACAATCCGTCGGACAAAATCCGACGGATTTGGTTGGCAGAATGTCCGACCGTGTGTACAGGGGCTCAGAATTGGTAAGCTGCAAAATTATGAATGCTTGCTTTCGGGTTTAATGCCACTATGCAAATAAATGCATATAAAATAAATGAACCAAAGTTCATAAAGGTAAGTCACTTATGCCGAAAAATTATATCAATGATATTTTTTTAATATTTACTAAATATATGTACCCTTTAAAATTTAAGTTTACAAACAACTTCAGGTTTAGTTAAAAAGGCAATGAAAAGAGTAAAGAAAATGTGGGAAGTGTAGATACCTATAGCAGCCAATCTGTTTCCAACTCTTAGCATTGCCCTTCTACACTCCGTCTTTTCAGAAAAGCAACAAAAGCTGAAAACCCACCATGAGATTCTACTATCACTAGGGTAGCACTTCTTTAATCTTATTTCAGCAAATAAAATGCATTAGAAGTTCAATTCAGTAAATAGCTGTGGGGCTAATTTAGGGCCTCTGGACATTATAATGAAACCAGTAGTGTTAGCTGTAGAATGAGTTTTTCAGTGTTTTTTCAGTAGCGTTTTTCAGTGTTTTTCTAGCTTTTTATGCTGTAGCATATTTTAGCTAGCAAAATTTTACTCCCACAAAGAGTTATGGTATAAAAAAAGCTTCATATTGATCATATTGATATCATAATCACAACTCAGGATGGTCTCATTTAATTTTCTTCAAGATAATGGGGGTTATTTACAAAAGGCAAATTCACTTTGCACTGCAAGTGCACTTGGAAGTGCAGTCGCTGTAAATCTGAGGGGTAGATCTGAAATGAGTGGAAGCTCTGCTGATTTTATCATCCAATGATGTGCAAGCTAAAATGCTGTTTTTTATTTTCCTTGCATGTCCCCCTCGGATCTACAGTGACTTTACTTCCAAGTGCATTTGCCGTGCAAAGTGGATTTTCCTTTAGTAAATAACCCCCAATATGTAGCTACAAATGTTTCTATTCTTTCCAAAACAATTTTGACATTTACTCATTCATGTGTTTGTTTTTTCTAATTTGCGTTTCTCAGTAAATTGGACAAGAACTCTGAATCCAACTCATAGCAAGTTAAATATTGGAATTTAAAACAATTGGTACAAAAGCTCCTTTTTGCCTGACTGTTGCACAATCTATATCTTATTTCTGGGGACAGTTAATTGGCCTTGCTGATGTTTGCAAGCTTGATATATTGGTGTGTATCATTAGTATCAGGACCCACACATTGTGCCTATTCCCACAATGATGCATGCTGGGATGACACCAACTTAATGACTTTTGAACTGGAGTTCCAGCTGGCGAGAGCAGCAATCTCATCTTGGGGTTGCTGATTCTTGCAATAGCTGCTTCTGCGGGAATATCATTTCCTGGATTACTAATGTAAATACGACTTAAAATAGGTAGTATTTCAAAAGCTGGCACCGTCTGGCCTATGCTAATAATAAAATACAGTCATCTTTCATGGTATATTTAAGAGTCATCAAACAGGAGGGAATGCACCTGTAATCATATTCAGCAGCAGAGTTTTCTCTACAGACCTCATATAATAATCATTTAACAGCCTCGACTGTAAATCCTTTACTTATAGCAGAGGTAACAGCACACAAGCAGGTAACCTGGGAATGCCAAACCATAAAGAGAGAAAAGTATGAATCATGATACAGAGCAGATAGAAAGGTTTTGAAAAGGTTACAGCAACACAAAAACTGAGTGCTGAGGCTTATGCCATCATCAGTTACATGTGTTAACAAAAGTTGAAACATTATTCAACATCCTACCACTGGACTCAGTTTTGCAAAAATTTTGTTACATCAAGCCAATTAACGTCCACAACAATAATTATTAAAGAACTCCACCCAAAATTAGTCATTTTTTTCAGAAGTGAACAATTATGGTGGCTTTTGTGTTAACACTGATTTTCAGCCTTCATCTCATTAAAGTGGAAGTAAACTCCCCTATCGTTTTCAGCCAAGGAAGCTGCCATCTTTGCCTCTGTTTAATCTTCAATTGCAATGGTGCTGCACATGTGATTCGTTATGACATCAGCCATTGGATGGTTTGATAGTTTGGCTGAGAGCACAGCCAATGTGCAGTTAGCATTCCCGGCATGCCTTTTTTTTTTAACTGTTTACATCGATGGGTTTACTTCCACTTTAAGGAAGAAGTTCCACTAGAAGTTGAAAGACCTTGTTCTATTCCCCAGGCGACTCATAGCACATAGCATTGGGACCCCTTCAGATCTGTGCAGTGATTTTTAGGCTAGCGTGGTCAACAGCTACCCCCATTTCTGTGTGACTATGGTGCCCAAAATGAGACAAATACAGAGAGGAGAGGGGGCATGACAGAGCACAGAGAAGAGACTGCATAAGCTCCACCACCAGGTTTAGACCCACACATTATTCTGGTGGCAGAATGTCACACTGAGTTTCTGTATAGCTAGTAGAAGGAAGCGAGGGGGGTTGCAGTGATAGGATCCCAGGGCAGAGGTGAGTAAAGTGTATCAATTGCTGTCATTCTGCAGAAATCCTCAAATTACTTTTTAAGAGAGTTGGATAAGTATTACAGTACTGGCTGGCTGCTTGTGTTGTGAATAATGGTGCTCTGGAGAAGAGTGTGTCATGCATAACAACACAAGCCCACAGCAACACATGCCAGCTAATACTGTAGTGTCTTTCAGACAGGCACCTGAGCCCAAACCTGCTAGCTTGATTTTCTTGGGAGAGAGAATAGAGTAATGACATCAGAAGTTTAAAAAAAAATCATAGCCGCACTCTTGAGGGTCTGTGACGTATAAATCTGCCTTCCAAAAATACAATTCTTGCCTCCACGTTGCCAAGCAGAGCTATTTTATAACTCTCATTAGCACCTTCTCATCCAACTCTCTATTTTGTCCCCCACTGCCCCCACCCACTAACTCACTTGCTGCCTAGGAGATTGCAATCACTTCAAAAATAAGATTGATATCATTGTGATGAAATCTACATTCTACAGATAACCCCCCCCCCCCTCCCCTTAACACCACATGTCCACTCAATACTTCCCTTATTTAATCCTGCTACTATAGATGAGGTTGCTAAACCTTTTTCTAATGCCCATCTAACCACCTGTCCCCTGGACCCTATTTTTTCCCAAATACTACTGTCACCCTCTGGTGTATTCTGTACTCTTTAACTCACATCTTTAAATTCTCCTGCTCTTCTGGTATATTCCCCAAACTCTCTAAAACATGCACTAGTCGCACTCATACTTAAAAAGCATTGGAATCCACCAATCTTAACAACCTATGCTCCATTTTCTCTCCAAACTCCTTGAATGTCTGGTCTACAACTGACTGAGTGACCACCTCATTAAGAATAACCTTCCTTATCCCCTTCAGTCTGGATTCTGCCCTCAACACTCCACAGAAACTGCTCACCTAAAGCTCACAAATGATTTACTAACAGTTAAAACCATTGGACACTATTCTGTACTCCTACTTCTAGACCTTTCGGCTGCCTTTGATATGGTTGACCACGTATATCCCTCATCATAGGCAGGGGGAAAGTCAACTTTAGGGCTTATGGAGTCGAGTACTGTTGATGAGTGCTGTGTTTGAATACAAAAGGCAGCACTCATCAACATCAACTATTCAGCAGTGCATGATTTCAAATGTAAAACTATTTTGAGTGCTGCCTTTGACCTATTTTGCCTGCAATACTGTCAGGGCTGGGCTGGGCTCAGACCTCCCTTCTCTGAGCTGGCCGCTCACCTGTTGGCTAATTGCTAGCTCCTATCTCTCCACAGTGACTCACCTGTTGATGATATCCTGAGGTCCTGTCAAAAACAGACTTTAGGTGGCATACTTCGTCCCCAGTTATCCTGAAGGATAAGCCCCTGGTTTCGGTTACCCTTTCTTGGGCTGAGTCACCGTCGAGATACAGGCTCTAATCGACTCTGGGGCTGCAGGCCATGGACAACTGTTCCGTTGTCCATGGCCTTAGGGGCTCTTCACCATGAGATAATCCAATTCCAAGTTATTTCCTCACCTAATTTTCTGTTGGTTATTTGTTATCCTTAGTTACAGAGGCATAGCCCCTTTTTTGATTGGCTCTGTGCTGAGGTTTTCTCCTAGTCGCCACAATGCAGTAAGACATGCTTTCAGAAGGTAGCCAAGGTCCTGTGCACCTCTTCAATCTCCTCCGGAGGAGTCCTGCGTTTTTAGTGATGTCTTTGACAAAGGTCAAGTCGGTAGTTTGCCTCCACAGCGGTCGTATGATTGCACAATTGACCTTCAACCTGGTGCCATACCCCGTTGTAGCCAGGTTTACCATTTGTCGGTCTTGGAGGATGAGGCCAAGGAGGAATATGTTGCAGATGCACTTTCTTGAGGTTTCATCTGCAAATCCTCATCTCCTTCTGGTGCTGGTTTCTTCTTTGTGAAGAAGAAGAGTGGTGAACTGAGACCTTGTATTGATTATAGTGGTCTCAATCGTTTCACGATTAAGAATGCCAGATGATCAGATTCCGTTGATTACGGGGGTTATTTGACTGCCTCAAGGGAGCAACGGTTTTCACAAAGTTTGATTTGAGAGGTGCATACAATCTTGTAGGATTAAGGAGGGATACGAGTGGAAAACTGCATTTAATACCAGAACAGGCCATTATGAGTACCCCGTAATCCCTTTTGGCCTTAACCATGTCCTCCGAGATTTGTTGCGGTTATGTGTGGTGGTTTAGCTTGACGATATCCTCATATTTTCCTATATAAGTCCCTGGAGAGCTACCACACAGATATCTGTCTTGTGCTTCAGAAACTAAGAGAGAACAATCTCTATTGTAAATTGAAGAACTGCAAATTCTATCCTGAACATTTCTGGGTTATGTCATTTCCACTGCTGGTTTTTCGATGGACCCAGAGAAACGTTCAGCAGGCCTACAGTGGCCCCGACACGTGGGTCTACGTCCTCTGCAGCGTTTTCTCGGCTTTGCCAACTATTATTGGACGTTTATTCGTAACTTCTGTCTCTGCTCAAGCCCCTGACTGATATGGCCAGAAAGGATGGTAACCCACAGAGTTGATCTCCGGAGTCAGTTAAAGTGGTTGTAAACTCTCCCCAACAAAATTTTTCCCATGTAAATCAGCATAAAAAACCCTAATGAACACTGCTTGTAGATATCTCCTTATTTGCTTAGTATTGTTGTAATCCTTTTTGTTCTTTAGAATGATGTCACTGAGCGTGCCCAGGTCTCTCCTGATTTACGGCACACTCTGTGTACTTATCTATCTATTATCAGGACTTCCTATGGCACACAACACTTAAATCCCAGGAGACTGCATAATCACTCAGAGCTTCCTCCTATACCCCATGTGACCATGTGACATCACATGGAATGTAAACCATGGTAGATAAGAATGACACAGGCAAACATTAGATAATTGGCACAAGTAAATACTATGAAATAAAACAAGTCAGCTATGAACAGGGAAGCAGGGTTGCCACAGAAAAGTTGGATTGAGAAGGAGGCTTGGTTAACAGTACAGGAAGTGCTCAATGTAAGGGCAGAAATACACTCCACTGTGGACTCAGAAAACAATACTTAAGATGGCGCTGCCTAACCCCTGGAAACAGGTTGTTTAAAGTTTCTTTAAACAGTAAGTAATATGCGATTTGGGATGGATTACAGTGGCTATAGTTTGATAATTACTTATTATAATGGACTAAATGAAAAGAAGCATCAGAGTGGGAGAGTTTACTTCCTCTTTAAGGCCGTTGAGAGTCTCAAGGCTGCCTTTGTTTCTGCTCCGGTGTTGGCACATCCTGATCCTACGTTACCTTTTATCCTTGAGGTTGATGTTTCTGAGACTGGAGTTGGCGCTCTTCTGTCTCAACGTTTTACCTGTGAGAGCACTATGCATCCTTGTGGCTACTTTTCCAAGAAATTGTCACCTGCAATTACAAGATTGGTGACAGAGAGCTGTTAGCGATCATTTTAGCACTGAAAGAATGGAGACATCTCCTTGAAGGTACCACTGTGCCGATTCTCATTCTTACAGACCATAAGTATCTTACATTTTTGTCTGAAACTAAACACCTCTCTCCCAGAAGGGTGTGATGTGCTCTTTTCTTGTCTAGTTTCAACTACATTGTCTCATTCTTACCCAGTACTAAGAATGTAAGGGCTAATGCTTTGTCACGACAATTTGTCACTGAGTGCCAACCCTTTCTTTTGACAATATTTACAGAAACCACCATGAACTGTTCAGCTTATAAAAAAAATGGATCGATTGGGCTGCGTAGAAGAAGGGGTCCATCCCAACTGCAACGTATCTTCCAAAACTATTACTGAAACATTTTAAAAATACAATCAAGCATTCAGCTTGTGAGTCATTCTGTGCTCTGTAGAAGTCGAAAAATATTTTGTGGGGGCCTGTAAACCCCACGACATGCATATATTATTGCAAGAATCTTGTGTGTTGGCAACCCAATGTGCTAAACCACATGCACTGTTTGTGAACAGGCTTTGAAACAAATTAAAATTTTAAAGAGGTAGAGTATTCTTACTGAAAGCAGATCTTTTGTAAAACCTAATAAAATGACATTTACTTTTCCAAAGCACTGTGACTCATAGGCAACTGTCTTGATTTTATTTTCTTATCTTCTTTTGTATATCAGTGATGTTAATCTCCTCCTGCCTTTTTCAGTCCCTTCATGTCTCCATGCACTTGCTAAAGTTTTGGCTGCACATCTTTGCTATGGACTGGTTTCCTGATAGCACATGCCTATGTAATGTGTCAGTATGGTTTCTTGTACTCTCCGCCGTAAGTACAAATGACGATGTTACAATGCAGGATCACAACTGAGAGACAGTTGTCACTTTATAACAGGAAGTGCCCAAACAAGGACCTTCAAATCACAATCAACAGACATTCTTTAAATTAAAGCTTAATATTTAACAAAGATGAAACACAATGTTTGAAATTACATTAACATGTTAAAACTTAGATGAGATCTGGCTTTGTTAACAGCAGCTTGGCATTGCAGCCTGGCGTTGCATGCTATTACTGATCATCTACTAGGACCCCCAGGTCCTTTTCCATCCTACATTCCCCCAGAGGTTCTCCCCCCAGTGTATAGATTGCATTCATATTTTTGCCACACATATGCATTATTTTACATTGTTCTACATTAAACCTCATTTGCCGTTTATTTCTCACCCCATTCGTTTGCTCAGATATTTTTGCAAGGTTTCCACATCCTGCAGAGAAGTTATTGCCCTGTTTAGCTTAGTATCGTCCGCAAATACAGAGGTTGAACTGTTTACCCCATCCTCCAAGTCGTTTATGAACAAATTAAATAGGATTGGTCCCAGCACCAAACCCTGGGAGACCCCACTACCCACCCCTGACCATTCTGAGTACTCCCCATTTATCACCACCCTCTGAACTCACCCTTGTAGCCAGTTTTCAATCCATGTACTCACCCTATGGTCCATGCCAACAAACCTTATTTTGTACAGTAAACGTTTATGGAGACTGTATCAAATACTTTTGCAAAATCCAGATACACCACATCTACCTTTAGATGGCAACTCACCTTCTTGTAGAGGGTTAATAGATTAGTTTGGCAAGAATGATCCTTCATGAATCCATGCTGATTATTGCTAATGATACCGTTCTCATTACTAAAATCTTGTGTATAGTCCCATATCATCCTCTCCAGGAGCTTGCTTACTATTGATATTAGGCTAACTGGTCTGTAATAGGGATGAGCTTCGAGTTCGAACAATTTGGGGTGTTTGTGGCAAATTCGAAAAGCCACGGAACACCCTGTACAAATCTATGGGAGAAATCTAAAGTGCTAATTTTAAAGGCTTATATGCAAGTTATTGTCATAAAAAGTGTTTGGGGGCCTGGGTCCTGCCCCAGGGGACATGTATAAATGCAAAAAAAGTTTTAAAAACTGAAGTTTTTTTGGGAACAGTGATTTTAATAATGCTTAAAGTGTAATATTCCTTTAAATTTCGTATCTGGGGGGTGTGTATAGTATGCTTGTAAAGGGGGGCATGTTTCCCGTGCTTAGAACTGTCCCTGCACAAAGTGTAATTTCTGCAGGAAGAAAAAATCATTAAAAAGCAGGGGGGCCCAGGCCTAAAACTGTCTAAGGGGCCCCATCATTTCTGATGGCTGCCCTGACTGTGACCAATCACAGCTAGCAACACAATTGTATACAACGAATGGCTTGAAAGGAAGCCATTCATTGTTTACAACTGTCATGTGACCTGCTGTGATTGGTTACAGTGGTCACATGGTACCGGCAGTGGGCTGGTAAAGTGATCAGTCATTGGCTGTGTTCGGTGGACGCAGCCGGTAACAGATCATGCTGACCTCCACCTGGATTAATGAGAAGCTGATCCTGGTGTCATTTGCCAATAGGCTGAGCAGGAATTGGTTAAGCTTTATTCTGAGCCAGTTCCTTTTGGTACCTCTGTCTCTAGAACTAGCAAGAGGAAAGTTCAAAACTAATCTTAGAAAGTATTATTTTATGGAAAAAGTAGTTGATGTTTGGAATAGAATTCCGGCAGAGGTAGTGAGTCAGTCAGTAAGTGACTTCAAACATGCTTGAGACAAAGATAGATCTACGATGTGTGGTCCTGCTGACAGGATTGAATAATTGACCGTGATTATTACTTTATATTGATGCAGTTCATGGGGGGCCAGCCTATACCCCAGGTGATGTCTTAGTGGACGAAACGCATTGGATAGTACTGTACTGGCTCCATGATACTGTGTTCTATACTATTCCCTGTGATCACATTATATATAGTGCCTGTATCTGTTTACATTGATGTAAGTGCATTACTTTACTCAATAAAGTCTTAGTTATGTGGCGATTTCTTTCTTCTATGATCCTTCCTATTATTGGCGAAGCCTAAGAATTTTTGGATGCTGGGTCGGTGTTGCTGCACATCCCATATTCTGATTCCTGCGAAGTCCAAGTCTCTTCAGTTTTTCCATTGTTTGGCTCCTTGTTGCTGGCAGGAGGCCCACACGATTTGGTAAGAGTACCTGATCATCTTGTTTGGTTGTGGCTGCACATTGGATGGTGAATTCTTTCCATGGTGGCTCTCCTTCATAGAGGCAGAACATTCATCTTCTAACGTTTTTTAACTGTTTTTCTCTTCAAGTCACTTTTACTAGTTTGGACTCACTTACGTCTCTTCAGATTCATGTTTGATGGAGATTATGATTTATTACTGTTCTGTACAATTTTTTTCTCTATCACATTCATTTATTAACCTATGTTATAGGTTCCAGACATTGGCCATTGTTTTTGATATATTATAGTGTTGCACTGTCACTTTAATTGTTTGCACATTTGCACATTTATTCATTCATTGTCAAAAAAGTAACAGTTATTTTCAGGTAAGTCCAATAAGAATTAATAATGACAGGCCATGGCTAAAATAATGACCCTTATCCTTCTGTTAAAGCTTTGTGAATAAAGCCTAATGAGCAAACCTTTCCCATCATCATTAAGTCAGCTGTTCATTGTACTGGTTTGAACATTATGGAATAGAAAGTATATAGCACACAGTACTGCTAAAAGGAGTAAAAAAAAGAGAAAAAAATGTTAAATTCATGGTATAGGTAATAATATATTTTTCTGTCTTTTATCTTTAGAATAAAAAACATGGCCACTTTAAGATATGAATAGGTCAAGTCTAGGATCATTTTCTCAAGACCGGAAACATTATATTATTTAATCCTTGAAAGAATATCTAACACATTTAAAAAACAAATAAATCAAAAATGTTATTTACAAGTCCTCTCAACATAAAAACTATTTAACACAACCTTGTTTTTGATTGCTTTAGATGGCACGGGGAAGGCTTACAGTCTTGGACAGATTTTTTACTGCCATCTTTCATATTGGAGAGATTTCCATTGACTTCTTATTCGGACAAAAAAGATGGGAAAGATCTAAAAAAAATAACAAAAAAATTGCAATGTTAGAAAGGATGATTTCCCACGATATTTGTAATGCTTTCCTTTCCTGGTTACCACTACATCATTTTTTGCATAAGAAAGAAAGTGAAGGAAAATCCCCCAAATGTCACAGGCAGAAATTTAAACATGACAGAAGTTTTAAATCTTTCCTGCCATATGTAAAAGGGCTGTAAAAGACAAACATATATTTGACCAATGATATAGTTAGGGCCATGCTGACCTTATAATGTTCAGGAAAATATCTCCCTCTTTAATTGAGCAAAAGCTAGTACAGTCTTTCTTACAATTTGAGTTCTATTATTTATAAGCTGACTAGAGTTCAGGTTTAACATATCCCTGATGGAGAACAGTGCTCAGCAGCCTTCAAGAATTTAGGAATCTTACATACAAACCTTGGCTACTCTACAGTGGCATGCTATAAGTGACATTACTGTCCTATAATAAATGACTCAAGGGCTACAAGAAACTACTGGGAAGACTCCACTTTGTCTGTTCTACCGTTCCATGTTCTTAGTAGCACTGAAGTGCAGAAAAAAAAAATATGGTTGTATTTTTGAGACCTGCTAAAATGTAGTCACTGTTAATTCCAGCGAGGATTGGGGCTGGACATGTGAGGCTTTGTTTGTATTTATTTACTAGAGGGTTATATGAACAGGTTGCACAAATCTTCGAGTAGAGTTCTGTGTATATGTAGAATGCAACTTAAACATAACCAATTGGTGTCTTATCTCATAGTCCCCTGTTAAATAGCAGCTGGACCCCATGTGCCACACATATACTCACAGTGCTGGAGAATAGTTCTTACAGAGAACCACTGTATATCAAGGCTGCACCCACAATATCAAGGCTGCACCCACAATACTATATTTCACCTACAAGTAGCAAAGTAGTTGAACTATAGTGGTTAAAGTCCTGATAAAACTGGGACTTACAAGGACTTCTTCTATTTCATCAAATCCAAAAGTTCCAAACCTTTCATTTCCATTGTCTCTGAAATATCCTTTAAGCAAAACTAAATGCTTAGTATGTAATGTTTGCTGCTAACCGGGAATACCTATCTATTAATGTCAGAGAATATTTTCTAAATAAATCAGGCCCAAATGAACTAGAAGTAATTCTAAGAGCTCAAAGAGAGTGTCTATTTGGATGTGGTCTCTTTCTTCTCTCACTGATTTTCTGGAATTCTTAATGAAAGATCACCAATAAAGATGATTAATTGTTTTGGGTTGTGGCATGGTATTAAGTTAATTGGTGATTATGCATTTACAGGAAGTGAGTTGTGGTTAAGTTCATAATTGGAACTAATGAAATCGTAAACAGTGGGATGGGACCAATGAGGTTATAGGTGTATTAGAAGTAAATAATAACAAATTGATAACAACTGAAGCAAAATGCAAACCCCAATGGGTATTAGAATGGAGGTTTCAATAGCAGAATGTTCAAAATAAATGTACATTTATTATCTCATTATATGAAAATTCATTCTATATTGCTGTTCTGGTCTTCAAATATTTGCATACCCATCACCACATAAAAAACAATTGGTCATTAACCTTAAAGTATTTCCAAAATCTAAACATTATCTGCATTAAGATAAAAAAAAATGCCCCACTACCTGTCCTACCTTCTCCACCTGTCCTTAACCACTTCAATACCAGGCACTTAGACACCTTCCTGCCCAAGCCAATTTTCAGCTTTCAGCGATGTAGCAATTTGTATGACAATTGCGCGGTCATACAACATTGTACTCAAACAAATTTTTTCATAATTTTGTTCCCACAAATAGAGCTTTCTTTTGGTGGTATTTAATCACCTCTGCAATTTTTATTTTTTGCGCAACAAATAAAAAAAGACTGAAAATTTTGAAAAAAAACACGTTTTTCTTTGTTTATGTTAAATTTTTTGTAAATAAGTAAGTTTTCTTCTTCAATGACGGGCACTGATATGGCTGCACTGACGGGCACCGATGAGGTGGCACCAAAATGGTGGTACTGATGAGGTGACACTGATGGTCACTGATGTTGGGCACTGATATATGGGACTGATGGGCACTGATAGGTGCCATTGGTATGCAGCACTGATGGGCACTCATAGGTGGCACTGATTGGCACTCATAGGCGGCACTGATGGGTACTTATGGGTGGCACTGATGGGTACTTATGGGTCGCACTGATAGGTGGCACAGATGGGCACTGATGGGTACTGATAGGTGGGCACTGATGGGCACGGATGGGCACTGATAGGTGGCACTGCTGGACACTGATGGCTGGCACTGATAACAATGATGGGTGGCATTGCTGGGCATCACTGATATTATTTTGTACATGATGGTGCCAATCAGTGCACATTTGTGGGCACTGATTGGCACAGATCGGGCACATTGGGCACATGTGGATGGCCAGGGGTTACATACCTGGCATCCACATGTTGCCCACCACCCTGGTGGTCTTGGGGGCTTCCCTGGCGGTCCAGTGTGGGCATCCAAGGGGGGGCTGCAAAAATAAACAATCAGCGCAGATCCCCCTGTCAGGAGAGCTGCCGATCGGCTCTCCTCTACTCACGTCTGTCAGACGTGAGTGAGGAAAAGCTGATCAACGGCTTTTCCTGATTTCCTGATTACATTGTGATCAGCCGTGATTGGACATGGCTGATCATGTGGTAAAGAGCCTCCACTGGAGAGGCTCAGACTGACACACCGCTCCACCGATTGCCGCGATGCGCGCCCCCACGGGGTCGTGGCGGCATGTTATCCTGAAGGACGTCATATGACGCCCAGTCGGGATAACAGAACCACTTCCCAGACGACAATCTCCTATTGACCGGACGGGAAGTGGTTAAACACCTGAATCCATCTGCTTTGGTCAGTCAAGAAGCAGGTGTTTGCTTACTGCCAATGGGAGTGCACTTGCACGGGCGCCTCCTTAGCTCCTGGCTTGCTACAGGAGGCACCGGAAGGAAGAAAAAGCCTACAACAGAGGAGGAGGAAAACAATATTTTTGTGCATTAGCAGAGCAGGTAAATTTTACTTCTAGTTTTATTTATTTATTTTATTTAGACTTTACCATCACTTTTAAAGAAACATGTGATAGAAATTTCTGGGTGTGACATCTGAAAATTCTTGGCTGTCTGTGGCTTGTTGCAGGTTAGTAACTCGGTATGTATGAAACCACCAGATCAGCAAGACAGCCAGGGACCTGACATTATTGGAAGCATAGGTCATCAATAAAAACTTGCATACAAAGTATAGTTTACAGAGACGCTGTTACCAACTTAAAGTATAACTAAAGGCAAAACAAGCACCTCTCAGATTTCATCGCTGTCCGTGCCCCCCTTATGGAGATTATCCCTCTCTGTTTGTCCTGTTTACAATTATTATTGAAATTAAAAGAAAATACCACATTTTGGGTTGTTCTGAGAAAAGTAATAGAGGAGAAATTTTCCAATGGTAACACTAGTTTTGGTGACCTGGAAGTCTCCAAGGAACTTAATTAGCAGGGATTCCATCTAAATTCCTTTTTTGGCTATGAGACAGGAAGTGAAGGGAAATCTCCACAATGGGACACAGATGGCAAAAAAAAAAAAAAAATCTGATAGGTTAAAACCCTTCCTAACTCAACTCAAAATGTAAAAGAAAAATGTTGCCTATAGTTCTACATTAATACTTACCAGTAACAGTCCACAAAAATCAAGTATTTTGTAAATTGTATGCTAAAATCCGTATATCTATATTACTTACAGATAGGATTCTTTACTCTGTAATTGATACATGACTAACTTCTGTATGGAAAAAACTCTAATTTCGATAAATTGTTTTTGGGGAATAAAAACAAGTATTTTAAATGCCTACTTACAGTATTTTCCCTTTGCATTAATTATTTTTTATTCACATAATATGTGTTTGCACTTGCTTGAAAATGTGACTACTCCAGGAAGAATCAAATCCCTAACACATCCCCCTCCTTCCTTTCAAATCATAGCCTTCTCCTCTTCTGAGAGTTCCTAATTTTGTTGTGTGCTGGCCCAACTTCTCTGCATCTCACCTGTCAACATATCATTTGTGTAGCAGCCAGGGGAGGAGCAAAAGTAAATACAGAGTGCTATCTGAGTTACAACTTTGGGGCTGCTAATATCATATCCAAGATGGCTGTGACCAGTGGCAGTCCTAGGGCTTTTGAATGTTCACACAAGAGAGGTTTTTGGGGTAAATTGCGTGCATAAAATACAGTATCTTAAATGTGTTAAGAATTACTAGCACTGCGAATTCTTCTGGCATTGGTGCATAATTGTGAAGTGGAAGGAAAATGATAACTGGTTTTAATTTTTTTTTACAAATAATTATCTGAAAAGTGTGGCATGCATTTGTATTCAGCATCTTTACTCTGATACCCCTAACTAAAATCTAAAATTTGTAAATAGAGTCCACCTGTGTGTAATGTAATCTCAGTATAAATGCAGCTGTTCTGTGAAGCCCTCAGAGGTTTTTTAGAGAGCATTAGTGAATAAACAGCATCATGAAGGTCAAGGAACACACCAGACAGGTCAGGGAGAAGTTTAAAGCGGGGTTAGGTTATAACAAACATTTCCCAAGCTTTGAACATCTCATGGAGCACTGTTCAGTCCATCATCCCAAAATTGAAAAAAATTGAGTATGGCACAACTGCAAGCCTACCAAGACATAGCCGTCCACCTAAACGTACAGGCTGCGCAAGGAGAGCATTAACCTTTATGGAAGAGTGGCAAGAAGAAAGCCATTGTTGAAAGAAATCCATAAGAAGTCCCGTTTGCAGTTTGCGTAAAGTCCTGTGGGGGACACAGCAAACACGTGGAAGAAGGTGCTCTGGTGAGATGAGGCCAAAATTGAACTTTTTGGCCTAAAAGCAAAATGCAATGCTAAATTAACACTGCACATCACCCTGAACACACCATCCTCACTGTGAAACATGGTGGTGGCAGCATCATGTTGTGGGGATGCTTTACAGGGAAGCTGGTCAGAACTGATGGGAAGATGGATGGAGCCAAATACAGGGAAATCTTAGTAAACCTGTTAGAGTCTACAAAAGACTTGAGCCTGGAGCAGAGGTTTACCTTCCAGCAGGATAATGACCTTAAATATACAGCCAGAGCTAAAATAGAATGCATGCCACACTTTACACATATTTATTTGTAAAAAAAATGAAAAACTTTTATCATTTTCCTTCCACTTCACAATTATGTGCCACTCTGTGTTATCATGACAAAATCTGGAAAATTTCAAGGGGTATGAATACTTTTTCAAGGCACTTTAGTTTCTCTATCACCAATAGTATTGATAAAGAGGAGTGTTTTTGCCCAATATAGTTTCTATACCATATAGGGAGACTACGGGGGAGTTGCCAGCAAATATAGATTTCTGTTGACCATAAGAAGAATTGTGCATCATGTCTACGTCATTTTCTGGTATACATGTCATTCTGAGAGCTACTGAGCATCAAGCATTACTATCTGAGGCTACTCACATGCTGCTATGTCATTCCACTATGTTAAAGAATAAATCAAGCCAGATGACAACATCTGGAGCTGAGCTATCAACAAAGAAGTCTTGAATCGAGTTTGATTGACATTAATAACATGCACATATAATCTTAAGGAATGTTTTTTGTTAAAATGTATGGTCTGGCAACAGGGTCTATTTAAGGTTTGTCTCTTAGGTTTAGTAGCACCTTTGTGATCCCTTATACTAGGTTTAGTCATTCAAAAAACATAAACATTTTTAAATAAATGTCATCAGATGAAGAGAGTGCTGGTTATAACTGACACTAACCAGTGTCACCCAGAATATTCTAAAAAATGAATATATAACAGGATGGCTTGAGATTCAGAATACATAATGTGTTTAAAAATGACCAGAAGAACAATTTAGTTAGAAGAGAATGAAATAGTGTAGTTTGTAAGTAATGGAGGTTTTTGGAGACTAATAAGGATGAAGTCGTGTTTACCCAGTAGATTGTTATGCAAGCTCAGTGTTAGGTAATAATGTAGCCTTTAATGACTGGATGATGGAGCTGCCAGATAGTAGCTCCTGCTATAGCTTGCTTGCATTTTCCTGCTGGTGACTACAAAGATATCCATCTGGGAGTTATTACCATACCCTCGTCAATTCAGAACGGCTTCAACATAATCCATATTTGCTGGAAAAACTCCAAGAGCAGCCAGTCACATGACAGAATGACACATATCAGGCTGCACACACATAAAGTATGCTTGGGCGGCTAAGCAATTCAGTAATGCAAATTGAGTAGATGTTCCCCTGACTAGATAAAAAGGACAAATCCTTTTCCTAGACATACATTTGTGTGTATTCTAAGTACTCTATGGGTCAAAGAATGACTGAAGAGAAGAATGAGATACATTGTTAGTTACTGACTTTATTTTTTGCAACTTGGTTATTCTGAAATTATTCCTGGAGTGTCAGTCGTGTGTAAGTGCATACTGCATACTGTCAGTGAGTCTGGTGCTGGTACTGTGACAAACAGAAATTATTAGCAATGTGACCTTGTATGGGTACATACGTACAGTATGACAGAAAAATGTGCATGAGCCTTTCAGATTTTTTTCTACTGCAAGCAGAGTCTGCATTTTAAATGGTCTTGGAAATCAATCATCATGAACGTGGAAACAATGGTTACATTTGGACTTACTTTGTCTCCAGATTAAAGCATGACTATGCAACATTGTTTTGATGGTATACTAATATTCTGTTGATATCACTTACCAAGACTGTAACGCAAAAATTAAAACAAGTAATATTAATTGATGCAGTTCTTTACCTATGGATTTATTGCAGAATTTCTTAACTGATTTATTGTATCTTTTTTGAATGTAAGCATCCAATGAATTTATTTAAAGTATTCCCAAACCCTATCCAATTTCCTGAAGGTATTCCCTAAATACTGAAAGTATTTTTTTTTAACTATTAAAATATAAAATAAATATTGGTGTGTGTATTATTTGAACATATTAGCAAACACAGCAAACAGTTTTACTGGAGGACACATATCTTGTTGATGAAGATACAGCTGCTCTAATTTCCCAGTATGTTCTTGAGAATTTTGATGGCTTCAGCCATTTAGTGCTAGCCTTGTGTACTGAAGAAGATGCCAAGGATCAATTGCTAGATATGCAATTGATCCTGTGCCACAGAAAGGCATACTGCAGTTTTCCAGATGAGACTTTTGCTTGTCATGCAACCTTAGCCCTTTTTTAGCTTTTCTTCAACATATCGCAATGATGTACATCATATGTTATACCCCTTCATCATCTCACAGATCCTTCTTTAAATCTACTTTTGACCCTTATTTGAAAGTTATTATAGAAAGGCAGCTCTTGGAAGTAATAAAACATGCATCTATAAATTATTGGAACTTTTGCACTAATGTTTCCACATTAAAAATATTAGCCAGATTCGGGAAGATGAAAAGTTGCATTCTACATACAGAACATCACGCCCGGTCTTTCACTTGTAAGGCATAATGTTGCTATCCAAAATGGCTTCCAATCCAACATTTAATTCCTGGTACAGAACAAAAAAGGACAACGGTAACAAAATGATCACATTCATCCTCCTATTAGATTTGGCTTTACACTCAGGCTCTAAACTTGTTCAAATAAACTTGCCTCATACAAAAAGCAACAGTATAAGTCAAGCTAAAGACCCTGTGTTCTTTAAGGAATCAGCCATTAGAACTAGAGTGAGCTATCTGAATAGATGTTTTGAATCCTTTGAATTCCTTTAATTTCTCATTTAAAACCAATAAAGTATTTTCTTCTGCAAACCATACCACACAAAAGTCTTTTCTCTACATCCTGTACTCTGCTATACATCCCAATCAGTTTCTTCCACCTAAGGAGAACTATACCCAGTTTTAGCCAATTAAACAAAGACCTACGTTCTACTTTTTGCATAAAGTGGTTGTAAAGGGAAAACTTTTTTTTACCTTAATGCATTATCTGAATTAGGGTAAACATCTTTTAATAGTAGCACACTCCGTAGCCCCCCTTAATACTTACCTAGCCTGTTCACGATCCAACACTGTGGATGTCTGCAGCAGCTCTTGTTTCACAGGCCTGGCTAAGAGCAGCAGGAGTCATTGGCTCCTGCTGCTGTCATTTAAAATTTGTAAGCGGAGTGAGGCCCGGTTCACACTGGTGCGACATGCGCTCCGATTTTGAGAGCACTTTTTGCATCACATGTAAAAATCAATGTTTCCCTATGAGAGCCATCTTAACTGGTCCGACTTGTGTCTGTCTAACTTTGGAAAAGGTTCCTGCCCTACTTATTCTCTCTGGAGATGAGACGCTTGAGAGGGGATATGATTTCAATTTACAAATACTATACTGGTGACCCCACAATAGGTATAAAACTTTTTCGCGGAAGGGAGTTCAACAAGACTCGTGGCCACTCATTAAAATTAAAAGATAGGAGGTTTAACCTTAAACTACGTAGATGGATCTTTACTGTAAGTGCGGCAAGGATGTGGAATTCCCTTCCACAGGCGGTGGTCTCAGCGGGGGGCATCGATAGTTTCAAGAAACTATTAGATAAACATCTGAACAACCACAACATACAGGGATATACAAGGTAATACTGACATATAATCACACACATAGGTTGGACTTGATGGACTTGTGTCTGTTTTCAACCTCACCCACTATGTAACTATGTAACTTTGGTCCAACTTCTATCCAATTTCAGCCCATAACATTGAATAGAAGTCGCATCCAAGTCGAATCCTCATCTTAATTGAAGTGATTTGGATCTGACATTACATGAAGTTTACACAGACATTCCCTAAAGTTGCTTTGAAGTTGCTTCTAACTCACGTCAAAGTTGTGCCAAAGTCGCCTGGCAAAATCACGCAACTTTCATGTCAGAGCAGTGTGAACCTGGCCTGCGAGGCAAGGCTCAGCTGGGCTGTGTGTCTGAATAGATGCAAACAGCCCAGCTCTGAATTGAGCATGCATGGCTAACACCATAGGAAGCAGTTTTCTATGGGTGCACTTGGCGGAGGGGGTAAGCCAAGAGTGATGGCCGGGGGACCCCAGAAGAGGAGGATCGGGGCTGCCCTGTGCAAAACCATTGCACAGAGCTGGTAAGTATAACATGTTTGTTGTTGTTTTTTTGTTAAGGGCTTTATATTCACTTTAATAAACATTTAAAATGTCCATATAATTTCTCACAACTGCTATCACTGTGTGACACGAGGAAAATAACTAATTTCCTATCCTCCATTTTCAACCCAGTTATTTATGTATTAGACTAGTTTTTGTCTAAATGGGGAGAACTCGGAATGGTCCGGGGTGGAAAGTGGGGTCCCCCAGGGTTCTGTGCTGAGACCAATCCTATTTAATTTATTCATAAACGACCTGGAGGATGGGATAAACAGCTCAATCTCTGTATTTGCGGACGATACTAAGCTAAGCAGGGGAATAACTTCTCTGCAGGATGTGGAAATCTTGCAAGAAGATTTGAACAAATTAATGGGGTGGGCAACTACAAGGCAAGTGAAGTTTAATGTAGAAAAATTTAAAATAATGAATTTGGGTTGCAAAAATATGAATGCAATCTACTCACTAGGGGGAGAACCTCTGGGGGAATCTAGGATGGAAAAGGACCTGGGGGTCTTATCAGATGACAGGCTCAGGAATGGCATGCAATGCCAAGCTGCTGGAAGCAAAGCAAACAGAATATTGGCATGCATTAAAAAGGCAATTAACTCCATAGATAAAACAATAATTCTCCCCAAGACTCTGGTCCGGCCGCACCTGGAGTATGCTGTCCAGTTCTGGGCACCAATCTCAAGGAAGGATGTGCTGGAAATGGAGAGAATCCAGAGAAGGGCAACAAAACAAATAAAGGGACTGGAGGACATCAGTTATGAGCAGTAAACCTATTCTCTCTGGAGAAGAGATGCTTGAGAGGGGATATGATTTCAATGTACAAATACTGTACTGGTGACACAACAAGAGGGATAAAACATTTCTGCAAAAGGGAATTTAATAAGACACGTGGCCATTCACTAAAATATGAAGAAAATCGGTTTAACCTTAAACTGCATAGAGGGTTCCTTACTGTAAAGCCTTGTACACGCGGTCGGAGAATCCGTCGGAATGCGTCTTATCGGACCGTGTCGTCAGATAATCCGACTGTGTGTGGTATGCATCGGACTGAGGCCGCGTACACACGCGGGGACTGTTCGCTGAAACTGTCCGCTGAAACCAAGTTTCAGCGGACAGTCCGCTCGTGTGTGGGCTTTCAGCGGACAGTTTCAGCGAACAGTCCGCTGAACAAGGTTTTTCGGAAATTCCGAAAAACTGTCCGCTGAAACCTTGTTTCAGCGGACAGTCCCCGCGTGTGTAGGCTTGTTCGTCAAACAAAGTTGCGCGCATGCTCAGAAAGGATTTTCACGCCGAAAGTTATAATGCAGTGTATAGGACGTCGTATTTTTCGTCCCGTCGTACGTGCCGTTCACGTCATCGCGCACGGTTTCAGCAAACTGTTCGTCCGTCGTGTGTGGCCATGTCCGTCCATGCTAATTTTGAGTGGACTGTTTGCCGAAACTGTTTGACGGACAAAGTTGGGCGAACAGTCCCCGCGTGTGTACGCGGCCTGATTCCGTCCGAATCTCCGTCGGACCCAATTTTCCAACATGTTGGAAATATTTCCCGACCAACTGGTTTGATCGGACATACTCCGATCATGTGTAGCGAATTTTGATCGGACCAAGTGCCACGCATGCTCAGATTAAATTCCTACATCAAAGCTAATGGCTAATAGCCTGAATGTAGTCCCATCGTAACGAAATTAGGTCATCACGTTCTGAAAGATCGGACTTTTCGACAACTTAGTCCGACCGTGTGTATGCAATAGTTTCGGACACAATCCGTAGGACTAAATCCGACGGACAAAATCCGACGGATTTGGTTGGCAGAATCTCCGACCGTGTGTACAGGGGCTAAGAGTGGTTAGGATGTGGAATTCTCTCCACTGGCAGTGGTTTCAGTGGAGAGCATTGATAATTTAAAAAAATGATTAGATAAGCAATGTAATACTGACATAAAATCACACGCATACTATGTAACTATGTCTAGTTTTTGTATTTTTTTTGTATTCTTACTGGTGGCATTAGTAAATGTGTTTTAGGTGATGTTTGTTGGGTACTTAATACCCTGTTTTATACTTTTGATTGTAAAACCAATAAAACCAATAAAAACTAAAATTAAAAAAAGAAACCCTAAAGCTTCATGTCAATATAGCTGAGCCATGACATTTTAGCTGTATTCATTACATCTTTGCGAAACATGGGGTGACGTCTTTGCTCTCTTACATCCTTCAGGATGTACCTCAATCAAGACTTACCTCTCAAATGTATGTCTAGGGGCGATTCTTGAGCAAAGTACCCCTTGGTACAACACTTTAGAGGCGTAACTGAGTATTTACAAGTATTAAGGACATCTAAATATTGTAAACAATGTGTAAAATGGTCAAGAAGGAAATTAAGAAAATTTGATGACAAAATATAGGCCACTACAGGTGTCCACAAATACTGCCTTTCAATACCAGACAATAGTTGGGACATGCTATAATAGAAACAATGTCCAACATTTGAAGAGAATGTCCACTTTTAAAAACCTTTTCAAAAAATGAATTGTGAATTAATCAGATCTCATAATGAGCATAATGTGCACTTGTGATCGACTATCATATTCAGATCTGTGGAGATTATTTTCCAGTACCCATGTGAAAATGTATTATTATCTATCATACCAGGCTTGGTTGCCTTAGCAAAGAAAGTATTAGGCAAACACTTTCTTACAGCAGCTCACAGTTTTATATCACTGGAGCTTTTCTGTAAGACTGATTGTTGCAAAATATGCTTCTCAACCAGATAATGCAAAGCTCATCTTGAATATGCAGTTTAGTTTTGGTCACCAATCCTCAGGAAAGATATTGCTGAATTAGACATAGTTCAGCGAAGGACAACACAATTAATAAGGGTGATAGAGGACATCAGCTATGTGAATCGATTACATAGGTTATATTTATTCACTCTAGAGAAGGGGCGCTTAAGAGGGGATATAATTACGATGTATTTATTTATTACAGGTATTTCATATAGCACAACACACTCAATGCTTTATATATACAGTATTTATTGTATATTAACATCTGCCCCTCCCCTCAAGGAGCTTACAGTCAAATGTCTCTAACTCATATTCATACATACACATACTAGAGCAATTTGAACAGGAGCCAGTTAATCAGCATGTCTTTGCAGTGTTGGGGAAACAGGAGTACCTGGAAGAAACCCACTTAGGCACATTGAGAACATGCAAACTCCAAGCAGATTACAAATATATCAAAGGTGACTCCAGTAATTGTGATCAACTGTTTACTGTAAGGTATGTGAAGAGGATATGTGGCCACATCTTGAGGTTAGAAGAAAATAAAATTAACCTTAGATTATGGAAAGGGTTCTTTACAGTTATAGCCGTAAAAATGTGGAATTGTCTCCCCAGGAAGTGATACTAGCTAAGAGTGTTGAAGCAGATTTGACAGGGTTACAGGAATTGTTGTAGAATAAAGTTCACATGAATATTCACGCTCATAGATTGAACTGGATGGACCTGTGCCTTTTTTTCAACTTAAAAGAGAAGATTGGTATTTAAAAAAAAAAAAAACACCTAGGTGGATGTAGCATCGATCCGATGCTGCATCTGTCCCCTGCCAGCTTTTCAGTGAGAACTGAGCGATCAAACCCTCGCTCAGTTCCCCCCTCCACTCTGAGCAGAGAGCCCTAAGTGTCAGTCAGCAGCTCTCTACTCTCCCCTCCAGTGCTCACTGGAGCGCTGGACTGTGGGGGGGGGGGGGGGTGGGAGAGGCTGAACACTGAAAGGCTAAGCCAGGTGCTGGTCCAGGGTACTGGGTGGATCCAGACCATATGGTTGGGACCTCTGCCGAGCCTGGACTGGCTGAGTGACATCAACCGACAGCTAACTAAAGCGAACTGCATTCCTGTGATCCATAGAAGTATGGCCAAAAAAGGTTTGGCCATACCTCTCCTTTAGTAAACTATGTAAATAAAGACTTTGGCCACATTTTAACCTGTTTAAACTACTTTGAATTAAGTTCATGCCTCCCAGGTGGTTGCTGGTCTTGAATTTTTATAGAATACATTATTACACTTGTACACCTATACACCTACCATCCCCCACTCTTTTTTCTGTCCACTGTGCTAGTTTTTTTCTTATTTACTCTTCATTTTTTTCAACACTGTCATAATGCATACATTTTTTTTTTTTATCAAATAACTTTTTATTCTTTCAAAGAGTGCATTACACGTCATGCATTACTACGTCACAGTAAAACAATAGGAAAATAAATGAGTAGGCTTTAGGGACCTCCCACCCAATGGCCCGTCCCCAGGGGGCCCCCCGGGGCCGGCACATACCAGACCAGGGGGGGCCCCCCGCGAACATCCGGGCCGACCCTGAAGATTAAAGAATGGCGTTGCCCACCATAGGGTCCAGTAGGGTAGCCCTATACTTAGATATAAACATCTACAAACAGTGTTAACCACTCATTACAAGCGTCATCCTCAAAGTAGCATTCTAGAGGAGCAACAAGGCACGTGAAAGCACAAGCCAGGCAGAATAGAGGAAAGAGAGGCAAACAAAAAGAAATAGGAAATCCAAGCGGTAGGGAGAGAAGAAAAGCGAGAACAGAGACGGGGAGGATAGGAGATAGGAAGGGTAAGGAAAGAGAGAGAAAGCATAGCAAAGGAGGAAAAGAAAAGAAAAGGGGGGGAGGAGGATGTGGGGGGGAGGGGTAGGGGAAGGAAGTAGGGGCAATCACCGTGTGTGGTCCCTGCGGCTGTTTCACATCTGGTCCTCCCGGGAGTTCCATGGGCTCCAGACCACATCATGGGCCTCGAGCCGGTCCTGTATCCTGGCGGTCATCCTCTCCATCAACTCCACGTCCTTGATTCTAGCATGGAGTGCACCGATAGCGGGGGCAGCACCTTTTTCCAATGTAGGGCTATTAGACATCTCGCCGCTGTCAGAATATGTCGTGACAATTTCTTGCGGGACTTCGTCAGCTTAGGGAAGGGGAAGCCCAACAAGAAGGTTTTAGGATCCAGGACCACTCGCCGATCCAAGAGATCAGACAAGAGGCGCCGGACCCCCTCCCAGAAGGGAACTATAAGGGGGCACTGCCAGAAAATGTGGAACAGCGTACCCTTATGGGTCATGCACCGCCAGCATCTGTCGGAGGTGGTGGGGTAAATGGTGTGAAGAACGTCCAGGGTCATGTACCAGAAAAATAAAATTTTGTACGCGTTCTCCCTGTAGAGCGTGCATATAGAGCTTTTTGAAGTCTGGGACCATATCGTCTGCCATTGCTCCTCTGTAATCTCCTCACCAACTGTTCCGCCCACTTGAGCATATAAGCATGTTTGCCTATTGGAGCTAAAGGGGGGGCATTAAGTATTTTATATATAACTGATATCAATCCCCTTTGGGCCGCGCCCTCTAGGATTACGGTCTCAAAAGCGGAGGGTGGGGAGAAGCGCAGGTCAGAGGATATGGTCTGGGCGTAATGTCGTATCTGCAGATAGCTGTAGAAGCTCTGTCTCGGGAGGTCGAATTTGGACTGAAGATCAGCATAGGACAGCAATCTCCGCGATCTGGGGTCCACTAAGGTCCCCAGATGAAAGAGATTCCGGGATGACCATGGATGGGACATCGCATACGTCAGGCTATCTGGCATCTTAGGGTGGTACAGGAAGGACGTCAGGAGCGATTTGTCTGAAGACAAGACATATGTCTTAGATAGCTTGCGCCATAGGCCCTGTAAGTGGGACATAGATCCCAGCAATTGGGTCCGGAGAACCAGTGCTGCTGCACTCCATAGCATACTATTAGGGTGAACTGGAGCCAACCAAAGCTTCTCGATTTCCGTCCATCTGTTGTACGACCTCTGGGTGAACCAGGAGGTGACTGCATGGAGCTGGGCCGCCTGGTAATACTTTACGAGGTCCGGAAACGCCAGACCCCCGTCTGAGCGAGAGGCTGTCATTACCGAGCGGGGGATTCTGTGACGTTTGTAGTTCCATACGAAATCCAGCAGGTCCGCTTGTAATTTTCTCAGGTGGTGATATGGTACGGGAATAGGAAGGGTCTGGAAAAGGTAGAGGAGTTTCGGGAGAATCGTCATTTTCACCGAAGCTATCCTACCAAAGAGGGAGATCTGGTGCTTCCGCCATTGGGAGAGTAATTGCCTAATAGCGCCATACAGGGGCGGGAAGTTTGCCTGATACAGAGAGTCGAAGGTCGGGGTGATATGTATCCCCAAGTATTTCAAGGAGGTGGTTTTCCAGTGGTATGGAAAAGTGGCTTGGAGATGTTCAACCTCCAGGGGCAGTATATTTACCGGGAGGGCTTCCGATTTTGATGCATTAATTTTATAACCCGATAGGGCGCTGTAGCGATCCAACTCCTTATGTAAATTAGGCAGGGATATCCTGGGCTGGGTCAAGGTGAGGATAACATCGTCCGCGAACAATGATACCTTAAATTCCCTGTCCCGAACCGGGACGCCCCTGATATCCAGATTCCGCCGAATGGACACCGCCAGGGGTTCTACACAAATAGCAAATGATAAGGGCGATAGGGGACATCCCTGGCGCGTGCCATTGGAGACCGAAAATGTCGAGGAGGTAGCGAAGGGGGTCTTAACTTGGGAGGACAGGTTGGAGTAAAGGTGCCGTATAGCCTGCAGGAACGGTCCCCTCATCCCCATGTGCTGTAACGTGGCGAACAGGAAGGGCCACCCCAATCTATCAAATGCTTTTTCCGCATCCAGACTCAGAAGCAAGGACGGGATGCCCCCCCTATTCGCCACGTCGACTAAGTCTATGACCTTCCTGGTGTTGTCGCCAGCTTGACGGAGAGGGACGAATCCCACCTGATCTTTATGAATGAGGGAAGGGAGGACCATATTGAGCCGGAGGGAAAGAAGTTTCGTAAAGATCTTCAGATCCGCGTTCAGGAGTGCAATGGGCTTATAATTGGCACAGAGGATAGGGTCCTTATCGGGCTTGGGTATCAGGGTGAGGAAGGAGCGTTGCATATCGGGAAGGACCGGGGTATTCAACAGAAACGCATTGAACAATCTGCCCATGTATGGGAGCAGTAGGGGCAGGAACGTTTTATAATATTCGTAGGGTAGGCCGTCTGGACCCGGGGATTTATGAGCCGGTAGCGACTTGATGGTCAATTCTATTTCCTCCTCCGTAATGGGCCTATTCAGGGAGGCTAGATCCTGGTCTCGGATGTGGGGGATCCCGCTGTCCGTCAAGTATTGGTGCATGCGTTGGGAGAGCTCCGCCGACAGGGGGGCACTGGGTATGTCGCCGCAGTTGTACAGCTCCTCATAGAAGTTCGCAAACATGTCTACTATCTCCTTAGGGTGAGAAACGACAGTGTTGGTTTTAGTTTTAATCTGGTGCGGGGCGGACAGGAGGGTTTTATCTTTAAGTTTCCTCGCCAAGAGTGAGTGTGCCTTGTTGCCCCTGTCGTAATACGTCTGCCTAATCCGCAAAATGGTCTTTTCTACCCGGCGAAGCGCCAGGTCCTTAAGCGCCATGCGAGGCCTAGTGATCTTCCGGAGGAGTCGCAGCGACGGAGAGGCCTGCATAACCCTTTCTAACTGCCCAAGCTCCCTTTCCGTTTGCAATTTAGCGGCCTCGGCATCTTTCTTCAAGGCAGAAGAAAGGGCCATGCACTTTCCATGGATGACCGCCTTGTGGGCCTCCCACAAAGTGGGGAGAGCAACGTCCGGGGTTGCATTTTCAGCGAAGTAGTATTTCAAGTAGGGATGAGCTTCGTGTTCGAGTCGAACGTACGTTCGACTCGAACATTGGCTGTTCGTCCGTTCGGCGAAATCCAAACATTTTGGTCCGTTCGCGTCAAATTCGTGTGGCGCTCACGGCCCACAATGCACTGCGATGGCGCAGTGCATTGCTGGCTCATGATTGGCCAAGCATGCACTGTGACCCCGCATGCTTGGCCAATCGCAGCGCCAGCAGCGAGGAGAGCCATGATTGGCCACAGGCAGGATGCCTGTGGCCAATCATAGCTCAGGCTGTGTAGTGCACGCCCCACACTATATAAGGCCCCCATCGCGGCGGCCTCGTGTAGTGTGTTGGCGTCTGAAGCAGTGGGTGTTCTGTGTACCTTCAACACAGTACACACCGATTGTTTTCGGACGATTTTCTATCTTGCTGTTGTGTAGTGGTTATTGTCTGTGTGCCCTGACCGCAGTATACACCGCTATATTCACCTCACCTATATAGCTAGTGATCTATCTTTTATAATAGAGCTTGCAGTCAGTAGTGTTAGGAGATAGCGCGTGCTGTCTGCGTGCTCTGTACCCAGTACATACCGCTATATCCACCTACATAGCTGTTCTCTATTTGAGCCCACTTGCCATCTGCAGGAGTTATTGGAAGTTGTGTGTGCCTCCAGCACAGCACAGTATACATCTGTATATACCCCTTTATCTCTGGTGTTCTCTGGTTATTGTCTGCGTGCCCTGACTGCAGTATACACCGCTATATTCACCTCACCTATATAGCTAGTGATCTATCTTTAATAATAGAGCTTGCAGTCAGTAGTGTTAGGAGATAGTGCGTGCTGTCTGCGTGCTCTGTACCCAGTACATACCGCTATATCCACCTACATAGCTGTTCTCTATTTGAGCCCACTTGCCATCTGCAGGAGTTATTGGAAGTTGTGTGTGCCTCCAGCACAGCACAGTATACATCTGTATATACCCCTTTATCTCTGGTGTTCTATAATAAAGGCATCTGCAGGAGTTAGTGGGTGTTGTGTGCCTCCAGCACAATATAAACTACCCAACTGCTGTTTTACCCAACTCCCTTCAGGCCATTACCATGTCTGGAAGGCCAGCAAGGAGAGGCAGACAGGCGCGAGCCGATAAAAGAGGGCAAGCAGGCTCTGTGTCTAGAGACAACAGTGCTGGTCGTGGACGCGGTGCATTGTCATCAGCACGTGGTCATGGGACATGCTTGTCCTTCTTTTCGGCAGCTGGACATGTTGAACCGCAACATGCCAACGACTTGGTAGAGTGGATGACCAAGCCCTCTTCATCCTCCTCATCCTCATCCTCTCTCACCCAGTCTCAGGGTAGTAGCAAAGCAGCTGCCAACGCATCGTCTTCCCTCCTCTCAATGTCATCATCAGTGACTCCTTCCCTAGACCCACCACGTCCTCCTGAGGAGTCTCCTGAACTCTTTGAGCACAGTGTTGGGTACATGCTCCAGGAGGATGCCCAGTGTTTTGTGGGCTCTGATGATGACACTCAGCTAGAGGAAGGCAGTAGCGTGAGCGCAGAGAGAGGGGATGCTCAAGAAGGACAGCAATCTGGCAGTCATGTTCCACAAGCTGCAGCATACTGCCAGGTTTGCTACAGCGATGAAGAGGGAGGGGATGATGAGGGCACTGACTCCATGTGGGTGCCTGGAAGGAGGGAGGAGGAGGAGGAGGAGGAGGCACATGTCCAACGAGGCAGGATGCCCTCCGGGGGCCAGCTTAGGGGCAGCATACCGACTGAATCACACCGCAGAGCTCCGCCTGTGCAGAGCGCTGCCTCTGCGCGTTATTATAAAAGTTCTTTGGTGTGGGCCTTTTTTGAGACGAGTGCATCAGATCGCACCGCTGCTATTTACAACATATGTCTCAAGCGTATCTCACGTGGCCAAAACATCAGCCGCTTGGGCACCACATGCTTGACCAGACATATGTTGACCTGCCATGCAGCTCGTTGGCAAGCGTACCTCAAAGACCCACACCAAAGAACAAAGCGGACCTCTCCTTGCTCCTCATCAGCTGGCATCTCCAACCCCACTAGACCTTCAGTCCTCTCTGAAACCTGCTCTGAGAGGAATGAAGGTGTAGAATTAGGTGTGTCACAGCCAAGTGCTTCCGGGAACTCTGCTAGCGGTACACCCACGTCCGATTATAGCAGGCAAATGTCCCTGCCCCAGCTGCTGGACCGGCGGAAGAAGTTCACTCCCAGCCATCCACAGGCCCAGCGGTTGAATGCTAGCTTGGCTAAATTGTTAGCACTTCAACTGCTGCCTTTTCAGTTGGTAGACTCGGCCCCCTTCCGTGAGTTTGTACAATGTGCAGTTCCTCAGTGGCAGGTCCCCAAACGCCACTTTTTCTCACGGAAGGCGATTCCGGCTCTCTACCGGCATGTGGAAGGCAATGTCCTTGCCTCGCTGGACAGGGCGGTCAGCGGTAAGGTGCATATTACCGCTGACTCATGGTCCAGCAGGCATGGACAGGGACGTTACCTGTCTTTCACGGCCCATTGGGTCACTCTTCTGGCAGCTGGAAAGGATGCAGGACAAGGTGCAGTAGTGTTGGAGGTTGTTCCGCCACCACGCCTCCAAAATGCTACTATTGGTTGTGACACACCTCTCTCCTCCACCCCCTCCTCTTCTTCTTCCTCCATGGCCTCTTCCAGTGCTCTGTCCTCAGAACCAGCGGTGCTCCGTAGGCGTTCCAGGGGCTACGCAAGTACGCAGGCAAAACGATGCCATGCCGTGCTTGCGCTGGTTTGTTTGGGGGACAGGAGCCACACTGGGGCGGATGTTTTGTCAGCTCTGCAGGGGCAGGCCGAGAGGTGGTTGACGCCATGCCAGCTTAAGCCAGGAATGGTGGTTTGCGACAATGGCACCAACCTCCTCTCCGCCCTCCGACAGGGACAACTGACCCATGTGCCCTGTGTAGCTCACGTCCTTAACCTGGTGGTGCAGCGGTTCTTGGGCAGGTACCCCGGCTTACAGGATGTCCTGAAGCAGGCCAGGAAAGTCTGTGTGCCGATCATTTAATGCCTGTGCTCGGCTGGCTGAGCTCCAAAAGGAGTTGAACCTGCCCAACAACCGCCTTATATGTGACATGCCCACCAGATGGAACTCAACATTGGCCATGCTGCAGCGGCTGCATACGCAGCAGAGGGCCATCAATGAGTACCTGTGCGACTACGACACCAGGACAGGGTCAGGGGAGCTCGGTTTTTTCTCACCACGCCAGTGGGGCATGATCAGGGATGCATGCACTGTCCTGTCACCGTTTGAGGAGGCCACAAGGATGGTGAGCAGTGACAGTGCATGCATCAGTGACACTGTACCTCTTGTCCACCTCTTGGAGCATACGCTGCGTGGAATAATTGACAGGGCACTTGAGGCAAAACAGAGGCAGGAAGAGGAGGACTTCCTTGCCTCTCAAGGCCCCCTTTATCCAGACAGTGTTCCTGCTGTGCCACCCATCACACAGGAAGAGGATGAGGAGGAGGAAGAGGAGGAGGAGGATAATTGTATCAGCATGGAGGTGGAGGCTGGCACTCAGCATCAGCATCAGCAGCAGCAGCAGTCTTGTAGGGATGATTTACAGTCCCAAGAAACACGTGGACTTGTACGTGGCTGGGAGGAGGTAGCTGCGGATCATGTTGTCCTTAGTGACCCAGAGGACTCCGGATCGAATGCCTCAGCTAACCTACGCTGCATGGCCTCCCTGATCCTGCAAAGCCTGCGGAAGGATCCTCGTATTCTTCGGATCAAGGAGAGGGACCATTACTGGCTGGCCACTCTCCTTGATCCACGGTACAAGGGTAAGGTTGCCGACCTTATCTTGCCATCGCAGAGGGAGCAGAGGATGAGACATCTCCGGGAGGCCTTGCAGAAAGGTCTGTGCAACGCGTTTCCAGAGACTGGGAGGTTACAAACTCCTGGTCCTGGACAACGTGTTGCTGAGGCATCGGTCAGAAGGAGCGGTGGAGAAGGTGGCCGTCTGACTGATGCTTTCAGACAATTTTTTAGTCCGCAGCCCCAAGGTATGATCGGTTCCAGCACCCATCGCCAGCGTCTGATTTACATGGTGCAGGTAGTGATGGCCGAACGGTTCGCCCGGCGGTCGTTTCGCGGCGAATTTCCGACATTCGCGGTCCGCACGTTCGAACGCCTTTTTCCGTCGTTCGCCGCGGCGGACTTACGTGTTTAATGTATACAAGAACTTTAACCTTTGGTGACACGTTTATCATGTGATACAGGACAGCCAATTGAGACATGACAGCACATGGACACTTGTACATTCCCCCTAACCTATAAATACACCCGATCCGGTGGCCATTTTACATTCTTTCTTCTGTTAAGATAGGGACAGGTTCCTGTGTGGAGTAGGGAGAGATAAACCACTAGCTATTTGGTACACAAAAGTTCTTTTCAGGACTGGTATAGGTGTTAGGTGTTGATAGGTTTGCTGTGCTGCTGATTCTTGCAGCAGCCTGAGTGTCTTTTGTTAGTTTAGAGAAAGGGAAAGGACGGTGTATGCTACAGGGACAGCCAGATTAGTCTTTCATCATCATCATCATCATCATCATCATTAGCTGTTACTATCAAGGTCCACAAAAGAGCTGTTCCAGTAACCACTAATCGTTCTCTTTTTTTGCCAATTTGTATAGGGACAGGAAGGAAGCAGTGTTGTCAGGCAGTGAGGGTAATTTTAAAGACTTGCTGTTATTATTAGTTCCACAAAGGTTCTTTTCAGGACTGGTATCAGTGGTACAGTAATAGGCTTGTACATGTATAATATTCTTTCTTCCAAATATAGAAAGGATATTATACTTGACTGCTGCCCTTCTGCTGCAGTCTGCTAAACATTCACAACTCACTTGTTCCACAAAAGTTCTTATAAGGACTGGTAACTTGGTATAGGGTGCTACGGTACATAGGCTTGAGTGCGGTACAGTCTGCTGTTCTGTAAGGACCGCTATCGGTCCACAATAGATAGGGTTGACGTGCACCACTGCTGACCGCTGCCCTATACTGCAGCAGTCCTTCAGCGGTATAGGGACTGACGTACAGTCTGCTAATCACTAACACACAACCTGCTTGTTCCACAAAAGTTCTTATAAGGACTGGTAACTTGGTATAGGGTGCTACGGTACATAGGCTTGAGTGCGATACAGTCTGCTGTTCTGTAAGGACCGCTATCGGTCCACAATAGATAGGGTTGACGTGCACCACTGCTGACCGCTGCCCTATACTGCAGCAGTCCTTCAGCGGTATAGGGACTGACGTACAGTCTGCTAAACACTAATACACAACCTGCTTGGTCCACAAAAGTTCTTATAAGGACTGGTAACTTGGTATAGGGTGCTACGGTACATAGGCTTGAGTGCGGTACAGTCTGCTGTTCTGTAAGGACCGCTATCGGTCCACAATAGATAGGGTTGACGTGCACCACTGCTGACCGCTGCCCTATACTGCAGCAGTCCTTCAGCGGTATAGGGACTGACGTACAGTCTGCTAAACACTAATACACAACCTGCTTGGTCCACAAAAGTTCTTATAAGGACTGGTAACTTGGTATAGGGTGCTACGGTACATAGGCTTGAGTGCGGTACAGTCTGCTGTTCTGTAAGGACCGCTATCGGTCCACAATAGATAGGGTTGACGTGCACCACTGCTGACCGCTCACCTATACTGCAGCAGTCCTTCAGCGGTATAGGGACTGACGTACAGTCTGCTAATCACTAACACACAACCTGCTTGTTCCACAAAAGTTCTTATAAGGACTGGTAACTTGGTATAGGGTGCTACGGTACATAGGCTTGAGTGCGGTACAGTCTGCTGTTCTGTAAGGACCGCTATCGGTCCACAATAGATAGGGTTGACGTGCACCACTGCTGACCGCTGCCCTATACTGCAGCAGTCCTTCAGCGGTATAGGGACTGACGTACAGTCTGCTAATCACTAACACACAACCTGCTTGTTCCACAAAAGTTCTTATAAGGACTGGTAACTTGGTATAGGGTGCTACGGTACATAGGCTTGAGTGCGGTACAGTCTGCTGTTCTGTAAGGACCGCTATCGGTCCACAATAGATAGGGTTGACGTGCACCACTGCTGACCGCTGCCCTATACTGCAGCAGTCCTTCAGCGGTATAGGGACTGACGTACAGTCTGCTAAACACTAATACACAACCTGCTTGGTCCACAAAAGTTCTTATAAGGACTGGTAACTTGGTATAGGGTGCTACGGTACATAGGCTTGAGTGCGGTACAGTCTGCTGTTCTGTAAGGACCGCTATCGGTCCACAATAGATAGGGTTGACGTGCACCACTGCTGACCGCTCACCTATACTGCAGCAGTCCTTCAGCGGTATAGGGACTGACGTACAGTCTGCTAATCACTAACACACAACCTGCTTGTTCCACAAAAGTTCTTATAAGGACTGGTAACTTGGTATAGGGTGCTACGGTACATAGGCTTGAGTGCGGTACAGTCTGCTGTTCTGTAAGGACCGCTATCGGTCCACAATAGATAGGGTTGACGTGCACCACTGCTGACCGCTGCCCTATACTGCAGCAGTCCTTCAGCGGTATAGGGACTGACGTACAGTCTGCTAAACACTAATACACAACCTGCTTGGTCCACAAAAGTTCTTATAAGGACTGGTAACTTGGTATAGGGTGCTACGGTACATAGGCTTGAGTGCGGTACAGTCTGCTGTTCTGTAAGGACCGCTATCGGTCCACAATAGATAGGGTTGACGTGCACCACTGCTGACCGCTCACCTATACTGCAGCAGTCCTTCAGCGGTATAGGGACTGACGTACAGTCTGCTAATCACTAACACACAACCTGCTTGTTCCACAAAAGTTCTTATAAGGACTGGTAACTTGGTATAGGGTGCTACGGTACATAGGCTTGAGTGCGGTACAGTCTGCTGTTCTGTAAGGACCGCTATCGGTCCACAATAGATAGGGTTGACGTGCACCACTGCTGACCGCTGCCCTATACTGCAGCAGTCCTTCAGCGGTATAGGGACTGACGTACAGTCTGCTAATCACTAACACACAACCTGCTTGTTCCACAAAAGTTCTTATAAGGACTGGTAACTTGGTATAGGGTGCTACGGTACATAGGCTTGAGTGCGGTACAGTCTGCTGTTCTGTAAGGACCGCTATCGGTCCACAATAGATAGGGTTGACGTGCACCACTGCTGACCGCTGCCCTATACTGCAGCAGTCCTTCAGCGGTATAGGGACTGACGTACAGTCTGCTAAACACTAATACACAACCTGCTTGGTCCACAAAAGTTCTTATAAGGACTGGTAACTTGGTATAGGGTGCTACGGTACATAGGCTTGAGTGCGGTACAGTCTGCTGTTCTGTAAGGACCGCTATCGGTCCACAATAGATAGGGTTGACGTGCACCACTGCTGACCGCTCACCTATACTGCAGCAGTCCTTCAGCGGTATAGGGACTGACGTACAGTCTGCTAATCACTAACACACAACCTGCTTGTTCCACAAAAGTTCTTATAAGGACTGGTAACTTGGTATAGGGTGCTACGGTACATAGGCTTGAGTGCGGTACAGTCTGCTGTTCTGTAAGGACCGCTATCGGTCCACAATAGATAGGGTTGACGTGCACCACTGCTGACCGCTGCCCTATACTGCAGCAGTCCTTCAGCGGTATAGGGACTGACGTACAGTCTGCTAAACACTAATACACAACCTGCTTGGTCCACAAAAGTTCTTATAAGGACTGGTAACTTGGTATAGGGTGCTACGGTACATAGGCTTGAGTGCGGTACAGTCTGCTGTTCTGTAAGGACCGCTATCGGTCCACAATAGATAGGGTTGACGTGCACCACTGCTGACCGCTCACCTATACTGCAGCAGTCCTTCAGCGGTATAGGGACTGACGTACAGTCTGCTAATCACTAACACACAACCTGCTTGTTCCACAAAAGTTCTTATAAGGACTGGTAACTTGGTATAGGGTGCTACGGTACATAGGCTTGAGTGCGGTACAGTCTGCTGTTCTGTAAGGACCGCTATCGGTCCACAATAGATAGGGTTGACGTGCACCACTGCTGACCGCTGCCCTATACTGCAGCAGTCCTTCAGCGGTATAGGGACTGACGTACAGTCTGCTAAACACTAATACACAACCTGCTTGGTCCACAAAAGTTCTTATAAGGACTGGTAACTTGGTATAGGGTGCTACGGTACATAGGCTTGAGTGCGGTACAGTCTGCTGTTCTGTAAGGACCGCTATAGGTCCACAATAGATAGGGTTGACGTGCACCACTGCTGACCGCTCACCTATACTGCAGCAGTCCTTCAGCGGTATAGGGACTAAGAGTTTTGTCACAGGGTCATTTAAAAAATGACATGCAGAGGAAGAGGCAGGCCCTTCCGCAGGGGTGGTAGGGGTAGGGCAGGAGCAACAGGCTTGAGCCAAAGTGGGAAGTTGCAGAAGGTGCGTTCAATTACTTTAAAGGATGCACCAGACTTGGTTGAGTGGCTCGCTCAGCCTTACTCTTCTGCACCCTCCTCATCCTCTCGATCTGCACCCTCTTCTTCACTCTCTGCTATGTGCACCCCCAAAGACACTACCACCAACAACACGACCACCACCACCACCACCACATACCTTCCGCTTGAGTCACTGGAATTATTTTCCGATCCATATCAAGAGGACATTTCTGATGCGCAGCCACTCTTGGTATTGGATCAGGAAGAGGAGGTAGCAACAAGCGCTACTCAGCAGTCTGACGCCAGTACCCAGATCAGCCCAAGGAGGAGGTTGGTCCCCGGTGTTGCTGCCTACTCCGAGATCTCTACTTATAGCGGTGGGGAAGGTGACGTTGATGATGACGTGTCTAGTGATGTCACGTGGGTGCCCACAAGAGAGGAAGAGGAGGGGAGTTCAGAGGGAGATATGGACCAGCAGATAGGGAGGAGAAGCAGCAATGACTTACATTGCACAGCAGGGACAAAGCAGACTGCAAATGTATCAGGAGCGAGTCATCGACCATGTACGGTCACATCTGGCGCTCCCAGGACACCGGCACATGGCTCCGCAGTGTGGGCTTTTTTTAACGTGTCCGCTGCTGACAATAGCGTTGCCATCTGCAATCTTTGCAGTCAACGCGTTAGTCGCGGTAAGCCCAATACTCACCTAGGGACGACCGCCTTAAGAAGGCACATGAGCAGCCATCACCGAGCCCAGTGGGAGCAACGGAACACACAAAGCCACACTGCAGGCTCTCACCGTCCAGCCTCGTCTTCTACTTCTCCTTCTCCTCTCTCCTCACAATTGTCCTCCACTCCACCTTCCATCACGCCAAGCTCACATTTTTCTGCAAAAAGGCAGGCTTCCGTGGGCCTAATGTTTGAGCGTAAAAAAATGATGATGCCGGATAACCCTCTTGCCCAACGGTTGGCGGCTGGCTTGTCAGAACTCATAGCCCGCCAACTACTGCCATATAAACTGGTGGACTCGGAGGCCTTTCGCAAATTTGTGGCCATTGGAACACCACAATGGAAGGTCCCAGGAAGGAAGTATTTCTCAGAGAAGGGCATCCCAGAGCTATATGGCCATGTTCAGCGGCAAGTGAATGTATCTCTGGCACACAGTGTCGGTGCCAAGATACATCTGACCACAGACACGTGGTCTAGCAAACACGGGCAGGGAAGGTATATCAGTTTTACTGCCCACTGGGTGAACCTTCTGACGGCCGTCAAGCATGTAACCCGTGGCACCCGTGTAGATTTGGTTTTACCGCCACGGATTGCATGCAGGCCTGACTCTTCTTCTCCTCCTCCTACTCCATCCTCCTCCCTCTCCTCCTCAGCTGCCTCCTCCTTTTCCGCTGCTAGCGTCTCTTCCACTGCACCGCCCAAGCTCCCCAGAACCTATTCCACATGCCAGGTGAGACGTTGCCATGCCGTGCTGCGTCTGTTGTGCCTGGAAGCAAAGAGCCACACTGGCCCGGCACTCCTTTCAGCTTTGCGTTCACAGGCAGATGAGTGGCTAACACCGCTCAATTTGACAGTTGGTAAAGTGGTGTGTGACAACGGTGCCAATCTGCTTAGCGCATTGAAACAGGGCAAAATCACGCACGTGCCGTGCATGGCACACGTCTTAAACTTGGTCGTGCAGCGATTCCTTGTCAAATACCCTGGGGTCCAGGACATCTTGCGGCAGGCAAGGAAAATCTCGGCCCATTTCAGAAGATCTTACACGGCCATGGCTCGCCTTGCTGACATTCAGCGGCGACACCATCTGCCGGTCAGACGTCTTATTTGCGATTGCCCGACGCGATGGAACTCAACCTTCTATATGCTTGATAGGCTGCTCCAGCAGAAACGTGCAGTTAACGTCTACCTGTATGAACTCTGCGAAAGAAACGGTTCTGGGGAGCTGGGTTTTTTTTCACCGCGCCAGTGGCTGCTCATGCGCGACACATGCAGACTTCTGCGGCCATTTGAGGAGATCACCAAACTGGTCAGTCGCAGCCATGGCACCATCAGTGACATGGTACCTTATGCCTTCTTTCTGGAGCGTGCATTGCGTCGTGTCATTGATCAGGCTGTGGAGGAGCAGGAGCGGGAAGATGAGGAAGTCGCAATGCTGGATGAATTCCCAGGGGGGGCTACTCTATCTGAGACAAGTCAACAACAGGAGTCTGATGAGGAGTCAGAGGAGGATGGTGCCGGGGCGGATGAGCAGGAGCAAGAAGAGCATGCTTTAAACCTTTCTGGGATCCCTGTTGTGCGAGGATGGGGAGAGGAGAATGAAGAGGACGACATTATCCTGGATGATGAGCAGGAGCCAGGCCACCACACCGCTTCCACTTTAGTGCAAATGGGGGCCTTCATGCTCCAGTGTTTTAATAGGGACCCCCGTATAAAAAGCATGAGGGTCAAGGACCAGTACTGGGTGGCAACGTACTTAGACCCCCGGTACAAACACAAAATGGCGGAAATGTTACCGCCGTCGCAGAGGGCTGTCAGAATGCAGCACTTCCAGGCCTTGCTTCGAGAAATGCTGCATTCTGCTTTTGCGTGCGCTGGCAGAGGAGCAATTCCCACTCCCAGAGAAGGATTTGCGGGTACCAATCCAACAGCGCCTGCAAGAAGAGGCCGGTTTGAAGATGTGTTGGTGACTTCGGATATGAGGTCATTCTTTCAGCCGACCCATCGACAGGTGTCATCCGGATCCAGCATCAGGGAACGCCTAGACCGTCAGGTGTCCGACTACATTGGGTTAACGGCCGATGTGGACGCTCTGAGGAGTGATGAACCCCTAGACTACTGGGTGGGCAGGCTTGACCTCTGGCCAGAGCTTGCCCAATTTGCAATCGAACTGTTGGCTTGCCCCTCATCCAGTGTCCTGTCCGAAAGGACGTTCAGCGCAGCAGGGGGGATTGTGACCGATAAGCGTACTCGCCTAGCTCACCACAGTGTTAACTACCTCACATTTCTAAAAATGAATGAGGCATGGATCTCGGAGGAATTCAACACATGTGACCAGTAGACCATGTATATGTCTATAAACTATTTTTTTAATCAAGCACACAGACCTTCTTAATTCATTTGGCTCACTTCCTTGACCCAAAAAAGCACACCGTACTATATGCCCCTACCCTCCTCTTTGAAGAGGTTGAGCGGTGTCATATTTCTACTGGGGCTGCTTATGATATCCCTGTGCTGTGCTGACTTCCTCCTGGGGGTTCTTATTATGAAGGGATCACACTATCCCTGTGCTGTGCTGACTTCCTCCTGGGGGTTCTTATTATGAGGGGATCACACCATCCCTGTGCTGTGCTGACTTCCTCCTGGGGCTGCTTACGGTGCTGCTGTCAGTGCTGTATGTCACGGTGCTGCTGTCAGCGCTGTATGTCACGGTGCTGCTGTCAGCGCTGTATGTCACGGTGCTGCTGTCAGCGCTGTATGTCACGGTGCTGCTGTCAGCGCTGTATGTCACGGTGCTGCTGTCAGCGCTGTATGTCACGGTGCTGCTGTCAGCGCTGTATGTCACGGTGCTGCTGTCAGCGCTGTATGTCACGGTGCTGCTGTCAGCGCTGTATGTCACGGTGCTGCTGTCAGCGCTGTATGTCACGGTGCTGCTGTCAGCGCTGTATGTCACGGTGCTGCTGTCAGTGCTCTGTATTACGGTGCTGCTGTCAGATGCCTCTATCACGGTGCATGTGTCATTCCGGTATGTCACGCTGCTGGTGATCATCTCCTGCACCCTCTTCTTTGCCTACCCTGGTCCCTGACCTTCCCTCTCCTCCATTGCCTTCATTAGCTCCATAGTCCTGAATTGTTAGAACAATTTC